>NC_088391.1:88490000-88812500 GCF_037993035.2 Macaca fascicularis
GGCCCTCACCGAACACTTGCCAGCGCCCCGCCCAATGCTCCACTCTGTGGGCACACAGAGATTTATAAGACCCCCGGAGTCCCCGTCCTTGGAAGCCTACGATTCAGTGGTGGAGTGGTGTACACAGGGGAGTGATCAAATGCTAAGCTGGGGTTACTGGACAGATGCTTTGGGAAGAGACAGATCAAAGCAGGTTCCCTGCCAGACAGGATCTAGTTTCCTAGCTCTAAACTGGGGGCGGAGTTTATTCACTTTTTTGAATGAACCAAATTATTGCTCTTCTCTTCCTTTAAATAACCTTCAAATTGCTATATCACAAGAATATTTTATTACTGCTGTGGGGTTTGGGTTTCAATTAAAAACCCTCTGTCCCCAAGGACACGAATCCTTTTCTAATGACACTGAAGATTAAAGATAGTAAGAAGCTAAAGTACAGTTGGTCTATACAATTGAAAATAGCCTTGGAGAGCAAGTATGCACTTTTTAAAACTTAAGTGCATTGTTACAGAAAAGTTATTATTTGTTTGGAAAAGAATAATAAAAATCATTGTCATGCCATAGCAACCAGACTGGTAAGTAATACAGAACAGGCTGAACTGATAAAAATATCTGTGAAAATGTCCAGATTGATGAAATATTCTAAAAATAAGTTTAACAAAATAGTGAACAAAATTAAATTGGCCTAATTTTCCATACATGCCATCTCATGTTTTATTTTTTTAAAGCTAAAATATTCACTTTGAAAATGATTTTAGCACTACCATCTGGTAAAAAAGAAAGTGCAAAGCCCTAGAATTTGGACAATAGGAAGATACAACTGTAGATTTAAGGAATAAAACTTCAACATTCGAAGGGCAAACAAATACGTATATAGCCCAGCATGTAGAGCTAATACTTCCCCATGCTAAGTCTTCAAAGTAATAGCTTAGAAATACCTGGAGCCTTTACAGTGAGTAGTAACTTCTTCCCCACTGTTATTATTTACTTCTCTTTTCAGGATTTCAAGCAGATGAGCACTGTTGCTTTGCCAGCTTGCAGAGGAAACAGAATTTCCAATTATAAATTCTAACATTAGATGAGCAAAACCCTGATCCAACTCTAACAAGGAAATTGACGGTTTTGTAACAGCCGTGTTTCAAGGGAGAAACTGCCAGCATTTGTTGATATAGATTTAGAAGGGAACTTGCTTCAGGTCGGCCGTCAATCAAGGGCTCTTTGTGTTTTCAGAGTAGACTTTGAGAAGCGAGTTACAAAGCTGAGCTACTCCAGAAGATATTTGAGTATTTTTATATTCTTCTATGAGCCGGAAAGACAAAGCAGTGAACTGCCTTTTATGGGGCCTAGTGCCCTATCATTACAAGGGTGTACTGGCGAGTGCTTCCGAATCACATCTTCACTCATTCATTCATTCAACAAACATTGACTGAATTAGACAGATGGGACCCATGCCAGGCACTCGCTAGGTCTTGGAGATGTGACAATGAATAATAAATAGCTCCTTCCATGAGGAATTTAGGAAAGAAATGTGGACATGTAAGCAAATACTTTTTTAAAGAGTATGCTATAAGTTATTAATTATATTAATAAATTATATTACTATCATAAATTTATGTTAATACAAAGATTTAAATTAACTAAAATTAAATGTTAAGTAATAAATTAGTAATTTATATTAATATTAAAATATTAACTGTGATATAAATATGTAAGATTCTTTTAGGGCTCATAAAGGGAGAATAGTTGATTCTCCCTGGAAGAGTCAAGGAAGGCCTAATAAAGGAGTGATGATTTTGCTGAAATTTAAAGATTGGTAGGTTGTATGAAATCTACCATACATGGTGTAAGGAGGAAGGATCATCATTTCAGACCAAAGGAATACTGTTAGGAAGGTCATGGAAGCATGAAATGGTTGTGTTGCAGTGGGGGACACAACAGTGGGTTTTGAGGGGCTGAGAGGTAGGGGACCAGGTTGCAGGAAATGAGAACCTCGCTATATAGGGCTGTGTGTGATATGTGGAGAGTGTGGATCTTATCCTATACATAATGGACAGCAATTCAAGGGATTTAAGCCAAGGAATAATGTGCTTAAACCTACACTGGCATATGTAGAGACTGAACCTAAATGGGAAGCAGGTAGTGAAAGCATCAAGGAGGCAACAGTAGTAATTGGGTTAATAGGTGAAGAGGGCATGAACAAAGGCACAGGAGAGGTTGAAGAGGGGACGTTGGAATTGGCAGGATTTAGAAGTCAATTGTATTACTGGATGGAAGAATGGGAAGAGATTGGGATGGCTTTCTAGTGCACACCCTGCAGGTGTGGATGGATGGTGGTTCCACTTACAATGATGAAGACATAAGAGAGGATTGGGTTTGAACAGGTTGAGCTCTGAAACTAAAGGATCCTTGAGGGCAATGCCATATCTTATGTGACATTTGATACTCCTTACTTAAGACAATAACTATAATATAGTAACTTTCAATAAATAGTGGATGAATAGATGAACTGACGGAAGGAAGAAGCCATGTCTGTTTGACATCTGGTAAACCACTGACCATTCAGGCTAGACACGTAGATCTGGAAGATTGTTTAAAACTCCTGCTAGGGCAAGTAGGTGAGATATGGGCCAAGAATAAAACTTTAGAGATATACCAGAATAAAAAGGTCAAACAGAAAAAAGAGATAGCAGAGGAGCCTTAAAATTAACAGGGTGAAGAATGAGAAGAGAGACATCTATACCGTCACATCTCTCCATGTCACATCCTAACACTGCCCTTTTCTATTGAGACTTTGAAAAAGTATTTAATCTCTTGAATATCAATTGCCTCATCAATAAGATATGAATAGTCATGCCTACCATATAGGGTTCTTTCAGGGATTGTCCTTATGTTAACGTGTATAACACATAGTAAGTGCTCAACAAATATTAATCCCATCACCCTTTTAAAACACAACAAATACAACAACGCCTTGGAGCCCCAGGATTTGAAAGTTTCAGTTCCAACACTTAGTAAGCATCTCAGGATGTCCAAGACCTGCTGTTGTGTCCTGCCTTTCAGTTAGGACACCAATATAAATACAGACATTAGGAGGTGAGCATGGGGCAATCATCCAGCTTTCAAATGTTAAAAAATCTTTTTTTCTGCTTCTCTGGATATCTTTATTAATTCTTGCCAAGTGCTACGATAGCATTTTTAAAAATTGAGTATTTGCAAATATCTGAGGCTGTATAAAGAGACTATAACAAATAAGAAAGTTATAGATGGAAACTCTATACTAAATAGTACACAACAAAAGAGACACAGGTAATGTATACTAAAATCATTGAAAGCAAAGAAAAATTTATTGCTACTATGTAGTAATTTCTGAATGATTATTATGACTTAAATCCCACTTGTTTCATGGATTCAATTTGTTTCTGGCTGATACACATCTCTTTCAGTTCTTCCATCAGATCCAAGAACAGTATAACTCTTTGCTTGTCTCAAAATGTCTTTATTTGGTCCTCAGTTCTGAATGAAAGATTAAATGAAAGAACTTGGATACTGAGTTCTTATTTGATACCCACTTTCTGTCAGCCCTTTGAAGATGTTATCCTATTGTCCCTGTCATTGACTGTTATAAGTATATTGCTGCCAGCCTAATTGTTGTTCTTTTGTAAGCTCTTTTTTTCTCAGGTAGCTTTTAAGGTTTTATTTTTCTCTTTGATTTTCTGAAATCCCACTATGATGTGTCTAGATGTGAATTTATTGCTGTGTACCTTACACAGAACTTAGATTCTTATACTTACAGGTTACATTCTCCAAAATGAGACACTGTGATGGCGTGTGGCAAGAAACATATTTATTAGGGTGGCAACACTTGGCCTCCCTTCTAGGGGGTACTATCACCCTCACTGCAATCATCAAATCAAATTCTATTACAGCCTCTCTTACTGTCAGCTCTCGTCTGCAGAGAGCCACCATGGAACGTTTAGTGATGCTGACAGCCCTCCCATTGGCTCTATGGGACATCCTGTGTGGCTTTGATAAATGGTGCATCACTGGATGGTTATAGTACATAACCATCTGGCCAGATGCCTAACCACATGCAGAATATCCATTCTGGTTGCTCACTTCCTGGGGCCTCTTAGTCCTTTCCTTCTTGGCAATGTCTGCGTTGGTGATTCTGGCATTTCAATGTCTCTCAGTATGGGCCATCATTTTTTCCATGCATCTTGGAGGCATCCTAGTAGCAATTTTGAACCATTTATCGGGATCTTTGCCAGGATTAAACTTCTTTATTCTGTATTTCAGGAGAAGATTCCTAAATAAATATACTTCCCTGTCCAATTTTATATTTTGGTGCTCTTGATCAAGTACGCGCAGAATCCCGTACCACGTTACTCTCCAGTTCCTGCCAGGGCATGTTGAGCAGGCTTGCAGCACCTTCTCCAGTACAGACACTTAGGCCCAGCACATCCACAGCTGGATTGTGCTGCACCTTAATTATTGGCCCAATGTCCAAAAGGAGATGTGGAAGCAGATTCTGGAGAGAGGAGGAGGACAGGTTGCCTTGGGAGAAAGTCCTTAGCACTTTCCAGGGCACTTTTCACAATTCCAGGGCACTGGGGAGCTGCTGTGGAGACTAGGGATGCTCACTCTTCCTCTTCGTGGGGAAGACTGGGTGACATCTGCAGGTGCAGAAGGCAGGAGGAGTCTTAAGAAGTCAAAATCTTCAAGGGCGTCCACCTAGATGTTCCCATCCCATGTGGTCTGGGGCCCAACTTGGCATAACAGACCCACCCTGGTGGGGCATTTGACAGCCTTTGAAGTTCGCCCATCAGACTCTCAGTTTCTGGGCTTGTCATTTTTCTCCACCTTCCTGCTAGAGGAGAAAAATTCTTTCTGCACAACCACAGAAGATCCCTGGCTTTCCCACCTGGCTTTCTGTTGCTTCTAGTTTATCCTTAGCCTCTCTTCATCTCTCTGGACAGCATCAGTGTCATTTAGCAGCACACGCTCAATCTGAACAATCACTATTTTGTCCGTAATTTATTTTTTATATATTTTTATTTCTATAGGTTTTTGGGGAACAGGTGGTATTTGGTTACATGAATAAGTTCTTTAGTGGCGATTTGTGAGATTTTGGTGCACCCATCACCCAAGCAGTATACACTGAACCCAATTTGTAGTATTTTATCCCTCACCACCATCCCCATCTTTTGCCCGAGTCCCCAAAGTCCACTGTATCATTCTTATGCCTTTGCATCCTCATAGCTTAGCCCCCACTTATGAGTGAGAACATACGATGCTTGGTTTTCCATTCCTGAGTTACTTCTCTTAGAATAATAGTCTTCGATCCCATCCAGGTTGCTGCGAATGCCATTAATTCATTCTTTTTTATGGCTGAGTAGTATTCCATTGTGTATATATACCACAGTTTCTTTATCCACTCATTGATTGATGGGCATTTGGGCTGGTTCCACATTTTTGCAATTGCAAATTGTGCCACTATAAACATGTGTGTGCAAGTAGCTTTTTTGTACAATGTATTTTGTCCATAATTTAAGTGCACGACATAGCCTATACATTAGAGCACTCCTTTCCACTGATCCACCCTCTCAATTCACCACTGGTGAGAGAGTTTTAACAATATGCCAACTTGTGCCAGGGGCTGTAGAAAATAATAACAGAAGAGGGAGTGGCATCACTGCTGTAATACATCTGAGACACTGTGACACCGCATTTCGTTAGTAAGCATTAACTGCTGACATTTGGGCGTTTCCTAGAAGCTGGAACTGGGATTATTTTTCCCCTTAAATTCATTTATGCTGGCTTCCTGGAGTCTGTATAAAGATTTCAAGAGAATCTTGCAGTAATTTACAGACACCATGCAGCCTCTGCCAACAAGAATCCCATGTACAGTAGTCCCTCTTTATCCACAAGGGACACAAGACCCCTGTGAATGTCTGAAACCACAGATTGTACCAAACCCTATATATTATATACTGTCCTTTTTTTCTATAGTTTAATTGATAAATTATACACAGTAAGAGATTAACGATAACTAAAAATAAATCAATTATAACACTGTATTATAATAAAAATTATGTGAATGTGCTCTCTCCTCTCTCTCAAAATATCTTACCTAATTTTGTACTCACCTAATTTGGGACTGTGGTCAACCTCGGGTAACTAAATCATGGAAAGTGAAAACACAGATTAGGAGGGACTACCATACCTTCAAAACAAGGAAATTGATGTTGTGGTGTTGTGTATCATAATTTGCACTATTCATTGTAGATTGCTAAGTACTTATTAAGACACTTAAAAAGAAAAATGTCCTTTCAAATGGGCAACATATATGTCTTTTGACCTTACACAACTTAAACACAAACAGAGTTTTAAGTTATAATGACAATATTAGCAAAGGAAATCATCATTTAAGGTAAATTATCTGTGAGATGAAGATATGCTCCTCACTATAAAGGCAGAACTGCCTAACAAGGGCACGGGCAGTTCAGGTCTCTGCTGTGACAAAGAATGCTTCACGTACCACCCCGTGAAGCCAGGGAGAGGCACCGCCAAGTGCATTCAAGGACTCAAAGGAGCACACACTTGTGCAGCCAAGAGAAGCTAAGTGTATGGCAAATGAGCCAGCCCTCTCTCCAAGGGGAGATTTCAAGTAGGGTATTTTCAATTACTCTACTGTCTATGCAACCTTTGCAAGGAATTTAATTGGAACAGAGTATTTAAGGGGAATAACTAATGATACAATTGATTGGTAATGACCAGTAGCTGCACTCGTAAAACCATGATGCATTCTGAGAATGGCATTTTTGCTCCTGGAAAAGAAAGTTCTAATTATGTTTCAGCATTCAAAACTCTGGCGCTTTTAAATGTTCACGTTCTTTTAGAGAGAATGGCAGAGTCTAACGGTTTTATAATTGTATGTTAGCAAATGTTGACAGCACTGGAAATCAATAGTCTGAGTGCTCTGCTCCTCTTAGCTGGCATTAACTAAAATAGCCCTTGTACTAGATCAACTGTCTGGTTTGCCTGAGAAGCAGATTTTTCTCTACCTATAGTCCTAGAGTCAAGACAATGGCTTAGGTGTATGTTATCAAGGTGGAGAATATACTATGAAGGCACTGTTCAGTTTCCTTTCTTGGCTTCCTTGTATAATATTGATTACAACTGTGAACTTTCAACATTGGAGATTCTATGTTGTCTGACTACCTAGTAAATGTGAAATCACAACATCTATTAACTGTTAGTTTCAGGCAGGATGGATATGCACTATTATCCTATGTAACTTCAGGCTCTTTCTAGGAAAGATGTCATTCCAAAGAAAAATTTTCTCAGCAACTGAAATGTCACTGAGTTATAAATGATCACATTGTATATAAATTAACACATATCTTGCTCACACATTTTGACATAATTTTCAATACTCTTGAGTGTTTCTTAATGTGTATACATTGTGAGTACTGGAGTAAAAGTGGAAATTATTTTTTCTAAGTTTTTCACAGATGTTTTTTATCATTTTCCCTTTTGTAAGCCATTCCATGCTAGTAGACTACCAAGCCACAATTCATAGGTAATTTCATCCTCACATTTTCCAAGCTTCTAAATTTGCCTTCATAATTCAGGGTCAGACTTTGACTAAGTGAGAATGGAATGAAAAGAAGAGAGAAAAGAGAGACCAAGAGAAAGTGGGAGGAAAAAGGAAAAGCATGAAACAAACTTTGTGAGGATGATGTGTGTGGGAAGAGGATGAAATGGAAACAGTAGAAAGGAGGAAATGGTATGCAAAACGTCTTGGACAAATTAGGCTCTTCATTCTTGGGCTGTGAGTCAAATGCTTTATAACTTTACCATTGTCCTTCAAAATGTTCATTGGCTCACAGATGGTTTACCAGTCTTCATCTGTTCTCTATTCTTTAGACACGTCTATGAATGGGATAGTCATTATGACTCCAGGATGGAAACGAGTCTCTAGGCTTCAGGTGGAACTGCGCCCCACAGAAGAGTAGTTTGAAAAATGCATCTCCCCATGAACCCATTCAACTTACAGATGAGTAAGGAAGGCACTAGAGAGGTATATTTAACACCAAGATGAAAGCTGAAGAATACAATGTGATAGTTAATATTGAGTGTCAACTTGATTGGATTGAAGGATGCAAAGTATTGTTCCTGGATGTGTTTGTGAGGGTGTTGCTGAAAGAGATTAACATTTGAGTAGTGGACTGGGAAAGGCAGACCCACCCTCAATCTAATCAGCTGCCAGCACGGCCGGAATAAAAGCAGGCAGAAGAACCTAGAAAGACTAGACTGATTTAGTCTTCTGGCCTACATCTTTCTCCTTTGCTGGATGTTTCCTGCCTTTGAACATCATCAGACTCAAAGTTCTTCAGCTTGGGACTCCCACTGGCTTCCTTGCTCCTCAGCTTGCCGACTGCCTATTGTGGGACCTCACCTTGTAATGGTGTGAGTCAATACTCCTTAATAAACTCCTCTTATATATACATCTATCCTATTAGTTCTGTCCCTTTAGAGAACCCTAATACACACAGGTTTTGGAGTCCAATAGCCTGAGGATGGGTGCCACCTCTACCACCTACTAGCTGTGTGATCTTGATGAGACTAATCTCATTGCCCCTTTGGCTTGAGTATCTTATTCGCACAATGGGATATGATTCCTATGCCAAAGGAGAAATGAGATAGATGTGTCGTATTCAATGCATTCACATGCAGTCAGCGCTCAACTAAAGGCAGTTGTGGTTGAGTTTCCATGTCTCCTTCCCTTGTACCTGCCATTGTTCTTTCCACTCTACCACTTAACTTACAAATCATAAATTAAATGAGTGCTCTACTTATAAGAGTATTTGCCACATCATTATTTAGAGTTATGCTCCCCAATTATGTTGAATGGTTTATTTATACCCTACTGAGTACTTGACAGAGATGTGAGAGAAAATTAGAAAAGAGAATGTCAAGTTTTCTGAGCCACCACCAAAAAAAAAAAAAAAATGTTAATCTGGAAGTAAAAATCCCTGAAAGTATCATGAAGAAATAAAGAAGCATAATCTTACACAACTTATCAGGAATACATTTATTGTATGAAGAGGTCCATGTATGTATTCTTGTCCTAGGGCAGCTATAACAAATTACCATAAGCTAAATGGCTTAAAACAGCAAAAATTTATTATTTCATAGTTCTGGAGGCCAGACATCTGAAATTAAGGTGTTTGCAAGGCCATTCTCCCCCAAGAGGCTCTAGGGGAGAATTCTTCCTTGACTCTTTCTCATTTCCAGCAATCTCTGGCACTTCTTGGCTGGTAGCTGCATCCTCCAATTTTTGTTTCTGTCTTTATATGGTTATCTTCTCTCTGTGTCTGTCTAAATCTCCTTCTCCTTTCCCTTATGAACACACCAACCACTGGATGTAAAACCAACCTGTTGAGTATGACATCATCTTAATTGTATTAGCAAAGGTGCTATTTCCACCCAAAGTCCCATTCACAGGCACTAGAGGTTAGTATTTTAACGTATATTTTAGAGGGACACAGCACAACCCACTACCATGTGTAAAATCAAAAATGTGCTTTAAGGTAACAAGGCTGATTTTGACGCAGGGCTGGTGGAAATCATCTTGATACCTTATAATTGTAAAATCAATCGTAATAATAAGATGTAAATAAGATGTAATAACATCAAAAGTACCTTTTAAAGTATTAGTCTTATAAACATTTATTTTGGCCCTCAAAACTGGTGTATCTCATCTTTAATACCCAGAGAGATGCAACAAAGACCATGAACCTTGGTTAATGTCCTGATTCCACTGCTTACTCTATAATCTTATTAATCATGTCAACACTCTATTAAACTCTGTGCTAAGCACTTTACAAACATGATCTTTATTTCTTCATGCAACCCCATGAGAACGGTAGTATTATTTCTACCTTATAAAGTAGGATTCGGAAGTTTTTAGAGAAGTGAATTGCCTTGTCTAAGACCAAACACCTAGTAAATTCTGCTGTAAAGACTTGAGCCCTGGTCTGTCCAACCAGGATGTCCACTTAACCATAATGCTCTTTAATTTTAGCAGAAATTTTACTTCTAGGAGCCTCTCTAAGCTTTAGTTTCCTCCCAAGCGATCTGTGATGGTTTGACTCTTTCAGCCATGACTCTGCCCTCTTGGTGGCCTTCCTGTAATGCAGAGACTGGAAAGCCTAAAACTGCATCCCACAAACGCTCTTGCAAGTAGGGTTCTGGATGTTAGGCTCCATCACTTAGAGCTTCTCCTGTATATCTAGAAGGCCAAAGTGAAGCAGAGGCCATCTCCTTGCCATTTGGGCTGCTTTTCTGCTAGCAAATCAAGTTGTGGGAAGTGAGGTTTGGGAGATTTTCAGCGTTCATTCTCCAGGTACTTGGGTTGTAACAGGAAACGTGGATGAAGGCAGTGGCCGCGCTTCCTACCCCAGTGGCCAGTCACCAGCTCTGTGAATGTAGAGAGCAGGAAGAAAAGGCAGCTTTCTGCCTAACTTCCTCATCCTTGTATTGTGTCACGGCGGAGTGTTCTTGAACTCAGAAGTTCCAGAGGCAGCTTTGGCAATAGTCACTTCCTTGATGGTCAGTTCTGAATTATGTGGGGAGTTATCATTGATGACTGAGACTAGAACCCATTCCTCTAGCTCTTCTAAACATTCCATAAACATCTAACAATCTGAAATGGTTTCCTATCAAAACTTCTTGGAATGGATTCTATTTTACGCACTGTACCATCCTTGATTAATACATAAATCAAGATTAATAATACTTCCCCATAAAAGTGTTTTCAGGCTAGGTATGGTGGCTCACGTCTGTAATTCCAGAACTTTGGGAGGCCTAGGTGGGCAGATCATGAGGTCAGGAGTTCGAGACCAGCCTGGCCAACATGGCAAAACCCCGTCTCTACCAAAAATACAAAAAAAAAAAAAAAAAAAAAAAAAATTAGCCGGGTGTGGTGGCGGGTACTTGTAATCCCAGCTACTCAGGAGGCTGAGGCAGGAGAATCACTTGAACTTGGGAGATGGAGGTTGCAGTGAGCTGAGATTGTGCCATTGCACTCCAGCCTGGGCAACAAAAGCAAGACTCCATCCCCCCCCAAAAAAAAAAAGTGTTTTCATAAGAAAACTGAATGGAAAAATGTATATAAATGTATATCACAGTGTCTATTTTATTAATTTCCTTGTGTACCTATTTCTCAGTTCTTCTTATAAAATCAATGGACAGTATCAGCCTGTGTTATATATACTCAGCATTTTCCCACAAACACGTATCGACATAAAAATCACACCAAAAGCGTATGAACTTAAAACATAGGACATTTATGTCCATTCTACTGTCTTGTTTTCCCTTGGTTGACATCCTTCATTTATTCGACATTTATGGAGAGCTTGTCATATGCCAGACATTGTGTTATGCTTATTTACATAGTAAGACTGTTTTCCTGCCAAACTAAAGGCATTCTCTAAAAAAGACTGAATTCCCACTGGAGATGAACCCCAGGCTCATAAATAAATTCTTGACAACCCAGAAACATTCAGGATCATGAGATGATGTTCACTTTGTGATCTGATCCCAGGAAAGAGCCTCTCTGTGGAGCCAGATCTGCTGGAAGGTTGCTCCTTTAGGAAGTTCATCGTGATGAAAACAAATGGCCAAGGACTAAGGCAATGTCCTGCTAGAAAGGCTATCTTCTTGTTCATGTTGAAAATGGGGTTTTGCCCAGTGCTCAGCCTACTGGGCCACTCCGCAGGCTGATACCAGCCCCCAAACCCATCTGTCCTGAAAGGCCAGTTATATCAGAGAAGCAGGAAAGGCAGGATACACGAGGGAAAGAAATGTTTCCCCAAATTAAAAACTACCTAAGACATTAAGGATAGCCAATGGTCCCCAGGTCCATCAAAGATGTGGCATTTGACACCATCATTAAAGAAAAGTGACTTCCCTCCCTCCCGTGTTGGAATCGGGCAAGAATCAGGAAATTACTACAGCATTCTTCTCAGACTGTGACCAGGTGGGTCTCAAGGCTCAAGTACGGTCTGAGAAAGTCCCCCAAAACTTTCCCTCGTAAAGTCTCGGTCAGGGAACCTCACAGGTTGGTCCTCCCTTTTCTGAGCACCCCACACATATCTCTAACTATCTCTGTGGGCTCACTGTTCTGAAAACACACCAAGTTTTTCCAGACAGAAGGGGTCCAATGACCTATTTCTGGTGACCAAGAGAAACATAAAAGCCTCAAAAACCTCAAACACAAAATACTCCCCATCCCCTACATACACACATGCTGTGATTTTGTAAAAACTTAATTCATTGGCTGTTAGATTGTTTCCTTGCTAAATAAAGGCTGCTCCCTGTTTCCTCATTTGATGGGCATAATTACCAACATGATCCAAGTCTGCACATACTATTTTCCTTCCATTCACTGCAAGTCTGGAACAACAAGAGAAGTGACACTCCCAGAAGTGGAATTAATACACACCCCACATACTGCTCCCATGTCTCCTCTGGCTGCCATCTAAAACACAGAGTTACAGATTGTGACCCTCCCCATCCTCAGACACAGGGTTCACAATTTATCAAACATTGTGGCAGGTAATTGTTGGGAGGAAGACTGAGATAAATGTAAGCTTTTAAAAACAGCCGGTGTTCTTACTTGAATTAAGAATTTGAAGATCAAGCTATGCAATAAAGGAGTGTCATCCGTGACCATCCCTCTGAGCTGGATTCTTTTCTCTGCTACTAAGGAGTATTTGTCAGTGTCTACCATTTGAAGACTACAAAGAGGAGAAGGAGACCCTTTGTCTTCCCTCAGATTTTCACTGCCACCTCCACCCCAGCATCTCAGTTGAAATCCACATCTGTTCACAGAGGGCTCCATCGTTTCCCAAGTCTGCCCATATACAGGCTTCTGCAGCAATTAAGAAGTTTGATATGGAAAAAGAGTGGAACAAGATGGCCAAATAGAAGGCTCCACTGATCTTCCCCCTTGCACAGACACCAATTTAACAAATAGGGTGACCTAGTATTTGCTAGCACAATAGGGTGCACAATAGGTGACAAATCAAAAATAATTTAATTGTACATTTTAAAATAACTAAAAGAGTACAGTTGGATTGTTTGTTACACAAAGGATAAATACTCAAGGTAATGATACCCCATTTACCCTGATGTGATTATTACACATTGTATGCTTGTACCAAAATATCCCATAATGTCCCACAAATATATATATACCTACCATGTACCAACAAAAATTAAAAATTAAAAAAGAGTTTTCTAGGTCCTCCAGGATGGTGGGGCTCATTAACATTATCATTGTTAATGAGCACTGGATAACATAGGGGCAGGCTGAGGGTGAGGCAAGAAGCAGCTCAAATGGACCCCTTGCAATGGATTGCAGCTGAGCCATGTGGAGAGACGTGGCATTGGTTGCCCACTTACAGTTTTGCTTTTTGAGTGATTTTTATGGTCTCTGCAAGCCTTCTGCAAGGTTTCTTGGATATGCTTTGAATATTTAACTAAGAAGTTAGGGCCTATCTCACCTAAATTGAAGCTGTGCAGGAGGACTGGTAGCAGTATGACAAAGAGAATGATCTGCAAGAGAATGTTAGAGCGGTCCAGAAAACAGGTGACTGGTGTCAACAGGGTGGATTTGTAGAACACATGAGCAGTTTTAAGGGAGATGCAGAAATACCTGGGTTGAGACGCAATGAAGTCTGCTTAAAAAACTTTGCCTTGTAAAAGGAGTGGCCACTGAAGGACCAGAGATTCTCTTTGTCCCCATGGCAGGCTAAGAACTCGAGAAGACTGGCATACTGTGATCTTGCCATTTCAACTAGACCTCAGAGGATCTGACGGATTCTCATAAACAGACAGCAGTTCACAGGCTACTTTCTGAAAACAACTGATTCACCAAAACTGAGCCCTAGAAGGCATAAGCATGCGTGGCCATCGCCTGTGGCAATGTCACAACCTGAAACAAACAAACAAAAGCAGAGAGTCCATATGCCAAAGATCAAGGGTGCAGATGTATCCCGGCATTGGGACCTTTATTGTGTGAGCCTGAGAAGGACACTAAATGCAATGTATTACAGGTCCAGGGACAGCCAAGCTACTGGATAAGAGAAAGGATGCTGGTCTGAGTGAGAATCTCAACTTCAGGCCCTTAATCACAATATGCTCATCTAGTTCCATCTCAGTTCCTCTGTTCATAATGGCAGAACAGAGGTGAGGGACTCACAAGACAATCTGCAATGTTCTTTACAGCCTGATGACTCAAAGCAGGAGACAGAACAGGGTAAGGTGGTGCTGTGGTGTGAGCACTAGGCTGGGCTCCCAGACCAGACCACTAAGGAAGCTTCTACCTCGGTTGCAACCAGGAAGTAGGGGATGAGGAAGCTGCCACTGCCCCTGCCACATTCCAGGACACACACCACCATGGCTGCAGTCCAGGAATCGGGAGCCTGGGAGCATGAAGCTGCCACCACTACTGCAAACTGACTCTGTACACCCCTGGAGCTGGAGTGAAGAGGTTTCATGTATTTATTCCCTGAATGATCATCAAAAACAATTTACCCAATCTACCTGCAGTGAGGGCAACTTCATCCATGCAGGAAAGGAAACTGGGATTTGGGACATTTTTCAAAAGTGAACACAAAGAACGTATATGTTCTAGAAAAAGCACCAGAGTAATTAAGAGAATGAGCTTTGAGAACAGACAGATCTGAGTACACAGACTGCCCCCACCAGATACCTGCCTCATTTTCCATATCAGTAAAGTGGAGGTAGTAATTCTACCTATACGGCTATGCTATGGCAACAGTTACATGAGGTGATGCATATAGCGTACCTAGCACAGTGTTGGAGGAGGTTGCCAGCTACACTCGAGCATCTAGCCACCGCCTTCTCCTGTGCCTTCCTGTACTGCAGACCCCTGTTGGATGACAGAGTCTGGGAAGCTCAAAACCACCACAGCTAGAGTTCTGCATGCCAATCAGGGTCTGCGTGGCAGACACACTGGCATGCAATTTGGAAGGCAGAATCAAGGAGACGCCCAGCCCTGCTACTTCTGGCTTTCCGCTGGTAAGTAAGGTTGTGGAGATATGGCATTTCTGCAGTGGTGTCCCATTGTCCATACGCTAGCTCTAAGGGAGTCAAGAGGCAGTTTGCAGTGGCAGTGGCAGCTTCATGCTCCCAGGTTCCCAATTCCTGGACTGCAGCCATGGTGGTATGTGTTCTGGAGGCAGGGTCAGTAGCAGCCTCCTCATTCTCCCCTTCCTGGTTGGAACAGAGGTAGAAGCTTCCCTGGTGAGCTGGTCTGGAAGCCCAGCCTGGGGCTCGCCAGTCCCACCACTTCCCATGATTTTGTGAGCAGCACCTCCCCACACTAATCCTTTCCTGCTTAAAACACCAAGCATCTTCCAGATCCCTGCACTGAACTCTGACAGTTATGCACCTCATGGAGCATAGGGTAAACTTCCAATACAACTTGGCTATGTCTACATTTTCAACTGAGGACCTACTGTGTGCCAAGTCCTGATATACATGTTGTTTTAACCTCCAATGATTCTGCCAGCTATGACTTTTTATGACTATTTTATACATAAAGAGGTTCAGTGATTTGCATAAGGTCACTCAACTAATAAATGACAGATGAGTGTGGTCACAAAACTCATAAGAACAATCTTAGGACTGACAGAAGTAAAAAACCTCTTTGCGTTTTTGCTTTTCTCTACTGATACCAGAGTTCATCCAGAGAATAAAAGGATCCTAGGTGGCCCCGGGGGGCAATTAATTGCTTTTTGGAAGTTTTCAAACTAATGAATTATGAGATGCAAAAATCAATAGAGACTTACTTTAAAAAAGAAACAGCATCCATCATTAGTGATGTTAGAACCAGGTAACACAGAGTTCTCCAAAACATCCTCAGGAACGCCAAGGCAGCCCGGTTTCTGGGAGACGCTGGACTCTTCTGAAGGTTGATCTTGGCCCAAAGACTCCCCAGTGCCCTCACAAACCTTTTAAACTGCGCAGCTGTTTCAAAACCACAATGCTCCCACCTAACCTTCCCACCCCCTCCTCTTCCAGGCTTGCAGGGCGAGCTGAAACTCTCCCAGACTTTTCTGATACTCTCATTTTCTCTCACACAGTCGTGTCCTCTAATGGAATCTTGGCACAGTTAACACCATTTTGCCATCTGCCTCCCATGCCTGGACTAACACATGGAATTCAGCACTACCATCTACCCTCCTACTCACAAAATAAGAATTACATTGTATTTTACAATATAAGATGCATGAACACATTTAATGTACTCAGACCCATGTCCAAAACATGAGAGAGAATGTTCTCTAGCACTAAAACTGTTCACCATTACCTGAAGAGCTAAGGCCTAGTTTTCTTAACAAAAAAAAAAAAAAAAAAAAAAAAAAAAGAGGAGTAGAGGGCATTTAAAATAACATCTGAGAGAAGACTATTTAACTCCCAAAACAACTAGATTCCACTGAAATAACAAACAGAAGTAGAAGTGCTAAATCCATCTCTTCTCAGAGAAGAAAAGCACATATTTGCTTTTGCTCCAGAGATTTTTTTAATACAGTATTTAATGGGAAGGCTGAGTTTGTAGGGCAGTTAAATCACCGGAGATACAGAGAAGCAAAGATTTCGCTCTATGCCTCATCTGACTTTCCCACTCGCTCTTAACTGGCCATTATGCCTCGTATAATGCATTCTAATGGCTTAAAACGACAGCATTTTGTTTACAAAATGGCTCCATTCCTCAGGAAACCCAAGAGCCTGTGCACGGTAAGAGGGCTATTGATAGAAAATAAACTGCACAGTGTGACAGAAGCTGTTCCCACCTTCCTGCCCTGTTATTCATTTTGGGGTCAAATGTATCAGCTCAGAAGGCCTGAGGGGCACAGCCAAACATCCCTAAGAGAACTGAGCAAAGAGCTCAGGAAGGTGAACTGAGGTCCAATGTCCTGGCACTGATACCAAGGAGAGGATTTGACCCAAGTGTTCACTAAATATTCTGACCTTGAGATGCACATCCTGGAATCATGTGGATTTGCTCTGTCTGCTGAATTTTAAAATGTCTGTCAGTCTTAGACTAGAGCTTTAGCAGGGGACTCAGCAGCCTCTCTCCTTTCTGTTTCTAATGCCAAAAAACAAAAACAAAAAATCCTAAACACAAATATGATCTAAAACAAAAGGAAGAGGGTCTGCTTTCTGTAAGAGGCAGAATTTATAGGCTTAGAACAATAAACCAAATATTAGTTCTTAAATTACTCAATTCCATGTTTTTACCCCACTTTGATCTTCTATGAGTGAGAGGAAGAGTTTTTGCAAGGGAGAGTTCTAAGGAATTCTCTAAAAACAATAGGCCCTGAAATAGGGTAACTTAAGGTGGTATGTCTTTCTTTGTTACTTTTACATACTGCGCAAATGACCCATCCAGCCTTGGATAATCACTGTATCCTCACTTGGAGAACTTGCAGAGTAGTGACTCTTATTAGTCATTGGTTTTTTAACACCCAGCCATATTTTAGTCAACTTCAATAAATAAATGAGTACAGGTCTTTTAAAGGTTAAAACAGTGGATGTTTTTATTTTATATCTAAGCCTTTTGAATATGAAAAATCTCTTAACGGACATAGTGGAATACTACTCAGCCTTAAAAAGGAAAGAAATACGTGCTACAACAGAGATGAACTTTGAAGACATAATGCTAAACAAAATTAGCCGGACACAATAAGACAAATACTGGATGATTTCACTTATATGAGGTATCCAGAGTAGTCAAATTCATAGAAACAGAAAGTAGAATAGTGGTTACCAGGGGCTGGGAGGGAGGGGACTGTGGAGTCATTTAATGGGTATAGTTTCAGTTTTGCAAGATTAAAATATTCTAGAGATTGGTTGCCCAACAATATGAATATACTTAACACTTCTAAACCATGCACTTAAAAATGGCTAAGATGGTAACCATGTTATGTGTATTTTACCACAATTTAAAAAATTCTGGCTAGGTGCAGTGGCCCATGCCTGTAATCCCAGCACTTTGGGAGGCCCAGGCAGGAGGATTTCTGGAGGCCAGGAGTTCAAGACTAGCCTGGGCAATACAGTGAGACCTCGTCTCTACAGAATTAAAAAAAAAAAAAATTAGCCAGATGTGGCTGTGCATACCTGTAGTCCCAGCTACTTGCAAGGCTGAGGCAGGAAGATTACTTGACCACAGGAGTTTGAGGCTACAGTGAGCTGACTACATCACCGCATTCTGGCCTGGACATCAGAGGGAGAACTTGTCTCAAAAAAGAAAAAAAAAAAAAAAAGCCAGGCGCACAGTGGCTCATGCCTATAATCCCAGCACTTTGGGAGGCGGAGGTGGGTGGATCATGATATGTCAGGAGTTCGAGACCAGCCTGACCAATATGGTGAAACCCGGTCTCTACTAAAAATACAAAAAATTAGCCAGGCGTGTTAGTGCATGCCTGTAATCCCAGCTACTCAGGAGGCTGAGGCAGGAGGACCACTTGAACCCGGGAGGCAGAGGTTGCAGTGAACTGAGATCACACCACTGCACTCCAGCCTGGGCGACAGAGCAAGACCTCATCTCAAAAAAAAAAAAAAAAAAAAAAAATTACTATGTTAAAGGGTTTACTGACAGATTGCATTTTTCTTTAGAGTCTGTTAGCAATGTCACAAAAATTATTAAAATCACAACAGAAATTCACAAAGCCCAGGAATTACATTTGTTTATATTTGGTGGGGAAAAAAATCCTAGTAAAAACTGAACTTGACTGGGGCAGTTCCTATTACTTAATCCAAGGGTTCTGAGTAAGACAAAGGATTTCTGAAGGAGAAGAAAATGTCAGAAAGATGCTAGCTAGCCAGCCCCAAAGCAGTTCTTCCTCGGAATTTCTCTGATTTCTTTTTCAGCTAGCCCACCCACCACACTAAGTATCTCCACCAGATCCTCAAGAGAGACAAATGATTCCTCCTCTTCTCTCTTAACCAAATGTCCTACTGGTGAGCTGAGAGTATCCGCATTTGCAACACATAATAAATGCTTGCTTGGCTAAAAGGGATTAGTAACTCTGACATCATGAACAAAGGGCCACACCAGGGAACCATCTGGAATTTGGTAAATCACTACATAGAGAGAATGACATTAATTCCAGGGCTTATTTTAGGCTTAATGTCCAGAAACTACTAAGCTATTAATTAGAGCAAATGAAATCCTTTCACACACAGTGCATGCCACCATGGTATGTATTATGGTCTGGTATGTATGTTGGTCCCTCACCAACCCTGGGGACTTCTAGCTTGAAAACTATCATAATTGGCTAAATCAGCCCTGGTCAATATCAGAATTGCAGAGAAAATAGGGGATTAAGTGGGAGAAAATAAAAATGGCATTTCATATATTTTTTAAAGCAAAGGTTTGAGAAAATAGCAAATTATTTCTTTCTTTTATTTTACTGAATTCTTTCTGTACAAAAGCAAGGCATGCTTATAACAAGAACAGTGGAGCTATGTAAAGATAGTTAAGAGTCTCCCCCTCCATGCTTCTAATCCCAGTATCCTGAGATAACCAATATTAACAGTTTTATAAGTACTCTCCCACAACTTTCCTTATGTTTATGTATATATATGTTAATATACTGAAGGATATACAAGATAAATATATATAGAATATATCTCCTATATATGAGATACATAGGATAATCCTACGGATTATAGGATTTTGCTTTAACAAAACTAATGTTACCGTTACTTAGTAGTTTATTTCATTTAATAATAACATTATAGATTTCCCTCAACTTTGGTGCCTATAGATGTAATCTTTTTTAAAAGCTGCGTAATTATCAATAGTAAGAATGAGCCACTATTCATTCAACCATTTACATCTTTTTCAAATAATTTTTTCCCATCGCACACAATGCTGGGATAACAAACTTACATGTACTTTATTTACTTTTTATTTTTTATTTATTTTTTACTTTTTGAGACAGAGTTTTGCTCTTGTTGCCCAGGCTGGAGTGCAATGGCATAATCTCAGCTCACTGCAACCTCGGCCTCCCCGGTTCAAGCGATTCTCCTACCTCAGCCTCCCAAATAGCTGCCTTATTATTTCTGTAAACTATATTTCTAAAAAATGGAACTTCTGTGTCAAAGGGCATATATGTATAATTTTAATACCACTAGATTACTTTTTCAAGAAGATAGTAACAATTTAAATCTCCATCAGCACTGAAAAGCATATCAATTTCCCACCAACCTTGCCAGTACTGGATGCTATAAATCTTCTAAATGTTTGCCAGTCTGACAGGCAGAAATCAAACTTTCATCATTTTATTTTTGTTTACCTGACTACTAGGGGGCTTGAGCATCTTTTCATGTTTTATTGACCATTTATATTTCCTTTACTATGAATTGCCTGATCATAGCTTTATCTAATCTATCAATCAAGCTGTTTTTCTTTTCCATATCAGTGTGTAGGCAGTCAGTTTATTAAGGATATAACCCTTTATATAACCCTTTGTCTGTCTTATATGTGACAAATAGCTTTCCCTAGATGATCATCTTTAAAAAAAAAAAAAAAAAAAAAAAAAAACTAGGTATGAGTTTTGTGACATACGGAAATCTTTATTTTTATGTAGCCTAACTTGTAATTTTTTTTACTACTTCTGAATTTCTCTTTCAAACGAACTTTCAAACTAGCTTAACAAATTTCTCTTAAATAAATCCTTTTGAGGTATTGATTGGGATTGAATTGAATTCATAGATTAATGACGTCTTCACAGTAATGAGTGCCACCATCGCCTACCCTTGCTCCAAAAGTGGTATGATTTTCTCTATATTTAGGTTTTCTTTTATGTCTTTCAGTACTGGTTAGTACTTTCCTTCATTTTTAGGTCTGAGACATATTTCAATTGGCTGATTCCTGGGCCTTGATGATTTGTCTGGCAACTAGAATAACATCTTTTCCTGCTCCAGTTTCTGGAGTAGGAGGCTGTGTTTGGAGGCAGCGTGGCCCAGTGGTGGAGGCCAAAGCCTCTAAGCTCAGATTCCCTGTACTGACATCCCAGATCTTCTACTCACTGGCTCTGTGCATGGAGCTAAGCTGACTCCTCTTTCAATAAATTCCCTTGCCTCTAAAGTAGGGATGACAACAGCATACCTCTTCAGCTTGTTGTGAGGATTAAATGAGAAAATAACATCACATCTTTAGCACAGACTCTAGAACAGAGTAGTAAATATATGGTAACAAAGACAGTGACTATGACAAAGAGAATGGTGTAAATCTATTGTTAACACTGTCTTATTGGTTTTCATTCTCTTAGCTTTTGTAGGTAGAAAATCATATACCCTTCTAATTGTGACGATTCATCCATTTCCTTGCAATGTTTAGGGATTAGTCCGCTCTCAAATTGCTTTAAAGAAATGCCTGAGACAATTTAATTTATCAAGAAAGGAGGTTTAATTGGTTCATGGTTCTGCAGGCTATACAGGAAGCATGGCTGAGGAGGAAACTTTCAATCATGGCAGAAGACAAAGGGAAAGCAGGCATGTCTTATGTGTTCAGAGCAAGAGAAAGAGAGAGGGGGGAGGTGCTACACCTTTTTAGTAACCAGATCTCATGAGAACTCTATTATGAGAACAGCACTAAGGGGGTGCTGCTAAACCATTAGCAATCACCCCAGTGATCCAATCACTCCCACCAGGCCCCACCTCCAACACTGGGGATTACAATTCAACATGATATTTGGGTGGGAGAAAAGAATAAAAATGGTATCAAATATATTTTTTAAAACAAAAGTTGTGCCCATTAGCAGTCCCTCTGTTTCCCCAAACCTCTTAGCCCTAATCAACTACTAATCTACTTTCTGTCTTGAAGTGTGCCTGTTCTGTACATTGTATATGAATTGAATCATGCAATATGTGGTCTCCTGTGTCTGACTTCCTTTGCTTTGTAGCGTGTTTTCAAGGTTCATCCATGTTGTAGCATATATCAGGACTTCATTCCTTTTTACTCTCAAATAATAGTCCATTGTATGGATATACCACATTCTATTTATCTACTCATTAGTTGATGAGCATTTGGTTGTTTCCATATTTGGGCTATTAAAAATAATGCTCCCATGAACATTCATGTACAAGTTTTTGTGTGGACATTTTTTTTTAGTTTTCTTGGTATAAATCTAGGAGTAGAAGTGCTGGGTCATACAGTAGGTCTGTATTTAACCTTGTGAGGAACTGCCAGGCTGTTTTCCAATATGGCTGCACTATTTGACATCCCCACCAGCAGTATATGAGGGTACCAACTTCTCCACACCCTCACCAACACTGTTATTTTCTCTTACTTATAGTCATCTTAGTGGGTATAACATGGTATCTCATCATGTCACTATCCATTCTTTCTTCACATTCCTTCCAGAAATATATTCTTTAAAAATCCATTGTCAAAGATCTGTTAATAGTAAACTCTTCCAGTTCTTGATGATCCATATTGTCTGTATTTTGCTATTGTTCATGTTAGAGCTTAGCTGGATGTAAAGATCTACTTTGATTTCTTCTGCTGTCTTTCTGGATTCCATTATCGCTGGTCAGAAGTCTACTATGTATTATTCCTTTGAAGACATCCTGGAGTTTTTCTGATTAACATTAAGGTTTCTTTTCCTTTGATCTCTGCAGTGTATCTAAATTCTCAAATGTTGATTTACCTTAATTTATCATACTTAGTAGGATTTGTGCTGTTTATATCTGAGAATAATATCTTTCATCAACTCCAGGAAATTCTCAACCATACTCCTATATTACAGCCACTGCTTCATCCTTTCTGTTATCTTCTCCAAAACCGTTGTTAAACATGTGTTGGCTGTTCTCATATCTTAATCTCTCATTTAAATTCTTCACCGCTTCATACTTATGATGCATTCTAGATAATATCCTCATTCTTTTCCAATTTACCAATTTAGCTATGTTTCATCTGTGCTTAACCTATTATTGATGTTTTTTTATATCAATGACTATATTTTCCTTCTCTAAGAGTTGTATTTGGTTCTTTTTCAAATACGCATCGACTTCTTTTTTTCACATTTTCTTGTCCTTTTCTGGTGTCTTAACGCTTTTTAAAATAGTTTTATCTATCTTAAACAAATGTAATTCGGAGTGCTTTTCTGCTAATTCTATGATCCAAATTCCTTAGGGGTCTAATTCTGCTGTTTGTTTCTTGTATTAGTCACTTATTTTTTCCTCTTGTGTTTTATAATATTGAGTTAAAAACTTTCAAGTAACCAAAACGGAAAATATTTAACATAAAAATTGGCCATAGTCAGGTAGTACTTCTGGGGCGCCTGGCAAGATAAATACCAAGAAGAACACTCTAAACGTGGGTTGCAATCAATCACCATAAATAACGTACTTCACTCTTGCTTTTTTCTTTTCTTGTCTCCCACATATACTCCTTACCAAGACCCAAGAGACACTATAACCATCTCCTTGCTTATTTCCCTGCTCTGACCCTTCTCCAAAGCACTCTGTCCTCACAATGTGCTATTTTAAGACTGTACAGCATGTCATGTAACTCCCTTAAGAATCTTTAGTGGCCTCCCACTGCTCAATACAAAATTCAAACTCCTTAAAAGGTATACAAGGCCATAGATAATCTGCCTCCTCCCATCTGCCACCTGCTGCTTCTCCTGCATGTTTCTCCATCACAAAGCTCCAAGTTACACTGACCTTCCTTTTCTTCTGTGAAGCCAACAAACATGAGGCGATGCCACTTGAGATGAGGCGGCAGAAAGGAAGGGAGAGGGGAGTGATACGGACACACTGCTGACATCACCAAGACACTGGATCAAATCTTGCCTGAAGTCTGCTTTCTCTCTGGGCTTCACAATGTCTCATTCCTTTCCCTCTTCATTTCTTCCTTTCCAGCAACCACCTTCACGCCCAGCTATTTTGTGTGAGTTAGGGCCTTGATCTGTGAGGAGCTGCTGTGTTACTGCATTGATCCTCTTCCAGAGACTGTCAGAGAAATGTCGCAGCCAAAAGCGGAGTTAAGCTGTCTTTACAGAGACCGATTCTATTTCACGGTCCAGTAAAAGGTAAGAAAGAAAAGCTATTCTTCATATGTTCTTGGGAATTCAAAGTTCCCAATACTTAGGAGCCATCAAGTACAATATTTCTATAATTTAGTTCTCTCAGTTCACTACATTTTCCGATAGGCCACAGTTTTCTACACTTAACCATACTTATACATTCACTTTTAATTGATTGCCATTTAACATCAGTCATTCACCCTTCAGACTTCTGTGCAACATTAGTTCATATCACTACTCCAGTGGCCAAAACAATTGGTAAGACAATTTTTATGACCTATCGCTCTAGGAAATTCCAAATACTTGTCATATTCTCTTAGTTCAAAACATAGCAAAACAAATCATTAAAAGAATGAAGTTTACCATATTCAAGAATGAAAACCAACAGTTATGGTGTCTTCCAGTTTACGTGATTGTTTAAACATGGGTTACTGCCTTAAATTCTAACAACAATGCTATACTCCTGCAAAGTACATATTATGGATGTCATCCTGGTTTTACCACTGATGGGATAAAAAGTGATGAAAATGAAACAGTTATTGAGCAACTGCTCTATGCAAGGCATCATCACAGAAAGAGCTTAAATATGTCATTTGATTTGATCATCCGAGAAAGCTGAGTGTCTTCATCACATCATACACTAATTGCCAGGGGCAGAACACATGCCCGGTCTGCAGAGCCCTCTCTGCTATGGCTGGCTTCTTCAACTCCACATTCATGGAGGCCTCTTTTCTATGCAAGCCTATGGGTTGAAAATGATTTATTCTTTAGGAGCTCATTACTGCCTTTAAAAAAACAAAGAGCTGCCACAGACTTCTCTGTCTTGTGTCTTTGACTTAATATGATTGGTACTGACTTTGACACTTCATTATTTTCAAATGACAAAACAAGCAGCTCCCAAGACAATGTGGTTTGCACAAAGTAAGCAGTTCTTAAAATTAAATTACATATTAATAACAGACTTTCCCATTGGAACTCTTTAATATTGTTGCCTTGGGCATAGATCCTATTTTAGTTACATCCTCTGTGTTAGACAGAAGCATTTGCTGGTGATGCTAATGCTGCACCTCATGTTGAAATAAAACACCTCCCTAGAGACATAGATGTTTGCATAATCCTAGTATGATCCAGGAGTCTTAGGGTGGTGTTTGAGCTCCAAAGTGAGATTTATTAATTAAAAGGTAAAGCAATCATATACTGCCTTCCTTCTCCAGCTTCCCATCTTAAATTAGTAACGTCAGTCTCTCTCAGATTCTCCCTACCTCCCTATTCCTTGATTTTTTTCTCCATAACAGTTATCTGATATGCTGTATATTTTATTTCTATTTCCCTCAATAGAGTGGCAGCTCTCTGAGGCCAGGGACTTTGGCTCTTTAATTCAGTCCTCCATCCCCAGCACCTTGAATGGTGTCTGGTATACGGTAGACAAGGGGACTGAAGTCTATCATACTGTGGGGAGTAGGGAGCTCTTTAGAAAAAAGACACAAAGGTACAAATGTAAAAATTACATATAAACTGTATCAATATTATTATCCTAGTTTTTTTGTTTAATTTTTTTTTGTGGGGGGGGTTTGGTATTCTTTTTCTTCTTTTCTGAGACAGAGTCTCGCTCTGTCACCCAGGCTGGAGTGCAATGTTGTGATCTCGGCTCACTGCAACCTCCACCTCCCGGGTTCAAGCAATTCTCCTACTTCAGCCTCCTGAGTAGCTGGGATTACAGGCATCCACCACCGCGCCTGGCTAGTTCTTGTATTTTTAGTAGAGATGGGGTTTCACCATCTTGGCCAGGCTGGTCTTGAACTTCTGACCTCGTGATCCACCCGTCTTGGCCTCCCAAAATGCTGGGATTACAGGCATGAGCCACCACGCCTGGCCCTTATTATGGGTTTTATGTTATCTGTGTCAAACTTTGATGTCAAATGAGTTAAGAACCTGTACAGACAGGCTTGAGTAAGGCCACTGTAGGAATAAACACGGGCTTGGCGTGGGGTCCAGTTTAGATTGAGGGTGGTGTGTGAGGATGAAAGTGGTTGAGAAGCCGAGAGAAGTGTGTTGGAGGTAGAAAGGGCAGGAAGGTTAGCATCAGGTGCTGGCAAGTGTCCCAGGGTACCTGGAAAATTTCTCTGAATTAAAAAATTCACCAAACAAGTGACATAACATAGTGGATCGTTAACAATGCAGTCAAATCTCAAGCTTTGTCGCTGTCATCAATCTTTGATAGCAACAACTTAGCTGCACACATAAATATATCTCACTAAATTCAAACACAATAAATCCCTCACTCAACTGTCCCCTCAGGCAGTTTTCAAATCTCCTTGTAGCTCTTCCAACCTCACCCAGCATGAGAGGAAGTGGTGTGACAGAATGAAGTCAGAGAAGAAGGCAACTATCGTCTTTGTTAATAGTGGCTCAAATATGTTACTTCTGCAAATTTTACAAAATTATGCAAACACGTGACTGCATTGCCCACCCCCGTGGTCCCTCCCAGAGTTGGAAGGAGATGGGCAAAGAGAGACCCTGAAGCTTATGCATCCTTAGCTTCATGCTAAATCTGACTTTGTAGGGCTTTAATAAATATTTGTGGAATAAATGAATGCATGCATATTTGAATGTCTGAACTTAAGATCTAAGAGCACATCCCAAGAGTACTTCCAAATTACATCGGTAATTTTTAAAGCAAGCTAAGAAACAGAATAAGAGGGAGGCATCAAAAAAACTTCTGAAAAGTGTAAATAACCAGGGGAAAAAAATAAAAGTTTTATCAAACTATGAGTCTAACCCAGCTGATTGAACTCTGAAGAGCTACCTTCCAGGAGCCATGCTACAGAACCTCAGTTTCTCCAGAATCAAAAGGATGTGCTTTAAAATGCCTTTGAAAATTTAAAATATAATTAAAACCCTTATATTCAGCACACAATAAATGTTATGTTGAATGACTAAATTAAAGGAATACTGATGGAATAGATATCTCAAAGTGAAATAGCTCCACTTGCCCTTCCCTCCTGTGCAGGATGAAAATGAACCTGACATTCTGGTTGCATCTGAAGGTCCAGTCTCAAAGGAACTCCCAGGTTTGGCTTGCAACAATAATCTCCTGGACTTGGTTGGAAGCAGGAAGGAATGGCCTACAAATTACTCTGCCCCTGAAGCAGGTTATTTCTGTAGCAGAGATTGTATATTATCTGCCTTCCATCTGCTCCATTTCATTTTCAGATAGGACCAAGATTGGCAAAGAGTCAAAAAGAAAGTCACAGGCACACCCAATTAACTTAAAACCCAAGAACTGAACCACATGTGGAAATAAACACCATCCAAATGGGAATGGCAAAGGCAATTTATTCCAAGCTTGCTGTAGCAAGGGAGTCAGCCACCATCACAGGCATTTGTCAGAGACTCAAGGGCAGGCAGGGGACTGGGAGAGCATTATGGTGGACAAAAGGGACAGCTTCGGATGTGCCCTGATTAGAGGCTGTTGGTCTGGAGAAGCTGGTGGTGGCTAACTAGGAGCAGGCAGCCATGTGATTGGTTAGGGGCATATTTGGCTTTCTCTGGTTGGTCCTAAATTGGAAGCAGGCACAAGCACTGGGAAAGCTGTTAGTTATTAATCAAGTCCCAGCAATTTGGAGCCAACTGTTACACAAGTTATTATTCAGCTTCCCAGATTGTTACTAGAGACAGAGGTCTGACTTCAGGCAAGTCAGGCTTTAGTGGGCGGGCTTACTGGGTTGTTTATTGTAGATAAGGGGTTGGTTTCCTGAGAGGTTGCTGGAAGCTATGGTTCAGTTCTATTTTTATATACAGTCTGACCATGGTCTATTTAGATATTCAGTTTCTCACACACCACACCATTTAGTGTTAAACAAAAAAGCTTTCTGGGTAAGTGTATCTCAGCAGACACAGGAAATGCAAGAGGGTGTGTGCACTGGTGTTGGTTGTTTTTCTTATAAAGCAATTGTTAATAGTTCCATGATGGGAGAACTTGTTAAAGGGTAAATAGAAGTGCAGGGTCTAAGCTGCATGAATCTCATCAGTGGTAATAAGAGGCATGTGGTTAAGTGCTCACACACTGTGCTGGAAATTTCTCCTCAAATATTTTAAAAATTAAAAAGCACAAAGAGGATTCAGTTCACGTGAAGCCTGCCCCACCTACCCTGATCTCGTGCCCTCAGGAAAAAAGAAATGGGTCTGTTACTGCATGAGGGTCTGAGAGGTCATTATTTTGAGCCATACATCATGACAATAACCAGGGCAACAGTCTCAGAAGTGATTCTAGATTATTGCTTACAGAGGAGCACTCTAATGTTTTTTTCATTTGAGCCAATTATTTAAGGCAAAACTGTCTTTCACATTAAAAACCCAGTGGGCAACTTATAAGCATCAAATAAATTGCACTGGGGGTCCATTTTCAGGCTTCATTGTATAAAACTGCCATTACTTGCCCCACTAGTTACAGGGAAACAGAAAAGTTTGCATTATTCTGCATTTCACAAGCAAACAACTGGAGCTCAAAGGCATTTTAAAAATGCAGTCTTGTCTTTCCAATCTTTGCAGCTTCCCTGGCCTCTATGAAACGGAGTGAGCTGAACACACTAAATTAGCCCCACTTGCTAGCAGAATGAATATCTCCCCAAAACCAGGCAAACGAGAGCAGGCAGGAAGCCCCCTTCTGGCAGCAGCGACAAACCATTTCCTCTCCTTCCAGAAAGGGCCAAAGAATTAACTAAATCCTTAGCTCTTCTGAGAAGAGCAGCAAAGATAATAGCGAAGATTAAGCTTGAAGGAGACAGAACCCCTTGGCTGCAGATCAGCAACCTGAAGCAAAGAAAAACTGCTCATTTCAGCTGCATTGCCTTGGTCTCCAAAATTGCAATTGCACAGCCCTTTGCTACATGGTGACGAAAACCCCAACCCTTCTGCTGAGTGACTCTCACTCAAATACCCCATAAAGATGAGCTGGGTCCTCTATTTCATTATTTGTTTGAAAATATCTGAGCCTCTGCCTCACACAAGGGTTACTAGGTGCATTCTCAGAAAGGGAGAAAATAACAGCAGATTAACTAGAGCCAGGGGCACCATTTCCTCCAGCTTCAATTGCTTGGCCATATTGTGTTCTTCTGTTAGGCAAGAGCTCAGAAAGCTAATTAGACTGGTCTTGCTTCCACAAGTCACCTTTGGAGAAGAGATGTTTGGAGGATGAATGTCCCCCTAAGGCTCTGTGTCTTTCATTTTGCATGAAGTCAGTGCTCTTTCTGCTACAGGGGTGGGAAAGTTAACAAATGAGCCACCTTCCTGGACATTGTGCTTGTTGATTCTGGAAAGTATCTCTCACACACACACACACACAAAAAAAAACCCAGACAAGGAAGCTGCACACCAAACCACAAGGATTTACATGTAACTGGAAAAAAAAAAAAAAAAAAAAGAACATGCACTATGCAATATAATCATTCATTCATTTTTCAAATAGCTATTTAACACCCATGATATATCAGACGCTAGAATTTCACAGCTATGAAAGTCATTATTCACACCCTCAAGTAGCCCATGGTCTAGAAATTCAACATCCAATCCATGACCAGTGGATCCAATCCATCACAAAATCTTGTCAATTTTACCTTCTAATTAGCTCTCAAAATCATCCAATCCTAACTTTATACCCACCAGAGTGACCCAAACCATCATCTCTCACCTGAACTTTTACAACAGTCTTCTAACTGTTCGCTCCACATCCTCTCTTCTTCCTTATAATATATTCTCCAAAGCCAGAATTACCTTTTTGAAGGTAAAGATACATCTTAAAGTCTTTAAGTGATTGTCTTTGTACACCTTAAAATCTTTAAGTGATTGCTCAGTATTCACAGACTAAAAATAAAATGCCTTAAAATGTCCATAAGGTCCTAAGTGTAATAGCACCAACCTGCCTGCGGTCAATTGCAAAAAAATAAAAAATAAAAAGCCCCAATTCTCCAGTCCTCCTATATCCATGGCTTTGCAGTATAACTTTGTAGCTCATTCCGTTACAAAGGGGAGTCTACTTCTCCACCCATGAATCCAGGCTGCCTTTGTGACTTGCTATGGCCAATAGAATAGGATGGAAATGATGGTGTTGTTCGAAAGCTACACCTCAAGAGGCTTTAGTCATGGCCATTTATTCACTTGGAATTCCACCACCACCATGTCAACAAGCCCAAGCTAGCCTGCTGCAGGGTGACAGACCAAGTAGAGCACCACCACACCATCCAGGTTTCCTAGCCAAGGCTCCACACACACGAGAGAACCCAGCCAAGATCCTATCCAAACCACAGCCGACCACAGATGATGAGTGAGACCTGCTCAGCCCAACCCAGCCAGGAGACTCACACCACTGACTACAGATGTGGAAGCAATGATAAATGGTTATCGTTTTAAGGCACGACATTTTGTTTAGTAGCTCGCTGTGTAGCATAGCTAACAGATACGCTGTCTCCACAGCCCCATCTAGCCCTTTGCTTCTTGTCTGAAGCCCTGAGACACCAGCCTTCTTTTCAATCTCTGAGACTGGCCATGCTTCCTCCTGCCACTAGGCTTTGAACATGCTGATCCTTCTGTAGACATACTTGTAACCCTTCCCTCCAACACCGCTGCCTAGTTAGCTCTTCCTCTTCCATCCAAATCAGCTCAGCCACTGCATCTTGAGGAAAGTCCCTGCCGACCTCCTTGACTATTTCATTTCCACATATTCCCTATTACATAATCTCTAGTATATGTGACAGTACAGCATAGTAGTAACAGCCCAGTCCCTAAGGCCAGACTTCCTGGGTTAACAGTCCAGACCCTAAGGCCAGACTCCCTAAGGCCCTAACCTCCCCACTTGCTAGTTCTTAACCCATGGAAAGAAACAAGAGCTCTGTGTCTCAGTTTCCTTATCAGTAAAACAGTGGTTATAAAGTTACCAATCTCATAGCCTTGTTCTGAGGACTCAATGGGTTAGTAAAATACTTGGAATAGTTCCTGGCATGCACCAAGCGCAATGTAACAATTAGCTATCATTAAAGTACCATGTACCTCTGTTAAAGAGATTGTAATTTTCCATTTATTTGTGTGATACTTTGATGAATGTCTATAGGCCACTGTATTAGTTAGGGTTGTCTAGAGGGACAGAACTAACAGGAGATATCTATATATATACATCTATAGATCTGGATATAAAGTATTAATATATAAAGTATTAACTTACACAATCACAAGGTCCCACAATCATAGGCCATCTGCAAGCTGAGGAGCAATGAGAGCCAGTCCGAGTCCCAAAACTGAAGAAGTTGGAGTCGGATGTTCAAGGGCAGGAAGCATCCAGCATGGGAGAAAGATGTAGGCTGGGAGGCTAGGCAAGTATTGTCTTTTCACGTTTTTCTGCCTGCTTTATATACCACCCACAATGGCAGCTGAGTAGATGGTGCCCCCTCCCCCAAGACTGAGGGTGGGTCTGCCTTTCCCAGTCCACTGACTCAAATGTTAATCTCCTTTGGCAACACCCTCACAGATACACTCAGGAACAGTACCTTGCATCCTTCAATCCAAACAGGCTGACACTCAGTATTAACCATCACGAGCCCACCCTTTCTCAACTTGAACTCATGCATCTCCTGAGATCATACAATCTTCAAATAAAGACAACAATAAGGACATAATTATGCCTAACATAATACAACTATCCTTTGTACAACTGGAAATGCACTAATCCCAACCCAAATACTATTGCATGAAGTTAACAATACTTAAATGCTGATATGAAGTCAATAAATATGTCACATGATAAAAGAAAAAAGGAAATAAAATGAAGATATTTTCTTAGTACAAGTGTATATGTTCACAAACATATTTTTAACAAAAGGAGGAGGAAAAACTCATGACGATTACAGTCCTCGTTTCTGCAGCTGGTCACGTGGTCATAGCTCGTATTGATGACTACCTTCCTTCTACTACTCTTTCTGTATTCCCTTTGCCTTCATCAAGCACCTCAGCAGGTCGTGGTTTTTTCCTGGTGGAGTGATCCAGACCTTCATTCCTGAACAGTCTGGGTCATTTGTAGTCCTGCCTGGACTGGGTTGTTGGAGTTTCCCATTGACCTTAATCACAGGGCATGGTAATACTAAGAGATGCCCTAAGAGATCTCCTCTATTATATGCATACTCTTCCTTACCTCCGTTGTGGAGTAGTAGACTGATTTCATTTTGATACTCCAGGTCAATCACCCCAGCCAACACTGTAACTCCCATCTTAGCCTATTGACTTAAAGGTAGGAGGAGCCCAAAGCAACCAGGTGGCAATCTTAACTTCCAGCTTAATGAAATCGTTGCTGTATCTCCTGGTGGCAGTGTTCCTCCCTCTGGAACTAAGACCTCGAGGCCAGCAGAACATAATGTCACGGGAACAGGAAGCAAAACTTTTGCTAGTGGATCACTAGGGGTGATGGTGAGTGGTGCCACTTCCACTTCCGCCCCCTGATTCCTGGATCCCTGAATCCTGACTATCGGAGAAACAGTTCCACATATTGGACATTGATTCAGAACATGCACGGCCTACTGGAGAACTTTGCCCCAGCACTGCAAAGTACTGTCACCTAGTTGGTGTTGTGATTGTGACTTCAAAAGGCTATTCCACCATTTTGTCAATCCAACTGCTTCAGGGTAATGGGGAACATGGTAAAACCAGTGAATTCCATGAGCATGAGTCCACTGCAGCACTTCTTTAGCCACAAAGTGAGTGCCTTGATCAGAGGTAATGCTGTGTAGAATACCATGATGGTGGATAAGGCATTCTGTGAGTCCATGGATGGTAGTCTTGGCAGAAGCATTGCATGCAGGATGATAGGCAAACCCAAATCTGAAGTGTCTATTCCAGTGAGGACAAACCCCTGCCCTTTCCATGATGGAAGAGGTGTAATATAATCAACCTACCACCAGGTAGCAGGCTGATCACCCCAAGGAATGGTGCCACATCAAGGGCTCAGTGTTGGTCTCTGCTGCCAGCAAATTGGGCCCTCAGCAGTGGCCATAGCCAGGTCAGCCTTGGTAAGTGGAAGTCAATGTTGCTGAACCCATGTGTACCCTCCATCCCTACCACCATGGCCACTTTGTTCATGGACCCATTGGGTGATGACAGGGGTGGCTGGGGAAAGAGGCTGAGTGGTATCCACAGAATGGGTCATCCTATCCACTTGATTATTAAAATCCTCCTCTGCTGAGGTCACCCATTGTGAGCACTCACATGGGATACAAATATCTTCACTGTTTTAGACCATTCAGAGAGGTCCATCCACATACCTTCCCCAAATTTATTTGTCACCAATTTTCCAATCATGCTTCTTCCAAGTCCCCGACCATCCGGCCAAACCATTGGCTATAGCCCATGAATCAGTATATAATTGTACATCTGGCCATTTCTCCTTCCATGCAAAGTGCACAACCAGGTGCACTGCTCGAACTTCTGCCCACTGGGAAGATTTCCCTTCACTGCTGTCCTTCAGGGATGTCCCAGAGAGGGGCTGTAGTGCTGTAGCTCTCCACTTTCTGGTGGTGCCTGCATATCGTGCAGAACCATCTGTGAACCAGGCCCTAGTCTTCTCTTCCTCTGTAAGCCGAATAGGAAACTTCCCATGAGGCCATCAGTGCAGGCGGGGGAAGAGAAGGCAGGGTGGCAGGAGTGAAGACCATGGGCATTTGAGACACTTCCTCATGTAACTTACTTGGGCCTTCAGAACCTGCTCAAGCCCAATCACATACATACCACTTCCATTTGATGATGGAATGCTTCTGTGCACAACCCACTTTATGGCTAGATGAGTTAGAAAGCAACCAGTTCATGACAGGCAGTTCAGGTCACATGGTGACTTGATGACCCATAGTCAAACGTTCAGTTTCCACCAAAGACCAGTAACAAGCCAAGAGCTGTCTCTCAAAAGAAGAGTAGTTATCTGCAGAAGATGGCAGGGGCTTGCTTCAAAATTCTAGAGGCCTCCACCATGATTCACCTATGAGAGCCCACTTAAGGCTCCAAACAGCATCCCTGTCTGCCACTGACACCTCAAGCACCATTGGATCTGCTGGGTCATATGGCCCAAGTGGCAGAGCAGCTTGCACAGCAGCCTGGACCTAGTGCAGAGCTTCTCCTGTTCTGGATCCCACTCAAAACTGGCTGCCTTTTGGGCCACTTGATAATCGGGTGGGTGTAACACACCTAAGTGAGGAATGAGTTGCCTCCAAAATCTAAATAGGCCCACTAGGTATTGTGCCTCTTTCTTGGTTGTAGGAGGGGCCAAATCCAGCAACTTATCCTTCATCTTAGAAGGAATATCTCAATAGGCCCCACATCACTGGACCCCTAAAAACTTTACTGAGTTAGAAGTTCCCTGAATTTTAGTAGGATTTATTTCCCACCCTCTGGCATGCAAATGTCTCACCAGTAAGTCCAGTGTATTTACTACTTTTTGCTCACTGGATCTAATTAGCATAATGTCATCGATGTAGTAGACGAGTGTAATATCTTGTGGAAGCGAAAAGTAAGCGAGGTCTCTTCAAGTAAGATTATGACACAAAGCTGGAGAATTGATATACCTGTGAGGTAGGACAGTGAAGGTATATTGCTGGCCTTGCCAGCTGAAGGCAAATTGCTTCTGGTGGGCCTTATGGACAGGAATGGAGAAAAGGGCATTTTCCAAGTCAATGGCTGCATACCAGGTACCAGGAGATGTGTTAATTTGCTCAAGCAATGAAACCACATCTGGTACAGCAGCTACAGTTGGAGTCATTTGGTTAAGCTTAGGATAATCCACTGTCATTCTCCAAGATCCATCTTGGAGATTGCAAAAACAATGTAATATTGTTTTTGATTTACTATTTTTCTAGGTAGAGGAAGCTCTAATGGCTTCTATTTGGCCTTTCCCACAATAGACCTTACCCTACCAGTTAGGGAGCCAATGTGGGGGACCAGCTGCTAAGTATGTCTATGCTAATTATGTATCTAGCACTGGGGAAATGACCACAGGATGGGTCCGGGGACCCACTGGACCCACTGTAAGTCAGACCTGAGCTAAAACTCCATGAATTACCTGACCTCCATAAGCCCCTACTTTAACTGGAGGACCACAATGACGTTTTGGGTCCCCTGCAATCAATTTCAGCTCAGAGCCAGTGTTCGGTAGTCCCCAAAATGTCTGATCATTTCCCTTTCCTCAGTTATCCTGGTAAAAGCCCAGAGGTCTCCTTGGGGAAAGATGGGAGAAAGATTAACAGCATAAATTGTTGGTGGCATAGTGGGATCCTTCTTCAAGGGGACCCAGCCTCCCCTTAATTCAAGGGCTTCTGGGTCTGTAAACTAGTTTAAGTCTGGAAATTGATTAAGGGGCTGTGATTCTCTGTTTTTGTAATTCAAATTAGTCTTTTGTCCATTTGACCTACAAGTTTTCTGCTGATATAAATTAAGTAGGAATGTAGTAGGTTTCCTATCAGTTTCACTTCTAGGAACACCCTAATTAGCCAATGCCAGAGCTCTACATGAGTCAGATTATTCTGATGGCTGCTTTGCCTCTGCTGTCCATTACAGTAGCTACGCCCTCCTTGCCTTTGACAGTTGAGTGTCACCACTTGCCCCCTGCCACCTCAAGATCCAATTATTTACATTGTATTTAAATTTTGTAGTTGAGTGACTGTGGTTCCCACTGTTATATGTGACATACAGAGAAGAGCAAAGCAATTACAGGGCCCTTCAAAGATGCAGGTGCTACCCTCACAAATCTATTTCACAAGGCATTAGTCAAGGATATATCTTCTGGACCCTCCCAGTTGGGATGAGTAGGTCTAAAGTGACTAATCCACTCCACCATCCCAATCTCCCTAAGCCTTTGGATCCCCTCCTCTACCTAAACCATGGAAGATCAGGCATTTCCAGGTCATTCACAGTGGGCCATCTTTTAATCCACATTTCATCTAACCAAGCAAATAAGCTGTTAGAATCTTTTTTAACTCCACGAGCTGCAACACAAAATGCAGAGTTCCTACTTATGGGCCCAAATCAATACATTCAGCCTGATGCAACTCTATGTTCCTTCCACCATTATCCCACACCCTTAATATTCACTCCCATGCCTCTTCTTCAGATTTCTGCTTATATAAATAAACTCAAGTAGTTCTTTTCCAGTGTAGCACACCTCCTCATGGGTCACACTCTCAACCTCATCTCTAGGGGCCCGCCCAGACCTAAGTTTAGTTATAGGTCTAGAAGCAAACTGGGGTGTTGGGGGTGGCTCTTCTTGAGGAGAATCTACATTATCTTGCCTGGCAACTGCCTCAAAGGAGGCCATCACTATTGCCTCAGGCAGCACAGGGTTTATGTCCTCAGGCAAAGGTAGAAAAGCTGATGGCAGCATGGGTCAGGGAGGGGATGTTGCCACTACTGGGTATGGGGAAGCTGTTTCTTCTAGCAAAAAAAGATTTATCACAGTTTATGAACTCAGTGTCCCCAGTTTTATCAGGGTCCTCCCACATGTCCCCATTCCAAGTTAAAAGGTCCCATTCTTTTCCAATCAATGTCCTCACTTTAACAGTAGACACCTGGTGAGGCCGTGCATGCACCTTTCATTGCAGGTCAGCCACTCCCATGATAAAAGCTCGTGTGGGGATCTGGCAAGATGGCCAAATAGGAACAGCTCCAGTCTGCAGTTCCCAGTGAAACCAACGCAAAAGATGGGTGATTTCTGCATTTCCAACTGAGGTACCCTGTCCATTGCAGGCTGGAGAGTCACCTCACCTGGGAAGTGCAAGGGGTTGGGGACCTCCATCCCCTAGCCAAGGGAAGCTATGAGAAATTGTGCTATCTGGCCCAGATACTATGCTTTTCCCATGGTTTTTGCAATCCGCAGACCAAGAGATTCCCTCGTGTGCCTATAGGACCAGGGCCCTGGGTTTCAAGCACAAAACTGCACGACTGTTTGGGCAGACACCAAGCTGGCTGCAGGAGATTTTTTTTCATACCGCAGTGGCGCCTGGAACACCAGCAAGACAGAACCATTCACTTCCCTGGAAGGGGGCAGAAGCCAGGGAGTCATGTGGTCTTGCTCAGTGGGTCCCACTCCCACGGAGCTCAGCAAGCTAAGAACCACTGGCTTGAAATTTTCCCTGCCAGCACAGCAGTCCGAAGTCGACCTGGGGCAATTGAGCTTGGTGGGGGAGGGGCATCTGCCATCAATGAGTCTTGAGTAGGCGATTTTCCCCTCACAGTGTTAAGGAAACCATCTGGAAGTTAGAACTGGGCAGAACTCACGACAGTGCAGCAAAGCAGTTGTGGTCAGATTGCCTTTCTAGATTCCTCCTCATTGGGCAGGGCATCTCTGAAAGAAAGGCAGCAGTCCCAGTCAGGGACTTACAGATAAAACTCCATCTCCCTGGGACAGAGCACCTGGGGCAAGGGGCAGCTGTGGGCACAGCTTCAGCAGACTTAAATGTTCCTGCCTGCCAGCTCTGAAGAGAGCAGCAGATCTCTGAGCATAGCACTCAAGCTCTACTAAGGGACAGAATGCCTCATCAAGTGATTCCCTGATCCCCGTGCCTCCTTACTGAAAAACACCTTCCAGCAGGGGTCAACAGACACCTCATACAGAAGAGCTCTGGCTGGCCTCAGGCAGTGCCCCTCTGGGATGAAGCTTCCAGAGGAAGGAGCAGGCAGCAATGTTTGCTGTTCTGCAGCCTCTGCTGGTGATACCCAGGCAAATAGGGTCTGGAGTGGACCTCTAGCAAATTCCAGCAGACCTGCAGAAGAGGGGCCTGACTGTTAGAAGAAAAACTAACAAACAGAAAGTAATAACATGAACAAAAAGAACACCCACACAAAAACCTCATCCAAAGGTCATCAGGATCAAAGATCAAAGGTAGAAAAATCAATGAAGATGAGGATAAAACAGTGCAAAACTGCTGAAAATTCCAAAAATCAGAATGCATCTTCTCCTCTAAAGGATTACAACTCCTCTCCAGCAAGGACACAAAGCTGGACAGAGAATGAGTTTGATGAATTGACAGAAATAGGCTTCAGAAGGTGGGTAATAACAAACTCCTCTGAGCTAAAGGAGCATGTTTTAACCCAATGCGAGGAAGCTAAGAGCCTTGATAAAAGGTTGCAGGAACTGCTAACTAGAATGACCACTTTACAGAAGAACATAAATGACCTGATGGAGCTGAAAAACACAGCACAAGAACTCTGTGAAGCATACACAAGTATCAATAGCTGAATTGATCAAGTGGAAGGAAGGATATCAGAGATTGAAGGTCAACTTAATGAAATAAAGTATGAAGACAAGATTAAAGAAAAAAAAATATTGGCCAGGCGCGGTGGCTCAAGCCTGCAATCCCAGCACTTTGGGAGGCCGAGACGGGTGGATCACGAGGTCAGGAGATCGAGACTATCCTGGCTAACACGGTGAAACCCCGTCTCTACTAAAAAATACAAAAAACTAGCCGGGCGAGGTGGCGGGCGCCTGTAGTCCCAGCTACTCGGGAGGCTGAGGCAGGAGAATGGCGTGAACCCGGGAGGCGGAGCTTGCAGTGAGCTGAGATCCGGCCACTGCACTCCAGCCTGGGCGACAGAGCGAGACTCTGTCTCAAAAAAAAAAAAAAAAAAAAAAAAAAAGAAAAAAAAATATTGAAAGGAAATGAACAAAGCCTCCAAGAAATATGGGACTATGTGAAAAGACCAAACCTATGATTAACTGGTGTACCTGAAAGTGATGGGGAGAATGGAACCAAGTTGGAAAACACACTTCAGGATATTATCCAGGAGAACTTCCCCAACCTAGGAACATGGGACAACATTCAAAATCAGGAAATACAGAGACCACCACCAAGACATTCCTTGAGAAGAGCAACCCCAAGACACATAATCATCAGATTCTCCAAGGTTGAAATGAAGGAAAAAAATGTTAAGGGCATCCAGAGAGAAAGATCAGGTTACCTACAAAGGGAAGCCCATCAGACTAACAGCAGATGTCTCTGCAGAAACCCTACAAGCCAGAAGAGAGTGGGGGCCAATAATCAACATTCCTAAAGAAAAGAATTTTCAACCCAGAATTTCATATCTAGCCTAACTAAGCTTCATAAGCAAAGGAGAAATAAAATCCATTACAGACAAGCAAATGCTGAGGGATTTTGTCATCACCAGGCCTGCCTTACAAGAGCTCCTGAAGGAAGCACTAAATATGGAAAGGAAAACTGGTATCAGCCACTGCAAAAACATACCAAAATATAAAGACCAATGACACTATGAAGAATCTGCATCAACTAATGTGCAAAATAACCAGCTAGCATCATGATGACAGGATCAAATTCACACATAACAATATTAACCTTAAATGTAAATGGGTTAAATGCCCCAATTAAAAGACAAAGACTGGCAAATTGGATAAAGTCAAGACCCATCGCTGTATTCAGGAGACCCATCTCATACACAGACACACAGACTCAAAGGGATGGAGGAATATTTACCAAGCAAACAGAAAGCAAAAAAAAAAAAAAAAAAAAAAAAAAAAAAAAGCAGGGGTTGCAATCCTAGTCTCTGATAAAGCAGACTTTAAACCAACAAAGACAAAGAAGGGTATTACATAATGGTAAAAAGATGAACGCAACAGGAAGAGCTAACTATCCTAAATATATATGCACCCAATACAGGAGCACCCAGGTTCTTAGAGACCTACAAAGAGACTTAGACTCCCACACAAGAATAGTGGGAGACTTTAACACCCCACTGTCAATATTAGACAGATCAACAAGACAGAGGATTAACAAGAATATTCAGTACTTGAACTCAGCTCTGGACCAAGTGGACCTAATAGACGTCTACAAAAGTCTCCACCCCAAATCAACAGAACATACATTCTTCTCAGCACCACATAGCACTAATTCGAAAATCGACCACATAATTGGAAGTAAAACACTCCTCAGCAAATGCAAAAGAATGGAAATCATAATAGTCATCCAGCATGGGAGAAAGATGTAGGCTGGGCGACTAGGCCAGTCTCTCTTTTCACATTTTTCTGCCTGCTTATATTCTAGCTGTGCTGGCAGTTGATTAGATTGTGCCTACCCAGATTAAGGATGGCTCTGCCTTTCCCAGCCCACTGACTCAAATGTTAATCTCCTTTGGCAACACCCTCACAGACACACCCAGGTTCAATACTTTGCATACTTCAATCCAATAAAGTTTTCACTCAGTATTAACCATCACAACCAGAGATCAGCAAATCTTTTCTGTATGGCCCCTGTCTTAGTTTAAGTTCAGCCTGCTATAACAAAAATACTGTAGACTGGGTGGCTTAAACAACAAAAATTTATTTCTCACAGTTCTAGGGGCTGGAAAGTCCAGCATCAAAGTTCCAGTTGATTTCTAGTGAGGGCTCTGTTCTTGGTTTGCAGATGGATCATTCTTGCTGTATACTCACATGGCAAGAAAGAGATCATCTGTCTTGTTTCTAGACTAGAGTTTGCAGGTCAGAGTTTAAAGAGGAGAACTAAAAGAACACTCAGTACTGCTTTGGTCAAGCCTAACGAATCTTAAGAAGTAAACCCAAAAAAACCCAACTAATTAGTAGTTAATTTCTGAATTAATTAACTACTCCAAAGAATGGAAAAGACATTATAACAGGTATTATACTGTATTCCATATGCTCAAAAATGAAGTATAGACATGGAAGTTTTTTTTTTTTTTTTTTTTAATTAAAAATGTTCTCTGGGCCGGGCGCGGTGGCTCAAGCCTGTAATCCCAGCACTTTGGGAGGCCGAGACGGGCGGATCACGAGGTCAGGAGATCAAGACCATCCTGGCTAACACGGTGAAACCCCGTCTCTACTAAAAAATACAAAAAACTAGCCGGGCGAGGTGGCGGGCGCCTGTAGTCCCAGCTACTCGGGAGGCTGAGGCAGGAGAATGGTCTAAACCCGGGAGGCGGAGCTTGCAGTGAGCTGAGATCCGGCCACTGCACCCCAGCCTGGGCGACAGAGCAAGACTCTGTCTCAAAAAAAAAAAAAAAAAAAAAAAAAATGTTCTCTGACCACAATAGAATCAAATTAGAATTCAGTAACAAAATGATCTCTGGAAATTTGCCAAATATTTGGAAATTAACACACTTTTAAATAACCAGTGGACAAATCAAAATAAAGCGAAAATTAGGTAGTATTTCAAACTAAAGAAAAATTAAAACACAATATATTAAATAATTTGGGATACTGCTAAAGCAGTATTTAGAGGGAAATTTATAATACTGAATGCCTCTGTTAAAAAAAATGAGAGATCTCACATCAGTGATCCTAGTTTTGGCCATAAATAATAGAAAAGGAAGACAACATTCAATGTAATGTAAGCAAAATAAAGGAAATAATAAACAACAAATAAATGAAAATCAATATAAAAGCCATTAAAACAAAACATAGAGGAAATCATTGAAACCAAAAGCTAATTCTCTGGGAAGATACATAAAATTGTTAAACCTCTAGTTAGACTAATAAGGAAAAAAAAAAAAGAAAAGGCACACATTACAGTATCAGGAATGAGAGAAGTGACTTTGTTGCAGAGTCTACAAATATCGAAAAGAAAATAAGAAAATATTTTGAGCTGTCTTCTGCTGATAATGTGAGCAATGTAGATACAAACAAAACATACCTTGAAAGAGACAAAATCCCAAAGCTCATACAAGGATAGCCTAAATAATTACATATCTTTTAAAGAAACTACATTTATAGTTAACTTTACACACATGCACATACACGCACACACAAAAAAACTTCTGGGATAAATTATTTCACTGATGAATCCATCCAAACATTTAAAGAAATAATGCCAAATTTGAAGAAACTTTTCAGTGGAAAACAGTGCGGCGATTCCTCAAGGATCTAGAACTAGAAATACCATTTGACCCAGCCATCCCATTACCGGGGATATACCCAGAGGATTATAAGTCATGCTGCTATAAAGACACATTCACACGTATGTTTATTGCGGCACTATTCACAATACCCAAGACCTGGAATCAACCCAAATGTCCATCAGTGACAGACTGGATTAAGAAAATGTGGCACATATACACCACGGAATACTATGCAGCCATAAAAAAGGATAAGTTCATGTCCTTTGTAGGGACATGGATGCAGCTGGAAACCATCATTCTCAGCAAACTGTCGCAAGAACAGAAAACCAAACACTGCATGTTCTCACTCATAGGTCGGAACTGAACAATGAGAACACTTGCACAGGAAGGGGAACATCACACACCAGGTCCTATTGTGGGGAGGGGGGAGGGGGGAGGGATAGCATTAGGAGATACACCTAATGTAAATGACGAGTTAATGGGTGCAGCACACCAACGTGGCACATGTATACCTATGTAACAAACCTGCACGTTGTGCACATGTACCCTAGAACTTAAAGTATTAAAAAAAAAAAAAAAAAGAAAAGAAAATGTGACACATATACACCATGGAATACTATGCAGCCATAAAAATGGATGAGTTCATATCTTTTGTAGGGACATGGATGAAGCTGGAAACCATCATTCTGAGCAAACTAGCGCAAGGACAGAAGACCAAACACCGCATGTTCTCACTCATAGGTGGGAATTGAACAATGAGATCACTTGGACACATGGCGAGGAACATCACACACCAGGGCCTGTCGTGGGGTGAGGGATGGGGGAGGGATAGCATTAGGAGAAATACCTAACGTAAATGATGAGTTAATAGGTGCAGCACACCAACACCGCACATGTATACATATATAACTAACCTGCACGTTGTGCACAGGTACCTTAGAACTTAAACTATAATAAAAAATAAAAATAATAATAAAAAAAAAATAAAGATTGTATCCTTGTATCAAGAGAGATGCCCAATAATGTCCCTGATAGAGGCATGGTTCAGATAGAATGTCATCAACAGCACCTTCTCCCTCCCATTCCAGGACAATGTTGTCTTTTCAGGACACCCCAACCACTGCCACAGACACCACTAACCCTATTGCTTGTTGCCCTCATTATGAATAAATCCTAAACTGTTCTTCCATCTCTGTGTTGTTAGTTCAAGAGTCAAGAGTCAAGATTTCAGAGAAGAGCAAAGAGTTGACCAAGCCTGGGTCAAATAATCAACTACTAATGGCCAGGTGATAGGAAAGGGAATATCTGGTTATCTTCGATTTTTTTTTTTTTTTTTTTGAGATGGAGTCTTGCTCCATCTCCCAGGCTGGAGTGCATTGGTGCAATATCGACTCACTGAAACCTCTGCCTCCTGAGTTCAAGCAATTCTCCTGCCTCAGCCTTTTGAGGAGCTGGGATTACAGGCGTGCATCACCATGCCTGGCTAATTTTTGTGTTTTTTTTTTTTTTTTTTTGAGACGGAGTCTTGCTCTGTCGCCCAGGCTGGAGTGCAGTGGCCGGATCTCAGCTCACTGCAAGCTCCGCCTCCCGGGTTCGGGCCATTCTCCTGTCTCAGCCTCCTGAGTAGCTGGGACTACAGGCGCCCGCCACCTCGCCCGGCTAGTTTTTTGTATTTTTTAGTAGAGACGGGGTTTCACCGTGTTAGCCAGGATGGTCTCGATCTCCTGACCTAGTGATCCGCCCGCCTCGGCCTCCCAAAGTGCTGGGATTACAGGCTTGAGCCACCGTGCCCGGCCAATTTTTGTGTTTTTAGTAGAGACAGGGTTTCACCATGTTGGCCAGGCTGGTCTTGAACTCCTGACCTCAGATGATCCACCTGCCTCAGCCTCCGAAAGTGCTGGGATTACAGGCCTGAGCCACCGTGCCTGGCCACCTTTGATTTTCATAGCGGGACGTGAGGCAGTGCCTTACAAAAGGAACCTCTTCCCAAATAGGATGGAGCTTAATAAAGCTGCACGTTCTGCACATGTGCCCCAGAACTTAAAAGTATGATACAAAATAAAAAACAGTCTACCTGGAAAAGTTATTAATGGAAATCTCATCCTCAGGGAACAAAAGTTGCAGCACACAAGTTCAGGCTGCTGAAAACAATTTAAGGGTGAAGGAAGTACAATTGTATGTACAGCATGATCTATGTCACTCACATTTTCCTCCAGCCTCTCTCAGAAATTAATGCAGAGATCCTAGCATTGGTAGGAGGGTGGGGTGACCAAGCGGACCCCAGGCCGTACCAGCATCCTTGGTCCAGACAGAAGCAGCATCAGCTCGAGGGTTGGCACCTTTGCCAGTAGCCATGATGTCCTGGGCAGGCACCACCAACAAGTGAACATCTTCTGAGGACCCTGGTACCCCAGACACCATCTGTGGCATCATCAGAACACATGGAGGAGGAAAATGGCAGGAGTTACCGTGAAAAAAAGGTTTCATCTGCAAAGCTCACTAGAGGTAATTCCCAGAGGGCTCCTGGAATGATTTAAGAGGAATCTTGGTGGACCTGGAGTGAGGGTAGAGCAGTCAGTGCTGGGGAGAGAGGAGTCCTGTTGTTTTGTGACCCTGTTTTTATTCTCAAGCTGTGTGTACTGAGCAACACAGGTTATACAATTATAACCCCAAGCCAAGAAACACATAAAACTATAAGAGCTCAAATCCAGATCTTTCAAAATCAACTAGAAAATAAAAAAACAAGCAATTTGCAGAGAACAAGGAGAGTGTCAATCTAAATAACAAAAGAGAGAGGCTCTCTAAAAGAAAATCATATTTATTTTGGGAATAAGACATTGCAATGGGCATACATATGCCATAATAAACTATGTGCATATGCTGGGAGGTAAAGGAAGACAATGGTTTTAAAAGGAAAAGTGAGAAGTACTGCATAGTTGTTTTGAGATCATTATCCTTGACTACAAGGATCAACAACAAGGATGATACCACTATGGGTTTGGACAGACAATTACTGGCAGATGTCCTTGCAGAGTGTGTTTTGTGTTATAATGGTCTTTGTGCAAAGTCATGGTTTTTGTGAAGTTTTTCATGATAGGTTTTGTTATCAGGCATTTATGCCTGAAAATCCTCTCCCCATGGCATTCCCTGGCTCCATTTGTCAGGGTTTTGTTTTGTTTTGTTTTAACAAAAGTGACTTCATTTTGATTCTGGCAACTGTCAGAAAAGTAACCAATAAGACTACAAAGATGTCCCAAGGAGAAGGCAAATGTCATGGTTGAGCCAGGGAAACAGAACTCAGGAGATCTGAATTCTAGACGCTGCTCTGTCCCAAATGTTTTGCTTTACTGAGAGGCCATCAATCATCCCTCTGAGCTGACTTCGTTTCCTATGGCATGAGAAGGCTGGGCTAGTTAAATGACCCACCCTTATGTCTGACTACCTCACAAATGCTGTGATTCTGCAAACACTTATTTGGACATTTTAATAACCAGCTGGCCTTTAAAATAGCTTTGCAGGGGGTTCAGCCAGCATGGGTTCTGCATAACAACAGCAGAACTGTGTATCCTTCCGGACTCTGAAAATTTCAATGGTAAAGCAACAGAAAAACTAAATGTGCATTGCACGTAGAGTCAACTGGTTTACCCCAGCAGATTCAGTTGGGGTAAATAGTCTCCACTTGTGGAAGTTAATGAGTGCCTCTGGCTGAGCATGTTTTTGTTCAAGCTAATTGCACATCTGGAAAAATCATCAGAGAGTGTAGATTTCTTAGCTCATATTCCTACAGAGTGTTTACTAATGGATTTAGTAGCCACAGGTAAAATAGTGTCACATTGTAAAAGGGCCCCCATTGAGAGCAACATTTCCAAAGCTTACTGCCTGATTAACATCTGGCTAAACTTTCTCTGTCTCTCCAAGTTTTCTTACTTGCTTGAGTCTTCGTTGCATCATGATTTCACAAAGTTGGATGGGAAACTGATTTTCATTAGCGAATGTCGCAGGACTTTCTGGGCTAAGGAGTTGGCACAGGCTACCCTCTGTGTGTTCCATTTCATACTTGACAGCTCCGTTGCCTTCCAAGTCTGTTTTATATCTCTCTTCTAATATCCATCACTCACCAGTCAAACTACACCAAACTATGGACCAAAACACACCCTGGGTTTTCCTGCCTCATGCCATTCCTTCTGATATGACTCCCTCCTTACTCCTCATTGCTCTCTGGCTATCATATTTCACATATCTTTCAGTACCTTAAAGCTTCCAATACTCACCTAAGTCATCTATACAATTAATGCAATTTTATCAAAATCTTGACAGTGTTTTTTATGAATCTTCATTCTGAAATTTACATCAGATTATAGTCAAATCAATTCTGAGAAAGAATGAGATGGCCGAAATGCCATATCAGATGTAAAGACATCTACAAAGATATTATATCCAAGACAGGGAATGTTTGGTTCAAAGACAGACCAACAGTCCGATGGAAGAGAAAAGAAAACTCAGAAACAGGCCCACACTTATGTGGAACTTTGATGTAGGACAGAGATGGTACTGTAACCCAAAGGACTTTCTATTTTAGTAAATGGTGTAGAGACAATAGAGTACCCACATGGAAAAAAACAAAATTAGTTATCTATTTGACCCTACACACAAAATTCCACATGGATTAAGACATAAATATGAAAGCAAATAATAGCCATTTTAATAATAATCCACTTTTTCTAATTTTCATAACAATCATAGGAAATGGATATTATTAGCCAGCTCTTAGTAGAGAGTGAAGCTCAGATAAGTGATTTACCTACAGCCAAACAGCTAACAAGGAACTGGGTGGCAGCTCCCAAATATCCCAAAGCTTTAATTTTGCCACTGCACCACATTACCTCTCCCTCTTTTGAATAGTCTTTCAATTATTTGATTGATTTCGAACAGTGGATTTCAGTAAGCAATACTCTATCACTTACCTATCTATCAAGCTATCTATTTACCTACCTACCTACTCATTTTTGTCTTCTGCTTGTATGTACTTTATCTGTTTATCTTCCTGAAGTCCGAAACCATGTTTTGCTCTGTGGCATTTCTGACAGGGGCCTGATGTGGGGTCTTAGAAGCAGATCTTTCTGACATCCTAATGATCATCTTGATCACCCAAAAGACAGATCTAAAAAGTTGTCAAAGAAAGAAGAATAAAATGGCTTTCTAGGTCTCACTCTCTTCATTCCTTTTCTAGTCTACCACCTGTGATTGACACATTACAGAAAGATTTGAAGAACTTACATTGGAAAATGCTGATCCAGAGAAATATTTGTAATAAAAAGTTGTCCATCCTTCATACTGACAAAACCAGAATAATGATGCTTCTTTGTGTCTGCTCAGTTCTCTCACACCCTTCTTCGCATCAGACTTTCATCTAAGTCACAATACAAAAGAGCTATTTCGGCAGTTCCGAGATGGCCAAATAGGAACAGCTCCAGTCTACGGCTCCCAGCGTGAGCAACGCAGAAGATGGGTAATTTCTGCATTTCCAGCTGAGGTACCGGGTTCATCTCACTGGGGCTTGTCGGACAGTGGGTGCAGCCCAAGGAGCATGAACCAAAGCAGGGTGAGGCATCACCTCACCCGGGAAGCAAAAGGGGTCAGGGAATTCCCTTTCCTAGCCAAGGGAAGCTGTGACACATCGCACCTGGAAAATTGGGTCACTCCCACTCTAATACTGCGCTTTTCCAATGATCTTGGCAAACGGCACACCAGGATATTATATCCCGCCCCTGGCTCAGAGGGTCCCACGCCCAAGAAACCTCACTCATTGCTAGCACAGCAGTCTTAGATCAAACTGCAAAGCGGCAGCGAGGCTGGGGGAGGGGCGCCCGCCATTGCTGAGGCTTGAGTAGGTAAACAAAGCAGCCAGAAAGCTCAAACTGGATGGAGCCCCCCAGAGCTCAAGGAGGCCTGCCTGCCACTGTAGACTTCACATCTGGGGGAAGGGCATAGCCAAACAAAAGGCAGCAGAAACCTCTGCAGACTTAAATGTCCCTGTCTGACAGCTTTGAAGAGAGTAGTGGTTCTCCCAGCATGGAGTTTGAGATCTGAGAATGGACAGACTGCCTCCTCAAGTGGGTCCCTGACCACCGAGTAGCCTCACCAGGAGGCACCCTCCAGTAGGGGCAGACTGACACCTCACATGGCCAGGTAGCCCTCTGAGATGAAGCTTCCAGAGGAACAATCAGGCAGCAACATTTGCTGTTCAGCAATATTTGCTGTTCTGCAGCCTCCACTGCTGATACCCCAGCAAACAGGGTCTGGAGTGGACCTCCAGCAAACCCCAACAGACCTGCAGCTGAGGGTCCTGACTGGTAGAAGGAAAACTAACAAACAGAAAGGATAAAAAGGATATCCACACCAAAACCCCATCTGTACATCACCATCATCAAAGACCAAAGGTAGATAAAACCAGAAAGATGGGGAAAAAACAGGGCAGAAAAGCTGAAAATTCTAAAAGTCAGAGCGCCTCTCCCATTCCAAAGGAACACAGCTCCTCGACAGCAAAGGGACAAAGCTAGACGGAGAATGATTTGCACAAACTGAGAGAAGAAGGCTTGAGATGATCAAACTTCTCCAAGCTAAAGGAAGAAGTTCAAACTCATCACAAAGAAGCTAAAATCCTTGAAAAAAAATTAGATGAATGGCTAACTAGAATAACAAGTGTAGAGAAGTCCTTAAATGACTTGATGGAGCTGAAAACCATGGCACGAGAACTACGTGATGAATGCACAAGCTTCAGTAGCCAATTCGATCACAGGAAGAAAGGGTATCAGTGACTGAAGATCAAATGAATGAAATGAAGCGAGAAGAGAAGTTTAGACAAAAAAGAGTAAAAAGAAATGAACAAAGCTTCCAAGAAATATGGGACTATGTGAAAAAACCAAATCTACTTCTGACTGGTGTACCTGAAAGTTAAGGGGAGAATGGAACCAAGCTGGAGAACACTCTGCAGGATATTACCCAGGAGAACTTCCCCAACCTAGCAAGTCACGCCAACATTCAAATTCAGGAAATACAGAGAATGCCACAAAGATAATCCTCAAGAAGAGCAACTCCAAGACACAAAATTGTCAGATTCACCAAAGTTCAAATGAAGGAAAAAATATTAAGGGCAGCCAGAGAGAAAGGTCAGGTTACTCACAAAGGGAAGCCCATCAGACTAACAGCAGATCTGTTGGCAGAAACTCCACAAACCAGAAGAGAGTGGGGACCAACATTCAACATTCTTAAAGAAAAGAATTTTCAACCCAGAATTTCATATCCAGCCAAACTAAGCTTCATAAGTGAAGGAGAAATAAAATCCTTTACAGACAAGCAAATGCTGAGAGATTTTGTCACCACCAGGCCTGCCTTACAAGAGCTCCTGAAGGAAGCACTAAACATGGAAAGGAACAACCGGTACCAGTCACTACAAAAACATGCCAAATTGCAAAGACCATTGAGGCTAGGAAGAAACTGCATCAACTAACAAGCAAAATAACCAGCTAGCATCATAATGACAGGATCAAATTCACACATAACAATATTAACTTTAAATGTAAATGGGCTAAATGCTCCAATTAAAAGACACAGACTGGCAAATTGGATAAAGAGTCAAGACCCATCAGTGTGCTGTATTCAGGAGACCCATCTCACATGCAGAGACACACACAGGCTCAAAATAAAGAGAAAGAAATAAAGGGTGTTCAGTTAGGAAAAGAAGAAGTCAAATTGTCCCTCTTTGCAGATGACATGATTGCATATTTAGAAAACCCCATCATCTCAGCCCAATATTTCCTTAAGCTGATAAGCAACTTCAGCAAAGTCTCAGGATACAAAATTAATGTGCAAAAATCACAAGCATTCTTATACACCAGTAACAGACAAACAGAGAGCCAAATCGTGAATGAACTCCCATCCACAATTGCTTCAAAGAGACTAAAATACCTAGGAATCCAACTTACAAGGGATGTGAAGGACCTCTTCAAGGAGAACTACAAACCACTGCTCAACATAATTAAAGAGGACACAAACAAATGGAAGAACATACCATGCTCATGGATAGGAACAATCAATATTGTGAAAATGGCCATACTGCCCAAGGCAATTTACAGATTCAATGCCATCCCCATCAAGCTACCACTGACTTTCTTCACAGAATTGGAAAAAACTACTTTAAAGTTCATATGGAACCAAAAAAGAGCTCGCATTGCCAAGACAATCCTAAGCCAAAAGAACAAAGCTGGAGGCATCACGCTACCTGACTTCAAACTATACTACAAGGCTACAGTAACCAAAACAGCATGGTACTGGTACCAAAACCGAGATATAGACCAATGGAACAGAACAGAGCCCTCAGAAATCATACCACACATCTACAACCATCTGATCTCTGACAAACCTGACAAAAACAAGAAATGGGGAAAGGATTCCCTATTTAATAAATGGTGCTGGGAAAACTGGCTAGCCATACATAGAAAGCTGAAACTGGATCCCTTCCTTATACCTTATATAAAAATTAATTCAAGATGGATTAAAGACTTAAATGTTAGACCTAAAACCATAAAAACCCTAGAAGAAAACCTAGGCAATACCATTCAGAACATAGGCATGGGCAAGGACCTCATGTCTAAAACACCAAAAGCAATGTCAACAAAAGCCAAACTAGACAAATGGGATCTAATTAAACTAAAGAGCTTCCGCACAGCAAAAGAAACTACTATCAGAGTGAACAGGCAACCTACAAAATGGGAGAAAAATTTTGCAATCTACTCATCTGACAAAGGGCTAATATCCAGAATCTACAAAAAAACTCAAACAAATTTACAAGAAAAAATCAAACAACCCCATCAAAAAGTGGGTGAAGGATATGATCTGACACTTCTCAAAAGAAGACATTTATGCAGCCAACAGACACATGAAAAAAATGCTCGTCATTACTGGCCATCACAGAAATGCAAATCAAAACCACAATGAGACACCATCTCACACCAATTAGAATGGCAATCATTAAAAAGTCAGGAAACAACAGGTGCTGGAGAGGATGTGGAGAAATAGGAACACTTTTACACTGTTGGTGGGACTGTAAACTAGTTCAACCATTGTGGAAGACAGTGTGGCAATTCCTGAAGGATCTAGAACCAGAAATACCATTTGACCCAGCCATCCCATTACTGGGTATATAGCCAAGGATTATAAATCATGCTGCTATAAAGACACATGTACACGTATGTTTATTGTGGCACTATTCACAATAGCAAAGACTTGGAACCAACCGAAATGTCCATCAGTGACAAACTGGATTAAGAAAATGTAGCACATATACACCATGGAATACTATGCAGCCATAAGAAAAGATGAGTTCATGTCCTTTGTAGGGACACAGATGCAGCTGGAAACCATCATTCTCAGCAAACTATTGCAAGGACAAAAAAACAAACACTGCCATGTTTTCACTCATAGGTGGAAACTGAACAATAAGAACACTTGGACACAGGGCGGGGAACATCACACACCAGGGCCTGTTGTGGGGTGGGGGGAGAGGGGAGGGATAGCATTAGGAGATATACCTAATGTAAATGACGAGTTAATGGGTGCAGCACAACAACATGGCACATGTATACATAGGTAACAAACCTGCACGTTGTCACATGTACCCTAGAACTTAAAGTATAATTTTAAAAAAAGAGCTATTTCACCTCTAACATTTCCCCTTTCTCATATTAATTAGGTTACAGGTATAGCTGTGGCAATGAAAGTCAAATAACATAGAAGTTTATTTCTCTCTCACAAAAGAGTCTAAGTATAAATAATGCAGGGGTGATGTATTAGCTCCAGGTGTTGGAGATCCACGCTCTCTCTTGTTAATCTGCTATCTTCAACATCAGCTACTACCTCAAAGTCAAAGATAGCTGCTCCAACTCCTGCCATGACATTCACATTCCAACCAGCATGAAGGGGAAAAAATTGGCAGATAATATGCATCCATGTGCCCATTAAATATGGGAGGTTCTCTTAGTAAAGTAAGAGTAGAGAAATAAATATTTAAGGAGCAACTAATATCTTACTACATATATGCATGGAATTCATTCAGATTTTGGTGACTACCACTTACTCACCTGTGCCTTTGGTCATGCTTTCTTTCTCTATCTCTCATAGGAAAGGTGATGGGAGTTTCACCTTGTCCAGCATGTGAAGCACTCATAAATATGAAGGGAAAGAGAGATATGTAAGTAACAGATGGCAATGTAGCATGGTAAATGTTAGCGTAGAGAGGAAGAAACAACTGATTTGGCCTAAATGGCTGGTACTGGCATGATCAGTAAGATGCCACAGAGGAGTGACAAAGCATAGCCATAGCAAAAGGAGCAGCCCATATTAAACCCATGAAGGTATAAATACACATGCCATGATTTATGAACTATAAGAGGTACCCCTGAAGCTGCAGGGAGAACTTAAGGAGGTGGATAGCAAGAGGTGAAGCTGGAAATGAGGCTTCAGACCATGAAGGGCCATAGGACCCACTAAGAAGTTTGGACTTTATCTTTTGCAAGGAAGCAAAAGTAGATTTTTCAAGGGTACAGAAGGATATCTGGTAGAAAGTGAGCTTTACTCAACTTCAAACTACACTGGCTACAGTAACCAAAACAGCATGGTATGGTACTGGTACAAAAACAGACACATAGACCAATGGAACAGAATAGAGAACCCAGAAATAGGATTGCACATCTACAACTATGATTTTCGACAGACCTGACAAAAATAAGCAATGGGGAAAGGATTCCCTGTTCAATAAATGGTGCTAGGATAATTGGCTAGCCATATGCAGAAGATTAAAACTAGACATCTACCTCTCACTATATACCAAAATTAACTCAAGACAGATTAAAGACTTACATGTAAAACTAAAAACTATAAAAACCCTGGAAGACAACCTAGGCAATACCATTCAGAACATAGGCATGGGCAAAGACTTCATGATGAAGATGCCAAAAGCAATCGCAACAAAAGCAAAAATTGACAAATTGGATCTAATTAAACTAAAGAGCTTCTGTACAGCAAAAGAAACTGTCAACAGAGTAAACAGACAACCTGCAGAACGATAAAAAAAAATTTTGCAAACTATGTATCCAACAAAGGTCTAATATCCAGCAGCTATAAGGAACTTCAACACATTTACAAGAAAAAAAACCACCCCATAAAAAAGTGGGCAAAGGACATGAACAGACACTTTTCAAAAGAAGACATACATATGGCCAACAATCATATGAAAAAAAGCTCAACATTACCAATCATTAGAGAAATGCAAATCAAAATCACGATGAGCTACTATCTAACACCAGTCAGAATGACTATTATTAAAAAGTCAAAAAATAACAGATGCTGGCGAGGTTGTGGAGAAAAGGAATCCCTATATACTGTTGGTGGAAGTGTAAATTAGTTCAACCATTGTGGAAGACAGTGTAATGATTCCTCAAAGACCTAAAGACAAGAAATACCATTCGACCCAGCAATCCCATTACTAGGTATATGCCCAAAGGAATATAAATTATTTTATTGTAAAAACACATGCAGGCATATGTTCATTGCGCCACTATTCACAATAGCAAAGACATGGAATCAACCTAAATGCCCATCAATGATAGACTGGATAAAGAAAACACGGTACATATACACCACAGAATACTATGCGGCCATAAAAAAGAACAAGATCATGTCCTTTGCAGGGACATGGATGGAGCTGGAAATCATTATTTTTAGTAAACTAAGACAGGAACAGAAAACCAAATACCACATGTCCTCACTTGTAAGTTGTAGTGAAATGATGAGAACGCATGGACATATAGTGGGGAACAACACACATTGGGTCCTATCAGAGAGTGGAGAGTGGGAGGAGGCAGGGGATCAGCAAAAAATAAGTAATGGGCATTAGACTTAACACTTGGGTGATGAAATCATCTGTACAACAAACTCCCATGACACAAGTTTAACTATGCTAACAAACCTGCATATGTACCCCTGAACTTAATAGTTAAAAAATAAAGAAAGTGAGCTTTACCTTAACTCAGAACTCACAATGCATTATAATTGGGGAGACTGGATACAGAGAAACAGTGTATGAAGATATTTGTTATTAATTTTTGTCCCCCAAACTTTGAACCCTCTTGCTATAGTTGGGGACTCCCATACCTTATGAATTGAAATCCAACTTCCACTAGAAAAGCTGAAAAATGCCAGATGCTTTCTCAATCTCCTTTGCTATAACATATGATTGACTCTCAGTCAATCTGATTCACCTGCCCCAGACTTTGACTTGAAAGATAGTAACAGTGTGACCAACTGTCCCAGTTTGCCTGCAACTGTCCTATTTTAAAACTGAAAGGTTTACAAAGTCCTGCATCCCAGGAAACTCCTCAGTTTGGACTGAGGTCAAACTGGGATGGTTGGTCACCCTAGCAGGAAGCACACGGAAAATACAGTAAGAACTTTAAGAGATGCACAAGTTACAAAGCCATTGTAAATGCTGAGGTGAGAAAACAAAAGAGTGATCACTGGGACAGCAATGGGGTGAGAGATGAAACAGCTTCCACCAATAAAAGGAAGAATCAGCTGAACGTGATGTTGTGTGATCACATGGGGAGAGGTTGATGGAAGAAAGGCATGAACCAGGGAAGATTGAGTTTCTGGTTTGAATGTCTGAATGAAAAGGCACCATTAATAAAGATAGTGAAATGGTAAGTTCCATTTTGGACATGCCAAATTGAGGGGTCTGTGAACAATATCTAAGGGAAATTTTTCACAGGCATTTATCAGTGTTGCTCTAGAGCTCAGGAGATTGATGGAGAAATAGGCAGAACATCTAGGACAGTCGCTGGTACACAGTCTATGAATTTTTGTTAAATATGGTTGAATATTGAGTTCCCCTCATCAACACAGACAAAACACGCAGTTATTTGCACACAATATACTCTCAAGAAATTTGTGGTAAGTGATTGAGTGATTCATTCCTTAGCTCAGCACACTGGAGCTACCTACCCTCCAAATACCTTTTTCACTCACTAGTTCATTTGTCATTCGTGAAACACACAAGCCTTTTCAGAACAAAAAAAATGTTCTTCCATTAGCGGGGTCCCACTTTAAATTCTGACCTTTAGGACACTGTGTCTATTTCTTGAATCAAGTAACTATGTGTGACTTCAAGATCTTCAAGATAACTTCTAGTTCAAAATCAAAATCCTTATTTTTTACTCTTCAAAAAATGACTTCCCCTAGAGACAGAAGGATTATATTCCAAGCAGATAGGTTGAAATGACAACATTATTATATTTAAAAGTAAGCCAAGGGTGGATGAAATCAGAATAAAGAAAGCTGGATGGCTTTTTAAAAATTATCATTATTTTCAATCATGGCTAGTTTGGAGAAATTGCTTAGAGGAGAACAAGTAAAATAACAGAATTGGGAATGGAAAACATTTTATTTAATCCCATTTTTATAAGTAAATATCAGTAGAGGGGAAAAAACTAATCATGCATTGGTATGGGTGAAGAGTTAATAAAATAAGTGGAGATATTTTCTGAAAGTAGTAAATTTAATAGCTGATATTTATTGTATACTTAGGACAGTGGCACTGTGTTAAACACACAAAAATTGAAACTTATAAGTTTTAAAATGTGTTATATTATTTACTGAATGTTATAAAATATCCGTAAATGGGTACATGCAGCAATCAAGGGCAGTAAAGATTAAAGCAAATAAAAGCAGGGGGATAGAAATGAGCAGATAAAGTTTTTAGTCCCTTCTTTCACAACTTGACTGTCACGTCCTTCTGGCCCTATATGATTCTAATAATAGACTCCAAAAATGAGCCCAGAGGACTAGAAGTATAAGGGGTCAGACAAATGCCATGTTTCTCTCCTTTCAAAAAAAAAAAGAGTACTTGTAGTTGGTAATTGTATTAGTTCATTCTCACGCTGCTATAAAGAACGGCCTAAGACTGGCCGTTCTTTATGAAGGAAATTTATGAATGAAAGGTTTAATTGACTCACAGTTCTGCATTGCTGGGGAAGCCTCTGGAAACTTATCAGGACGGAAGGCAAAGGAGAAATAGGTGCCTTGTTCACAGGGCGGCAGGACCGAATGAGCGAGTGCCCGTGGGGGAAAAGCCATAAAACCATCAGATCTCGTGAGACTCACTCACTCTCACGACAACAGCACGGGGGAAACCGCTCCCGTGATCCAATCACCTTCACCTGGTCCTGCCTTCGACATGTGGGGATTATTGGGATTATAATTCAAGATGAGTTTTGGGTGGGGACACAGCCAAACCATATCAATAATTTAGAAAATAAGCCACCCCGAAATCCCCAAAGGGTGAAAGAGAATGGATACGTCTTCCTTCCCTGTGAGGCTTTCCCCCAAAAAGCAGCCCTAGCAATATCCAAACTTCCAGTCCTAAGAAGTTTTACCCTGTCCTTTGAAATAAAGAAAATAACTGAGAGCAAAAGACAATGGGCGAAGAAAAGACTGGGTACGAAGTTTTCTCCCTTCTTGTCTCTGGGAGCAGCAGGGCTTTTCCCGAGCGAATGCTGACGCAGAGGTGGACTGAGAAAGGGGCAGAAGCCGGGGCCTCACCTTCATGCTGAAGAGGAGCTGCAGGTACCTGAGGGCCCTAAGAAGGCACGAACTGGACGACGGCAGAGCAGTTGACTGGCGAAGAGGGCCCCTGGGTGGTGCGATGCAGTCCAGTCCGCTGGCCTGGGAAGCCTCATTAGCATCTCCTGACGCCTGCGCTGAGCGCTGCCCCGGGGAGCCCCGGACCTGCCCTGGGGATCAGTCCCAGGCAAAGCCGAACAGCTGCACCGGAGACTTGAGGGCTGTGTGGCTTTTGCACTCAGTGGGACACAAAAGGATCCACGTGGGACTTCAGCTTGAGAGGCAAACAATACCGATGGGTCAGCAGCAGTGAGAAAGAAGAGGGGAGGCTAGGAGGAAAAGAAGAAAAAACGATGGCAGAAGACAGGGAGAAGCAGCACAGAAGAGCGCTGTGCGGAGGACCCAGGTAAGGAGAAGGGCGAGAGCGGCTTCCGCGGCCTCAGAGGAGAGGGGAAAGTGGAATGGAAGGGAGACAGGATTCCGTGGGTCTGTTCCTCTGTCTTGAGCCTTCGCATCATGCTTTCAAAGCTCTTACTCCACATTTTAATTCACAAAAGCCAATATGAAAATATTGAAATGTGGCAGAATTAGACCTCAGGACTTTTTTCTTAATACTTGCTCCTTTTTTTCTCTGTAGACCACAAGAATCTTATAAACAAAGGTAAATAAAAAAACTAGGAGGCTGCAATGAACCCCAAAATGGCCGCTGAGCATTGCCGATTTCGTACTCTGGAGAGCCGATGGCTGCACCACACATAGAGTACGTGCCATTTTATGTGTGGTGCAGCCATCGGCTCTCCAGAGTACGAAACCGGAGAGCTAGCTAGTCCCAGGACCACCACTCTTCACTAGCAGAAGCTACTGACTCTCTCCCTACACGCGGCAGAACGCATGACCGTTCTGTGGTCCTACTGAACTGGCCACAAAAATCTCAGTGGGCTCAGAAGCTGCTGATTACATCGACTCTACAGTGTCGATGCAAATGTTATTGCTATTTTCAGCACTGTGCTAATGAATTATATTTAACTGCATTAAAAAATAATGATTTGAAAGGCTACAATTATGAAATTTAAAATATAAATTGTACCCAAAGGATATTAAACGTGGGCTTTGCATTTTTTCTCTTGCATTCAGAGCCTAACAAATACCCTTTTATCCTCTGAAAGAAAATGGGCAAACAGACTGATCAAATAGCTCACTCCAAGCAATTAAAACTTTCCATTACCATATGGAAAGATGTATGAATTGATCCAAAACACTTGTCCCTAATAAGGATATATTAACATCTGCCAACTGGAGTTCAGGAGTTAAATGAGATGGCAGTGGAGGGATTAGGAAGTAATGAAAGAAATGTTTTTCCAATAAGGCAGAAAAAGCCTTATTCATCCTGGAAAAGAAAGTCATGAATATATAACTGTGTGTGTGTGTGTGTGTGTGTACACACTTATATATGTGTGTATGTCTGTGTGTTTGAGTACACTTAACTATATGTACATGTATTCATGTATGTTGGTATACACTTACATATATGCGTGTGTGCATTTATGTATGAATGTATTTGTCTTTGTCCATTTGTGTTGCTATAAGGAATACGTGAGCCTAGGTAATTAGAAAGAAAGATTTTTGTGCGTCTCGCGGTGCTGCAGACTGTACAAGAAGCATGGAGCCAGCATCTGCTTCTGGTGAGACCTCAGGAAGCTTCCAATCATGGCAGAAGGTGGAGTGGAGCCAGCATCACATGGCAAGAGAGAGAAAAAGAGAGAAAAGGAGCTGCCAGGCTCTTTTCAACAACCAGTTCTTGCGGGAACGAAGAGTGAGAACTCTCTCACTTCCAGGAGAAGGGCACCAAGCCATTCATGAAGGATCTACTCCCATGATCCAAACATCTCCCACCTGACCCTGCCTCCAACACTGGGGATCAAATTTCAACATAACACGTGGTGAGGCCAAGCAAACCTTCTCCAAACCATAGCAGCATTCAACGAAATTCCCATCTCACTCACCTCCACAAGGGCAGGTTTACCATCGGGGTGATTGCCTTAGTCAGCTCAGGCTGCTGTCACAAAATACCATGGCCTGGGGGGCTTAAACAATAGAAATTTATTTCCCACAGTTGTGCGTGCTGAAAGGTCCAAGATCAAGGTGCTAGCATGTTTGGTGTCTGGTAGGGCTCTCTTCCTGGCTTGCAGACAGCCGCCTTCTCCTTGTATGTCCACATGGCCTTTCCTCTGAGTTCACTGGAGGAAAAAGAGATAGAGAGAGAGAGAGAGAGAGATCTTCCTCCTCTTATAAAGCCAGCAGCCTGATTGGATCAGGGCCCTACTCTTATGACCTCATTTAACCTTAATTACTTCCTAAACCACCTATTTTTAAATACAGTCATATTGCCAGTTAGGGCTTTAATATATGAACTTGAGGGTTTATTCATATATACCCAGAATTCAGACCATTCAGTCCAGCCTCTTTCTCGCACCCTTCTAAGTTTCTGACCTGTATTTGTCTTAGTAGCTTTGGGTTCTTCTTAAATAGGGATCTTTCCATAGCTCAGGTTGCCAAGTTTTTAAGGTGGTTCCAGATGTATATAAGAAACAGAACATGTGTTGGGGCTACGTTATCATCTACAATATTCAATGTATGCCAGGATATTGAGTGGGGCTTCTTCTGTTATCCTAAAGTTGTTATTAAGGTTCAAAACCGAGAACAAAATAGACTAGCTGCCCCGCGTGCTAAATAAGTTGGCAGCAGTCAGCTTCTAGGCCAGAGGGGAAGCACCGATGTGCAGAACAAGTCCCTTTCCTTCCACCTCTCACCCTAGGCAGCTACAAGAGAGGGCAGGGAGGGGAGAGAGTGGGTGCCCCTCCAGGTACCTTCTTCCTGGAGGAAAATGGGAATATTACCTCCCCCTGGAACCAAGGGTCATACATTTCCCCAGTTGGATACTGTAATGGGTAATTTTATGTGTCAACTTGGCTAGGCTCTGGTGACCAGTTGTTTGGTCAAGCAACAGTCTAGATGTTGCTGTGAGGGCACTTTTTAGATGTGATGAGCATTTAAATCAGACTTTGAGTAAAGCAGATTACCCTTCCAATTATTTGAAGGACTTAAGAGGAAGATAGAGGTCCCCAGAGTGGAAAGAATTCCACCTCCAGTCTGCCTTGGGACTTAAGGCAGGTTTCAGATTTTCCAGCTCCCACAATCATGTGAGCCAATTCCTTAAAATAAGTGCCTCTCCATAGATAGGTAGGTAGATAGGTAGACTGATGAATCGGTTTATAGATACTATACACATACATACATATACACACATACATGAGCACATAGACATCTTATTGCTGTTGGTTCTGGTTCTGTTTATCTGGATGAACGCTGGCTAATGCAGGTATCTATTCAGCCAGCACAAGTCCTGGTCTGACACCTGAGCAGGGAAAAGGGGAGTTAGAGCTAGATGGAGAGGTGGATTTGGGGGATATGGAGAGAACAGTTATAGGGGTGCCTCCTGCACTGCCACCTTTGGTGTGACAGGAGTGTGTGGGTTTCCTTGGGGTGGAGCAGGCACTTTGGAAGACAGCTGGGCTTTCACCATCTTACGGAGTCCCACTCCTGTGCCTCCAGAGACAGCCAGCACTCAGAAGCCTTCCAGAGCTGGGGGGCCACAGTGAGCAGCCAAGAAGACAACTGCCCCCACTTCCATTAAACAGAACACCTGGCCCTTTCCCTCCTTCTTCTTGCCATGTACCCTGGAGGAGCTGAAGGGAAGCTGCAGGGACCAGCACGGTGTAGCTCCTCCTCTCACCCACCCACCGGTGCTGCTTCCCAGCAGCGGTGCTCAACCTTGGCCACACGTTAGAATCTCTGAGAGGTCAGAAAGAAATACTTCCACTCAAGCCCCACCCCAGAATCACTCAGCCTTAGAGAGAACTAGAAGCTCCCAGTTGGAGCCAGGGCTGAGAACTCTCTTGTTAGTGCTGCAGATAGGACAACTTCTGCTAAGACAAAGGGAGAAAAGCAGCTTTCAGGTTGGACATCTTAAAGTGAACAAGACAGTGTCTTCAAGTGTAGAATTAGACTGTCCTAGTAACAGTGAATACAAAGTTATGGAATCATACTATTATCATCATTTCTTAAGTGTATAGAAACTTATGGAATCTGGCTAAGATGACATCACAGGACTCATTACCCAAAGGAATAGTATCTTTGGGCCGAAGTTATTGGTGAAAATTCAACTGAGAAAGGAGGTTTCATGTGCATATTCTAATGAGATGAGACGCCTCTGTGAACAGGCTCCAAATGAATCATTTCATGAACTGAGCCAGGCCTCAGGCTGTGCCATCTTTTCTACAAATGATCTTCTAGATATCAGATAATCTGATATTTTGCTCTCTAATAGAGAAGCAGGATTATAAATGCAAAGTTATGTAAGTGTTATTCAAGCCAGAAATTGACATTTTCTCCAAAGCCTGTACCCCTAGCACTGCTCTTCTCTAGACAGGCAACTGCTGGGGCCCAGGAATTAAAGCAGGATGTCAGCTCACCCTCCACTCCTCTGTCCCTGCCCTGGTCCTCACAGCTCCACACCTGCCATGAGAGGATGTTCGCCAAATGCCTGTGGGTTCTTCCCACTGCTCACCTGCAGATGCAAAGCTTGGGGTGGGCTCTTCTGCATTTTGCTTTTTTTTTTTCCTGCTGAATATTTCTCTTTCAGATGCAGAGATAAGGAAAAATCAAGGGATGGAGAAGGGTGGGAATAGCATGGTTTGCATTGCCTTCTTTAAATTTACCCTTCCTTTCTATTTATTTTCTACACATTTTTTCCCTTCCCCAGTTCCTTTGTGATTTTTCTTGGCCTCACTGTAATGACAGTGAGTGGAGTGATGGACGTGAGGGGAAGGCAGTAAGCTCAACCTTACTTATTAAAACAAATAAGTAATCTGATTGCCGGCCACCAAAGGCCCCCATGCACAAGTTTGGTGAGACTATGTCGTGTGTGTATGGTGTGTGTTGTGTGTGTGTAAGGTGTGTGTGGGTGTATGTGTGGTATGTATGTGTGAAGTGTGTGCATGTGTGTGTGTGCATGCACATCCCATGTGCATGTTTTATGCTGCATCTTCATGGGAAAAAGCCCTTTAGGACTGAAACTGTATATGAATCTATATTTTAAGTGGGATAATATTTAATATTACATAAATTACAGTGTGATCACTTGCATGTAAATAGAGCATTGTTACTTTTGAAATAATATGATGATACAAAGCAAACATTAATATTGGGTAACATTTTATTACTTATCATTTATAACAATGTGCTATAACTATAAAGTGCTTCATACACACTATTAGACTTTGTTTTCACACACACACAAAAATCCTTTGAGGTAAGATATAATCTTTCCTTTTTACAAACAAGAAACTGAGACTGAAGAGAGGAGTTACTTGCTATAAAGAGAAGATGGCATAGCAAAGAGAGGACCCAAAAGAAAACCTGTTGATTCCATGAACCAGGGCTTTTCCCCGTGCCTTCCGACAAAGTTAATACTAAACAAGTATTAGAAGTGTATCTTCAGAAGCACTGCAGAGAAGGCAGCTGCAGGAAAATCAAAGACAAGTTTAGCTAATGCCTTTCCACATTAATGTTAGGTCCTCATCCACGTGGAGCAAATTGTAATCTCAAGGATATATGCCAGATGAGAGTCATAGAACTTGTCTCTACCTGGAAATCTAAGAAATAATTTCATCGTCCCTGTGACCTCTGGATAAAGCCACACATGTGTGCATTGTAATATAAATGTGCAATCTGCTTTTCTAAAGACCATCAGAAGAGAGCCCCTAGCTTCTTTCATTGATCAATTCCGATATTTAATAGCACTCACTACTGAGCAATTTTTACATCAAAACCTATTTCTTCACCTACTCAATGTGCACTAAAAAGAAGTTGGTCACCATCTTTCTTTATAATTACTTTTCACAGATTTTTAAGGCAGCCACAAAATTTCTCTTCATTCATAAATCATCTCAGCTCTTGCAGTTTTGCTTTTAGGCCTTCACATTTCCAAGCTCTGATTAACTTTGATGGCTCTGTGCCCTGAGTCTCCTCCAAGTGTTTCAGATCACTGCAAAAGCCACAGAAGCCAGAGCAGAAGATGGAAAGATTCAGGTTCCATATGCGCCAGTGGGGAGGCAGCCCGCTGCTGAGGGAGAGCCTATCAGGTTTCCTTCTCTACCCAGAGCCTCTCACTGCTGAGTCATGATGCTCCCAGACACTCTCCAAATGTCACCTACAGCCAGGTCAAGGTCCTTTCTTCCCAGTATTCTCATCAAATTACAGTCCCAAAATGCCTCCTGTAAGAAATGTTGATGGTTAAGACTTGATAAAACTTTATGATTTTAGTGCAAATAAATATAACATTTATGATTCTAATGGGAGTGGTCACATAACAAAAGTTCAAAATATGAACAAATGGATGAATAAGTTAACAAATGGGCTCATTTAACTTTATGAAAATAACTTATTTGCACGCTTATTTTTGGTGTTTAATGTTTGTGATGAGCAAATGAATGGACAAATGCATATTCAGGAATAAATTGTTACAGGATAGTTTTTAAAATAGAATATAATCAGGGCTCTCATGCAAATATAAAATACATTTGTCTAAAAAGAATGAGATCATGTCCTTTGCAGGGATATGGATGGAGCTGGAGGCCATTATCCTTAGCAAACTAAAACAGGAACAGAAAACCAAATACTACATGTTCTTACATATAAGTGGGAGCTAAATGATGAGAACAACGGACACATAGAGGGGAATAACACACACTGGGACTTATCAGAAGGTGGAGGGTGGTAGAACGGAGAGGATCAGGAAAAATAACTAATGGGTACTAGGCTTAATACCTGGGTGATGAAATAATCTTTATAACAAACCCCCATGACACAAGTTTACCTATGTAACAAACCTGCACATGTACCCCTGAACTTAAAATAAAACTTAAAAAATAATAAAAACAAATGTGTCAAAGATTTTATTTAATTCATTAATCAATGAGGAAACCAGTAAGATGTTAAAACTGGTTCAGAGGAGAATTCTAGGGCTCACATATCTATAGACAGAAAATGATGCTTAAATGAATTCACAAATAAGATGTAAAACTGGTTTGTTGAGGAGAGGGGAGGAAAAAATGAATTGCATGTATGATACAATGATGAATAAGCGGGGTTTTGTACTCAAGATGCTCACAAAGAATTATGAAACCATTATAATTCAAGATTATGGACACGTGCCATGCAAAGGGAGAATTGGGAAAGGGAGATATTCTGTTTGCTCGGAAGAAGATGGGAGGATTCATGAAGGAAGTTTTCAGTGGTATGTCTTGGAGGATTCCAGCTTTCAAAGACACTGTGAGGATATTGTGAGTAAATGCCTCGCTCCATCTGGAAGAATCTAGTGTATGAAGTCAAGGGGTAGGAGACAAACCTGGAAAGGAGAGTCAGGTACGATCATGGAGAACCTTGAGGACCATGCGGAAGGCAGAAAGGAGCTACTGAAGGTTCCTGAGCAGAAGAGTATAATGGGCAAGCCACGGAATGATGACCTCCCCCAACCCGGATGGAAAATAAGTTGAAAAAAGAAGACAAATTACTCCAGGGAGAAGATTAGGCATTAACTGCAATAGTCCGGGGAAAAGGAATAATAAAGACCTAGACCAGGGCTACAGTATGGAAAATGGGAAGAAACAGACCCAAATGGGTGCTGTCTGCTCACCATTCTGGCCTTCTAACACCACACCAACAAAACACTGGAGGCTTTCAAACACCAGCAAAGCTATGTTCTTTATGACTCTCTCTATGTCCACACCAACCCTTCAGCTACTTACTGTCTGACCTCCCTGTCCACAAAGCAAGATTTCCATGCCCCTGTGCTCCCTCTGAGATCTATGCCCCCCTGCTTCTCAGTCAATGCTTTGAAATGACATTGAACTACCTGCTAAAGTGTATCCATAAAGTGTTCCTATTTGACCTATGGAGACATCACATTCCAGGTCTGCAGAATGTTCTCCTGTGCTGTTAATGCATGAGTAACTACTTTAATCACAGAAATAAGCTCCCTGTCAGTGGTATTTTGCAGGTACAGGTGCAGAGATTTTCGGCAGTGGCAGAGTGCACTCAGGCACCATGGCAACCAATGCGTCAGCCTGGGTACACTTAGCAGCAGCAGAATAGTCAGCTTTCCATTCATTTGAGCTGACAGCAAAAACTAGAGATGTTTTGTCCTGCCTTTCCCTCTCAAAGTCGGCTGTCTGGTGAGGAGGAAATGTTTGGCAGGTGCTAGGGCAGCACAGATACTGGTCTTTATACCCAGGGAAAGTTAGGATGGAAATTGCAGCCCAAATTGGCTCAAATGCTTTTCTAGTGTATCTGCAGAAGCTGCTATCTGCAGGAGTTCCAGGCAGGGCTGGCTAGGTGTGTGTGCTGCCTGCTGGTGTGTCACTTAATGTTACTTTAACTTGATTTAAAATCACTTGCCAGAGACTGTCCTTCATCTCTGCAGCCCCACATTTTATGGGCTTATGAAATAATAGGCATTTTGTATAGCCCTTGTGTAAGAAATGCCTAAAGTACCAAGATTTTCTTATTTTCAGGTTGTTCTGGAGGAGATTAAAACTCAACTAAAACTATCTTAAGCAAAACTGGGCCTACAAAGCCTTATATAACTAGGCAGTCCAAGGGACTCAAATAATATGTTTTCATCTACCTACTCCTTTCTCTCTCAACACTTGGCCTAATGTCCTCCTAATCCTTATGGTTTGTATAAGCACAGGGCTTGGCTATAAACAATTCTGGGCTTAGAGTTCCACATTTGCAATCCCATAGCAGAAGGGGTGCATCTTTCTGCTGGTACATGCGTAGAAAATCCCAGGGAAGGGCTCTGATTAGCCTGTCCTGGGTCACGTGTTTATCCCCAGTGAGAACTATGAGGAGCGAAGCAGGTAAGGTTCCTTGCACTGTGGTCAGAGGAGTAAATACTGTGATCTGCATCCCCAGAGATACAACAAGAAGGAGAGAGGAAAAGATGGTCACCACATCCAAACAATAGCCAAAGCCGAAAATGTAGAAGATTTCTCAACTGCTAGCACTTCAGGATTCACAGAGTGCCCCCCTTGCAAATACACTGATCATAACACTGTGGGATTTCCCATGTCCAGCGTGCACCATTCACACTGTATGCTATGTCATGACCTGCCAGGCCTGCCCTGCACATTGAATGCTGGAGGAAGTTACCCCTGAAGTTGTGCAATCTCAGGGCTATTTCTGGTCACTCCCAGGGGAATGAGAAGAAAAGTCGTGTCAGGAGCTGAAATTAGATCAGAGACCAGTGCATCCACAGTACTAGAGAGATGAAAGAAACCAAAGGTCTAAGAGATGGGAAGTCGTCAGGCAGTGTGCTGGCCTCAAAGGCAGGGTAGCAGCAACAAGAGTGTGAAAGGCAACCTGGCTAGGACAGGCACTGTCTGCTCTCTGGCATCCCCTTTATTTCTGGATGGACATCAATGTCTCTGAGTGAACAGGAGGTAACTCCAGCTAGAGGAATTGTGCCTGCAGGGGGGCTTGTGTCCCAGCTGAGGCAGGAATAGAAGAGGGGGAACAGGTGTTCTTGCCCTTGTCAGGGTAGCTGTCCCAGCAGAGGTTATGATATGACTCCTGGCAGGCTTGAACCTGCCAGGCAGAGCTGCATGGTGGTGAGTAGGCTGTGTCCCCTAGTGGAAGGCGGGCTGATATTCAGCTGGGACACAATACCATGGCCCTGCCAGTTATTGACTCCTGCCATGTCCATTCTGATTGATCAGTGCCTGTCCCAACCACTTATCAAATATTTTTCCTGTCTCCCTGATTCTGAGTGCCTTTGTCCACTATCTCTTCTTATTTGCTTCTACCATAAGCTCTCTCTTCTCTTTCTGGGATTCCAATTGCACTTATGTTAGACCTTATTATCACATCTCAAGTATGTCTGATACTCGTTTCTACCTTTTGATTCTTTTTCAGTGTTTCAGTCTGAGTATTTTCTTCAAATTTTCCCTTAGTTCAGAGGTTATTACCTCTGAAAACAATGTCCAATTTTCTGTTAAACCTATTGCCCTCTCTTTTTGTGGTAAAATATATATAACATAAAATTGGCATTTTAACCATCTTTAAATGTACAAATCCATTCCTCTTTTAGTTATTGTATTTTTAATTCTATAATTTTTATTCAGTCGTTTAAAAAAAATTTCAGTTCTCAATCTTGTCTTTTAAATCCCTAAAAATATTAAGCATAGTTACTCTAAAGTCTATGTATAATATCTTTACTTGTTAGATTCCTCATAAGTCTGTTCAGTTTTGTCACTTGTTTCTCTGGGTTTATGGATCAATACTTGTCTCCAAATGCCAGATTATCTGTTTCACACTAGGAAATACATACTAAAAATGGTAAAATAATTTGAGGCTCTGGTTGATTTCATCTTCCTCCAAAAAAGACTTAACCTTTGCTTCTGGCAGGCAACCAAGAAGTCTGACAATAACAAGTGTTGGTGAAGATAATAAGTGTTGGAGAAGCAATGAGAATACATACATTTGCAAAACAATTTTGCATTTCTAGAAAAGTTGACTTTTGACTTGTCATACAAATTCATTTTATAAATGAGAATACTGAGGCCCAAAAGTGTTAAATAATTGGCCCAAGACAGCATTGCTTTAGAGGCCAGGACCCAGAGACAGACCTTTACCTATTTTTTTTAATTTTTATTTTTATTTTAAGTTTTGTGGTACATGTGCAAATTAGTTACATAGGTAAACATGTACCATGGTGGCTTGCTGTACCTATCAACTCATCACCTACGTATTAAGCCCAGCATGCATTATTTATTCCTAATGTTCTCCCTCGCCCCAATCCACCCCCTGACAGCCCCAGTAAGTGTTGTTCCCCTTCCATGTGTTCCCATTATTCAGCTCCCACTTATAAGTAAGAACATGCAGTATTTGGTTTTCTGTTCCTGCAATAGTTTGCTGATAATGGCTTCCAGCTCCATCCATGTTCCTGCAAAGGACATGATCTCATTCTTTTTATGGCTGCATAGTATTCCATGGTGTATATGTAACACATTTTGTTTATCCAGTGTGTCACTGAGGGGCATTTGGGTCAATTCCATGTCTTTGCTATTATGAATAATGTTGCAATGAACATATACATGCATGTATCTTTGTAATAGAATGATTTATATTCCTTTGGATATATACCCAGTAATGAGATTGCTGGATTAAATGTTATTTCTAGTTCTAGATATTTGTAGAATCACCATACCATCTTCTACAATGGTTGAATTAATTTGCATTCCCATCAACAGTGTAAAAGCGTTCCTGTTTCTTTGCAACCTCACCAACATCTGTTGTTTCTTGACTTTTTAATAATCGCCATTCTGATCGGTGTGAGATTGTATCATTGTGGTTTTGATTTGCACTTCTCTAATTATTTTTGATGTTGAGCATTTTTCATATGTTTCTTGGCCACATGAATGTCTTCTTTTGAGAACTGTCTGTTCATATCCTTTGCCCACTTTTTAATGGGGTTGTTTTATTTTCTTGTAAATTTCTTTAAGTTTTTTTATAGATTCTGGTTATTAGCCCTTTGTCAGATGGATAGATTGCAAAACTTTTCTCCCACTCTGTAGGTTTCCTGTTCATTCTGATGATAGTTTCTTTTGCTGTGCAGAAGTTCTTTCATTTAATTCGATCCCATTTGTCAATTTTTGCTTTTGTTGCAAGTGCTTTCGGTGATGTTTTTCATGAAATTTTTGCCCACGCCTATGTCCTGAATGGTATTGCCTAGATTTTCTTCTAGGGTTTTTACAGTTTGGGGCTTTACATTTAAGTCTTCAATCTGTATTGAGTTAATTTTTGTATACTGTGTAAAGAACTTGACCCATTTGATAGCATGGCCTATCCTCTTTTCCTTACTACCTTGTCTCCAAAGTTTGACTGCAAACAATCCAGGTTAAATCACATCATGACTTTCTTTTCTCCTCATCTTTTAGAAAGTCCATATCCCACTAGAACAATTCCTTGGGGTCACTATTTATAGTAATATACTACCTACCCATTATTTGCTATCCTATCCTCATTGTCTGGAATGGGACCTGAAACATACTCGAAAATTATTGGTTGAGTTTATTGCCCATGGATCTCTATAATTCTCAAGAACCAGAGGCATCTACAACCATCTGTCTGAATTACCCAATCAGACCAGGCTCCTCACCATAAGGTTCGCTGGCCAACTACTTTGTAGGATGAGGGGTCTTTTTTGCCCAGTACTCATGAGTCATAGATAAGGGTCTAGCTGAGATGTAGCAAAGTTCCTGACAAGTGGGGTGAAATTATTTTTCTCTTTGGTAGCCCTCTATAGCAACAGGAAGGTCCAGGCCTGGGGCTTTGGCAACCAGGAAGGATGGGCATAATATCATACAAATCTACCCAAACTTTCCTCTTCAATAGGGCCTCACTGATCAATGTCACCATCAGCCTTCTCAAATCTAGTTATTTCCCTCCAGTTCATACTAGCAAGGAAGTTCATTTTATTTATTTATTTTTCAAATCCTACTTCCAAAAATAAATTTCAGAGTAATTTTTAAAGAGCACTTATCAGGGGAACCTGCCTCCGATAGTTAACATGGGTTCTTTTCTATTTCCCTAAGCGTTGGCTGGTCTGAGAAATAAAGGGAAAGAGTACAAAAGAGAGAAATTTCAAAGCTGGGTGTCTGGGGGAGACATCACACGTTGGCAGGTTCCGTGATGCTCCCTGAGCCGTAAAACCAGCAAGTTTTTATTAGCTATTTTCAAAAGGGGAGGGAGTGTACAAATAGGGTGTGGGTCACAGAGATCACATGCTTCGCAAGGTAATAAAACATCACAAAGCAAATGGAGGCAGGGCGAGATCATAGGACCACAGGATGGGGCGAAATTAAAATTGCTAATGAAGTTTCGGGCATGCTTTGTCATTGATAACATCTTATCAGGAGACAGGGTTTGAGAGCAGACAACCTGTCTGACCAAAATTTATTAGGCAGGAATTTCCTCGTCCTAATAAGCCTGGGAGTGCTACAGGAGACTGGGACTTGTTTCATCCCTTCCGCTTCAACCGTAAAAGACAGCTACCTCCAAGGGGGCCGTTCATAGGCCTACCCTCAGGGGCGCATTCTCTTTCTCAGGGATGTTCCTTGCTGAGAAAAAGAATTCAGTGATATTTCTCTTATTTGCTTTTGAAAGAATACAAATATGGCACTGTTTTGCCCAGCTCTCTGACAGTCAGTTTAAGGTTACCTCTCTTGTTCCCTGAACATTGCTGTTATCCTGTTCTTTTTTCAAGGCACCCATATTTCATATTGTTCAAACACAAATGCTCTACAAACAATTTGTGCAGTTAACGCAATCATCACAGGTTCCTGAGGTGACATACATCCTCCTCAGCTTATGAAGATGACGGGATTAAGAGATTAAAGTAAAGACAGGCGTAGGAAATCACAAGGGTATTGATTGGGGAAGTGATAAGTGTCCATGAAATCTTCACAATTTATGTTCAGAGATTGCAGTAAAGACAGGTGTAAGAAATTTTAAAGTATTAATTTGGGGAACTAATAAATGTCCATGAAATCTTCACAATTTATGTTCTTCTGCCAGTCCCTCCGTTCGGGGTCCCTGACTTCCCACAACAAGCACTATCTTTCACTCCACCTCCAGTACAAGCAAAATGGAGCCATTGTGCATTTATGGCAGCTCCCAAGCCCATCTCTCAGTTGGCTCTCTGTTGTCCAGGTGGCTTCCATCTTTCCCCCGGTGCTGTGAAGAACTGCCCAAGCCTTAAGGCTCTCACAGTGGGTGTGGGAAGCTGAGCTGGAGCTAGAACAGGAACCCATATGGGAAACAGGAAACTGACTCCCCCATTTTCTCCCTAGCCTCAGCAAGAACTTACCAGGGATGGGTACATTCCTTCAGAAGAGCTGGACTACCTGATACTTTCTGAAAGTCTGTTCTCACAAGGCCTCTGCTACCCACCACCCACCCCCCACCAGAAGAGAATGTATTAGTCCATTCTTGCATTGCTATAAGAAATGCCTGAGACTGGGTAATTTATAAATAAAAGAGGTTTAATTGGCTCACGATTATGCAAACTGTACAGAAAGCATGGTGCTGGCATCTGCTCAGCTTCTGGGGAGGCCTTAGGAAACTTACAATCATGGCAGAAGGTGAAGTGGGAGCAGGAGCAAGAGAGAGAGCAAGGGGGAAAGTACCACACACTTTTAAACAACTAGATCTCGCCAGAACTCACTCACTATCACGAGAACAGCACCAATGGGATGGTGCTAAGCTATTCATGAGAAATCTGCTCCCATGATCCAATCACCTCCCACTACACCCCACCTCCAACATTAGGGATTAAAATTCAATGTGAGATTTAGTGAGGACACAGATCCAAACCCTATCAGAGAATATTTCAGAAGAGCCAATCACTCACTGGCAAACTTCAGTTCTAAATAGGAATCAAAGATTTTTTCACTAAAATAATTAATAAGAAAATGTTTTGCTTTAATTTAACTTGATAAATAGGTAAAAGACGGGAGCAGGAAGAGGGCATTGTAATTCCACTGCCACCTACTAAAAGGTAACAGCCATGACAAATATGACTGATTCCTTCTGCTTCTTACTACACATCGTACATACTCAAGATCATCCTGTGTACACAGTTTTGTAATTACTTTTTTTTGGTGTAATATTATTCATCAGCATTTTCCAGGTCATTAAAGAATGTTTATTAATACCTCTTTAATGCCTTTATAGTACTATAGAGGTAGTGTAATTTCCTTAATGGTTCCTAATATTGGATAGTTTCAAAGTTTTATCCCCATAGTAATCTTTATTATCTACTTGGCACTCTGTTCTCATGCCTCATAGCTCAATAACTTTTTTAAAGACTTTGAAGTGCCAGTATCATCCTTTCAGCGGAGCTGAGGAATCTGATTACAGTTTTCTCCTGGAGAAGGAGTCTCACACTTCTTTTTTCCTTATAGCACATTTTTCCTGCTTTACATATTTCCCCTCTTGCAATTTTTCAAGACGAGCCTTGAACTGATTTTAAATAGGTTTCTCTGTGGCCAGGTATTCTTGTGCTATATTCTAATCATCTTTATGGACATTTTGGAATTCTATCAGATTTTAAACAAGAGCTATTTAAGAGATTTATGAAGAGCTGGTACTCCTGCATGGACAACTTTATTTAGTAATTATAAGAAGAAACTTTAATTTTGGAAAATGTAGTTAGTGTTCCTTCCCACCCCAACAGCCAGATCTATGTTAGCATGTCACTTCGAAGCACAATGAAAATATTCTTAACTGCTGTAGAATGGACTTGAGCGTGCTGGACACAGTAGATTGGGCATCTATGAGGTGAAAGGTACAGGCCCAGAAACTGTCTTCCCTTGCACACTGAGCTGTGGCTCTTATGTTGAATCTAGCACATATAAATTTGCTGAGAGGTACTTTCTGGGGGATGGGGATATCAGCTGCAGACATTTGCAACATCTTCCTGTGGGCAGACACACAGAGACCATGTTACACGGCTGTGCACCTGAAATACATCCGACCTGCAGTGTCAAATGATGAGACCCCAACACCCACTCTCATATATGAGTGCCAGGCTGGGAAGGTATCGAGCAGCTGGGGATTCCTAATCCTAACCCATCCAATAAAAGTCATGTGAGGGTCTTATCATGTGCTAAGCTCTGTGCTAAGTGGGAGCTACAGAGATGACTGGGGCATGGTACCTGCCCTCACTGAGCTTACAGTCTTATGGCAAAGAAAAATATGTAAGCAAATAACTGCAAAGGGTATACCTCATGATGTGAGAGGTAGGTTCTTAGTGCAATAGGAGACAACAGAAATAATGATCTCTACTCAGCAGAGGCAAGTAAACACTGAACAGAGAAGGAGGCACTTGATTTGCCTCTCGAAAGATAAGCACGGACCTGACAGATTAAAATGGAAAATGAAGAAGTTCAGGAAGAGGGAATAACAGTAATAGAATTTGTTGGGCATTTTACTATATGTCAGGCTTCTCTGTATGTCTTTTTTGTATATTATCTCATTTAATCCTCACAACACTACAACAAGACAGATTCTATTCTCACCCTCACATCTAAATGAGCCAAAACAGAGAGGAGATAAGTACCTTGCCCAAAGTCATACCTGTAGAATCTTAAACAGCAAGATGCATTCAGGTAACTGTCATTATTTCAATATTGGTGGAGCGTGGAGTCTGGTAGGCATGGAGCCAGACCTCAAAGAGCCTTGAATGTTATGCTGAGAGATTAGATTTTATTCCTGCAGGCTATAAAGAACTAAACATTTAAAGCTTCCAAAAGACAGATCTGATAGGAAGCCAATTTGGAGTCAGGAAGCCCATTTAGAGTCAGGAAGGCAATTTGGAGACTATTAAAATAGTCCTAGGAGAAAAGGATGAGCTCTTTAGCTAAGGCTGAGAAAGAAAGAACAGAAGTCAGAGCAGTTAAGGAGATGGGGAGCTGCCTTTCTGGTTCCTATTCCTCAGGGTATGTGGTTTACTCTGCAAGGTCCACATGCAGCCAATAAAATCTGCATGTGACCTATTTCCCAAGGAATTGGGACAGGAAACGGGGAGGTGTGGCATCTGCAGTGACCACACTCCCTGACTCAGGTGTCTCCTAAGCGTGTGCAACCCTCAGCAAGGCCTTTCCACTACTGAGGATGATGGTCCCATTCTCTAGAAGCCCGAAGGACAAACCAGGCAGAAGATGCCATTCTCAGGCCTAGGGTCCCCCATGCCTCTGTCACAGCCACCCAGACACACTCAAGCTGGTCCAAGACTGCGATGTGGCTTTGGAAATATCCTCCCACTTTTTCCTCTTCTGCCCTTCAAGATCTGCCAAATAATAGAGACATAAAATGGCATAGGATGAGAAAAACAACATCAATAAACTTTTGTGAGGAGTTTTATAAATCTAGAGCAAGGACATGTATGATAAAACAGTATTGACTTGGTCTGTTTCTTCTCGGTTTATTATACCCACTGCATGGAACTGTAGCCTACATTCTGTTATTGTTCCTTCAAGAAAAATCTAAACTCAGCTGTGTTAGAGAATTCTAGGGTGTATATCGTTTGTCTTTCTTTTGCTGAGTATATACAAGAGAGCTTTATGACTAACTGATTATACAGAGGAGAACGTTTCATAATTAGGTTTTATAGAGCTATGGACTTTGCATTAAGTGGTTTACTGCAAAAAGTTGGAAACATTGATTTGAGACATTGGACCACTCTGATTAAATTTATGGTACATGGGGGAAGATTGGGGCCAATTACAGGATTGAGTTCACTCTGGTGATATAATTCTATATAAAATATGGCCTATCTGGTGATTACTTTAAAACTCTTGACCCTGGTTCTACTATATACTCATTTCTTCAAAAATTGTCCACACTGGGAGGAATTGGCACACTTAGCTTTCTAGAAGAGAGGATTCAAGAACTCATTTAATTATCCATTTTTGGACAAGTTCATGGAATACTGTATCATTTTAAATCTTATTATTTGTAACATTTAACTATGTGAACACTTTTAATGTCTGGCAGTAGTTAATTTTAAAAGGTGATTGGCATATTTATAGAATGGAATATTATACAAACATATAATTGCATTGTTTCAAGTCTGCTGAATTACTTATGAAATGCTAATAACGTAATGTTAAATGGAAACAAAACAAGTTACATAACACCCTATTCAGTGTGATCCCAAATATATGATCTTGTGTAAGAGCGCATGTGCGTATTTGGGGGCCAAGCATTCTGGAGTAAGCTCTTACAAAATGTTTGTAGCAGTTATCTCTAGAGATGGTTTGATAGTACATTTCTGGGTTTTTATAATTCATTTATGATTTCCCAAAATTTTGGAATTTTCTACAATGTATTAATATGTCTGTGTTCTTTTATAATTAAGAAAAAAACATATTTTGTAAATAACTTTTGTCCTTCAAAGTGGTTCTGTTGGAGACTGCGCAGTTATCACAAAGATGCTCTCATTTGTTCATTTTTGTAAATTACTCCCAAATCCAGTCCAAAGCAATGTTTTTACTTTATAACTACATTTCATTGTTTTTTCTTACTTTGAAAAATGTTCTTATGCTGTTCACTCATCCACTTTGTTCTATATCCTTGGCTTCAAATATTTAGTGGATTCCAAATGTAAAATGTGCCTTCTTAAGACAAAAATTTACTATTCTGAGGGTATTTGAAAACCTGTGTCAGGGCTCTGTGTTAGTCAGCTGAACCACCATAACGAGATACCATAGACCAGGAGGGTGAAACACAAGAAATGTTACTGTACAGAGTCCCAAATGGGATCCAGCATGACTGAATCCGGTGAGGACTCCTTTCCTGGCTTGCAGATGTCCACCTTCTCACCATGTCCTCACATGGCAGAGACAGTGAGAGAGTAACAGAGAGAGAGAGAGCACTCTGGTGTCTCTCCTTCTGAGGACACTAATCCTATCAGAGTAGGGACCTACAATGGCCTCGATTGGATCTCCTAGAGAAAGCCCTGGAGATGACCTCATTTAACCTTAATTTCTTTCATAAAGACTCTATCTCTAAATACAGTCACATTAGAGGTTAGTGCTTCAACACATGAATTTGGGAGGAACACTAGACAGCCCACAGCGTGTTCTGAAAGTATTACCAAATGAAGAGTTTTCAAAAGTTTTTGAGCATTTGTCACCATAAAGCATATTATCTGTCCATTTTCATACTGTGCAGACAACACCACTTATTTCGATGAACAAATTTCCAGGGACTTTGTTTCATGGAATGATTTATGATCGATTCTGCTACAATGCTTATTTCTTAAACACCAATTAGCTCATATCTGATTGTGAAATGAAAGAATGATGTTTGTGTCAAGAAATTTTGTGACTGCTTCTGTAATTTTCCTGAGCACATTTTTTTTCGTGCAATTAACTACAAGCTTTCTCCAAAATAAGGAAAAGATCTTAGAAATATATGAAGACATAAAGACAAAAGGTTAAAATCCTACAGAAGTTACTTTAGTGCAAATTTGGCTGCTTTAGAGACTTCATAAACAACCACATTTGTTTTAAACCTATTTGGGGAAGCTACAACTACAGATGAAAAGGCTGCAAATATATTTTCTCCATGTTAAGAAATAAAAGGATGAAGAAAACTTTTCCCTGAATTAAATTTTAATGTTGATGAAAATGGTCACTATTAGAAATGAACCACGCATAAGTTCCAGGGCTTTAGCCTGCAAAGGACCAATACTAGGTGCACAGGCCAACATGCAGGTTTCACAAGGCTAGTGTTTTATTGGATTATCATTGCTTTTATCTATCTTTGGTTACAAAGTGCTATTGATTTTGAGGGATCCTCCAAATCCCATTTCCCCATAAATCCTATTATTTTTAATCTGCAATTTTGCAGAAGACATGGTTTTTAGCAACATATATATGGAGTTTTTGCAAAAGTGCCAGCACGTCAAACATTTTATGCTAATAAAAAAACTGATTAATTACATCATTGTATAATCGACCCTCCTGCCTCCTTTCAAAACTCAACTCTTTTGAAAGATTTCCTAATCACCTGTCTGCATCCCCACCAGTTCAATTGCTAACACCCCCTACCATGTCTTTTACTCCTATTTTATGGTGCCCTCCACAGTTTATTAGATTTATTTCTTAGTGAACTCTGAGGCCCATGAAAGAAAAACACACACACATACACACACACACACCCCTGTTCTATCTTTTAATCCCAGCACTTGATTGTGCAGAGCTACTGACATTCATTGAGTGACATTAGCCAGATGGGAGGAGGCAAGCTCTGAGTGTAAGGACCCTGCAGGTTGTACTAACCACTGCATTCCCAGCATCTAGCACACAGGATGCTCGATAGACACGTGTCCACTGAAATGGGTGCCGTGAATGAATGAAGTGACAGCCTCTGTCCTGTTTATACCATCTTCCTACAGACCTGCTTTCCATATGTTAACTTGGTGTTTTTCACCACACCCAAGAGCTGGCAAGATCAAGAAATATTTCCATCTTGGATATAAGAAAATTGCCCTGTATACAGTTAAAGGGGCTGGAGAAGCCCGCAGTCAGAGCAGTCACAGTCAGGGCCTGGATGAAAGTCTGCCAGCTTTCAGGCCATGACTCTTTTTGTTCAGGCTGAGTTCTCACCTTATTTTTTTTTTTTAACTTTTGCATCAAGTTCCTATACCGTAGATTCAGCTTCCTGCTAGACTATATAAATGATTTCTGGAACTGGCATACCTATACACACACACGCCATCATCCTACTTTTTCTCAGGCTATTTTTAGACTGGATATCATTCATATGTGATATCTAAATTTTTCCAAAACTGCCTAGGGGTTTAAAGAAAATGTCTGCAATACACAGACTGCCTAGTTCGTAAGTATTAACCAGCAGTTCCTTCCAACCTCTCAACGAAACTCATCCTCTTTTGACAATCTCTCTCACAGACTCAATATTTCTGGGTTCCAGGTTTTGGCAGTTGTTCCTACTCACCACGCTGCTCCCATCTCAGAACCTTTGCACATACTGTTCCCTCTGCCTAGAAAGCAACCTCACTCAACTCTTAGATCTTCCTCAAGCCCCTCCTCTGGAAAGCATTCTGTGACCTCCATGATTACACCAAATTCCCCTGTTATGGTTTCTCATAGCACAATATACCTCTACCTTGGGTCCCTTGTCATAGATGCAATCTTACATGAATGTTGTGAGTCATTGATGGATATCTGCATGGTGGCAGACTCTACACTGGTTTTTTTCCAAGTACAGAGTTTGGCACATTACTGCTGGGCCCATCCTGGCCTCATCTTCTTGTTCACTTCATTGTGGCGTCCCGGCCATCTGGGTGCCCTTTCTGGTGTTAGCCTCAGTACCTGAATGCATTTTATCCAAACTCTTCTTAAATAATGTCTGAGCTGCATGCTTTTTTCAGTTGTAATCCTCTATTATGCCACAGGAGCCCTATTAATGTGAGGATGAGATGTGGGGAAGGAGAGTGCTCGATAGTCCTATAATTAGGGCCTAGTTTTCAGATGAGCTCCTGTCCTCAGGCTGTGACCTTCATAAGCACTTCTCAGTTTTGCTTCTTTTGTTTCCTACTGCCTTTTCCCACCTCCCAACATGAAAACCAGAGGGTGCTGAAGTTGGGTACTTCCCTTCCCCATGTCAATCAGTCTTTTGTGAAACCCCCATAGTTTAAGCACTGGTAAAGTGTGATAGTTTCTCTTGAGAGCAGATCTCATTAAAACAACAACGACAATAAAAATAAAAGAAAAAAAAAAACAGAATTTTTGGGTACAATTCAAAAAGGCTATTTTTTTTCTCACCTGTTAGAAGGACAAAGAGATTTATTTATTTACTTTTTTTCTGATTGTCACTATGAGAACCTTGTAGGGCTTTTGGAGGTAAAACTCATGAAAAAGGAGGACCCCACCTCACCCTACACCTGGACCCTGTGGCGTTTTTAACTCTCAGGCTTGTTCACACTGAGCCTTGAGAAATTCATCAGTTTGAGTTTAGCTTTTTCTACCCTGGTCCTGGTTCCTGAAGCGTTTTCTGCTCTGGGGCTTCTGATCTGGTAAACTGTGATTCTCTCCATCTGCCTTGGTCTCTTCTTTTTTTTTTTTTTTTTTTGAGACGGAGTCTGGCTCCGTCGCCCAGGCTGGAGTGCAGTGGCTGGATCTCAGCTCACTGCAAGCTCCGCCTCCCGGGTTTGCGCCATTCTCCTGCCTCAGCCTCCCGAGTAGCTGGGACTACAGGCGCCCGCCACCTCGCCCGGCTATTTTTTTTTATTTTTTAGTAGAAACGGGGTTTCACCGTGTTAGCCAGGATGGTCTCGATCTCCTGACCTCGTGATCCGCCCGTCTCGGCCTCCCAAAGTGCTGGGATTACAGGCTTGAGCCACCGCGCCCGGCCTGCCTTGGTCTCTTCAATCTTAGGGACAGCATTTTGCCCTGTGACCTCACTTCTCTGAAGTATAGAAGAAGAGTTGTCGATTTTTCAGTTTGTTCAGCTTTTTCCTCATTGTTCCAAGTCCCTCTCATACTTTACCAGAAACCAGAAGTCTAGTTTCTCCAACACCCCGCCCACAACATGAGCAATGGCTTTCTGCTCAGTCCTGGTTGACTTCCCTTCCTGCGTCTCTACCGAGGTACCACCATGCTACACATTCTGTCCCTCCTGGGCTCCATGAGGATAAACATCATGTGACTCAGGATGAAATATTTTGCGGTGTATATTTTACATTTTAAAACAGGCTATGTGACTTTCTAGATAAGCAATCACTCAAAGTTCATATTTTAAGAGGCCTACATTTCTTTTGTGGATTTTTGTCATATGTCACGTAAGTAATTTGAGATAAGTATTTATATAGAAATAGCCTCATGTGTTAACAAGGACTTAGAAACATTTATAAGAGCCTCTTTGTTAAGGAGTACAAATGAAAAGAAAATGAAGACAGACAGCAGTGTATGTGCCTACACCTCTGTGTGTGTCAGTCAACAGTCTTTAGAAATATTCACTGCCTGAGAACACAGATAGGCTCTGTAGGAAATTGCTAATGAGTTTGCCATCGCATTTCAATTGCCTAATCGGAAAGGCAAAGCCAACAGGAACAATTGCATGCAAAGCTTTCATCACACAGAGAATCAGAATACCCACAGAATTAGCAAACTGAAAGATTAAGAACACAAGAAGGAGGAAAGGCAAAGACAGGGTCTTACCTGAACCCCCGGGGAGAATGAAGCCAAGGGGAGTTGAGATGGGTGGATGCCTCTCAAACACCAGCCCATGGTTTCCCCTGCACATCTATTTCCCCCTGTTGGTTCCCCACTTCCCTCCACTCACATCCTAATTAAGCCATTTTCTGCTCCTACCCTCAGAGGAAAGGTGTGACTTTGAGCAAAGGAGAGGATAAAAAAGAACCCTTTGTCTTTTGGGTTCCAAAGGTAGATGCCCTTAGAGAAATAGAAAGATTGGATAAATTGCCCACCGGGAGTAAGAGAGGACATTTTCTCCTTCTCAGGCTAGAAAAAGATTCTCCAGACTTGTGGAAGATAAAAGAGAGAGACAGACAGTGAGTGTATATGTCAGCATGTCTGTGTTGCGTGGAGTCAGTCAACAACAGGAAGAGAATACTGGCAGGTCCCAGATGGAAGGTATTGGGTCCCGCTTCCTGGTTAGGGTCTCACGGGGACAGCAAAACCCACAAGAGGGTGGTGAGGAGACCTAGTGGTAGAAGAAACTGATCTCTTGGTCCAGATCGAGCCCCAAGAAAGAAGCAAGGCTCTTGAAAGGGAATGGATCTGCACAGGAATCAACAGAAGACCCAATGAATAATGGATGTTTCTGTGGACTGATGCCATGAAGGAGCAGATGTTCCCCTTCCTATCGTGCCTTGCACTACTTAAGCCCACATATATACCCACCTGGAAAAGGAAGGAAAGACTCACACAGAGTATTTCCACTCTTCCCAGAAGAAAGGAGATTGACATTAGAATTAAGTTGAATTATGGAAAGGTACAAAATGTGTTTGTCGATTTAGGTCCAGAGTCACCCTACTAGAGAATAATAGGAAGAGTTTGGATTATCTAAAATTTATTGAATGTCTATTATGTGTGAGGGACTCAGCTAAGTGCTTTCTTCTACTTAATGTTCACCACAATCCACCATGTAAAAAGAAATCAAGGCTCAGAAATTTAGGTAGTTTGCCAAGATTACCAAGTCATTGAGTGGAGGCTAAGAACCCCAGCCATCACCAGATAAAAAAGCCTGTAGAATAAATATTTGGTCTATTCTAACTCCTACTGGAGAGCAAGATATGCAGTTGGTCCTCTGTATCCATGGTTTTCACATCCGTGGATCCTCATGATGCCACTTTATATAAGGGACTTGGATTTTAGTATCTTGAGGTGGTGGGGGCTCCTAAAACCAATCCACAGTGGATCCCAAGGGACAGTGGCAATGGTTAAATACTCCATCTCTGCCTTCATTGAGTTTACAATCTAGAATGAAGAGGAGGAGAAAGGTTCCCAAAGAGATTAACCCAGTCCTGGTCAAGAAGACACAGGAGCAGTGTGGATTATCTTGCATCTTCATGAGAAGGGAATCTCAACTAGAGATGGGAGACAACCAGATGTAAATTCTCTCCTTCAAAACAGGTAGTATTGGTTTTGGAGTCAGTCAGAGTTTGGTGCAAACCTGGGCTGTGTCATGTATTAACTGTGTGGCCTCGGGCAGTTAAGTAATCTAGCTGATCTTCACTTCCTTTATCCTTAAAAAAGGAACAGTAATATTCATTTCACAGGGTCATTGTGAGAAGCAAATGATATCATACAGATAAACTATTCTGCCTAATAGATGGTTGGTGATCAATACACATTAGCTCCTTTCCCCTCCCTCCAGCACAAAGCATCCTCAAGAACTACCACCCCATCTTGAGTCATTCCCAGTTCAAGAATTCCCAGTTTGAGATGCCAGGTGAACCTTCCAAGATGAAGGCAAACCCAAGCTTCTCCTGTTATCTGTCAGAGAGACATATCCTGCCTTTGAACCAAAGATGACTTGGACTGTGCAGAATTTTTTGAATTTACTTCAGACTAAAAGAATCACTCCATGCTGGACACACTGTCTGGCTATGACTGAGGAGGCCCCTGAACCCAAAGCCCTGGCCAACCTCTATCTCTTGCAGACACTGTTGTCAGCTCCCCCTTACAGAGACAGAAGGAGGGGGGATGTGAACAAAGAGAAAACCCCCTGTAGGGTGGAAAAGTGGCTGCTTATATAAGGAGGCTGGATGTTGTGATGTTTGATTTGCATAGGGCTCAGGGGATTGGTTTGACCAGGCTTGTCACTCATGTAGCCACGAGAAAATTGGCCATCCCACCCTAGTCTTTTAATATGCAAATTGAGTGCACCATGATGTTCTACACACTTGGGGCTATGTGGGGTGGCCATGTTGCCAGGCACATGTGGGGGCAAGGGCAAGAAGAGGGTAGGAATTGCCATCTTTGGGTGGACCCAGTTTCCAATGGCCGTCATTTGCATATCAAAGCTTGCCGCTGGCTCCAAGAGCCAGGGCTTTCCTGCTAGACAAGAAATGTTTCCTGGGCTGCTTTAAAAGAAACGAAAAGGGGTCCACCCCTTTTCCTCTCTATCTGTCTAAAATAATTTCTTAGTAACTCCTATAACACCAGGAGGGATAGAAAGAGAAATAAGAGGTGGTCTTTGTGCTCCAGAAGTTCACAATCTGAAACAGGAAAAGGATATTCATAAAAATAACTGACACAAAGTAAACTGGTAAATTATACAAGAGTGAAGGAAGGTATGATAAAACATGGATTCATACTCACTAGAAAGGGTGTAAGGGAAAGTTTCTTAGAGTAACTGAAATTGGAAGTAGGCCTTGAAGGATGGCTGTGACTACACCCAAATAATATGAGGAATCGGAGAAGAAGGCAGAGTAGAAGGAGACTGCAGAGCAGAAGGAGTAGTTTAAGCCAAGGCAGGTGATTGGAAAGCTCATAGTGTGCCCAGGGATAAGATGGGGCCAAAATTCATGTGCAGTAGTGTCTTAGTCCATGTGTGTTGCTATAAAGGAATACCTGAGGCCAAGTAACTTATAAAGAAAAGAAGTTTATTTGGTTCACAGTTCTGCAGGGTGTACAAGCAGCATGGCACCAGCATCTGCTTTTGGTGAGGGCCTCAGACGGCTTCCACTCACGGTGTAAGGTGAAGAGGAGCCAGCGTGTGCAGACCACATGGTGAGAGAGAAAGCAAGAGAGAGGGCAAGGAGGTGACGAGGCTCTTTTTAACAACCAGCTCTTGCAGGAACTAATAGAGCAACACTCACCCACTGCAATCCCCCAGTCTCAGGGAGGACATTAATCTATTCATGAGGGATCTACCCCCAGGACCAAAACACCTCCTGAAGCCTCATCCCCAACACTGAGGATCAAATTTCAGCATGAGATTTGGAGGGGACAAACAAGCCAAACTATCCAAGTAGGAAATGGCCACAGATGGATGAAATATGGAGGGTTTCTAATGCCAAGCAAGGAGTCGAGAGTGTATGTTACATGGAACGGACAGCCATCACAGATTGTTCTGTAAAATGGTAAAAACTAAACAGGCAAGTGGAGGCAACCAAATTACTATTATATGTTATAACTAGTGCAACTAAGTACATCTTTCAAATACATGCTAAGGAAGTAGTATAATTGGGATTAGAACTTCGGCTTATATCTCTGAATTTAATACTTTTCCCCACTAATCCAAATCTAATGGGTGTCAACTCTGGTTCCAAAACAAAATTACCTGAAGAATGTTAGACACACACACACGCAAATCACCTATGTCTGGATCCCACTCCTGTAAACTCTGAGTTATTGGGTCTGGAATGGAGCATGGGCATTGGTAATTTTTTAATTCCCCCAGGTGGTTCTCATGTTCAGGCAAAGTTAAAACCCATAAAGTGTGGTCCCTGGACCTGCAGCATCACAATCATCTGGGAGCTTTTTTGGAAATGCTGAATCTCAGGTGCCCACCCAAACCTACTGAATCAGAATTTGCATTTTTTGACAAAACCTCTAGGTGATTTGCAAGCATATCAAAATTTGAGAAGTGCTTCCGTACACAACTGCCTACCCATTCCGCACCATTGCCAAGCCCATTTCAGCCTGAAAAAGGATGAAGGAAAAGCCCCAAAGATCCAGATATGAGATTGTCACTGAATCACATAAGAAAAACATGAAACTTATCTCAAATTTGCCAGGTCAGAGCTTCACTGCATGATGCTAAATGACTGATGAGAGAGAAAAAGGGGAAAAAGGGGGGTGGGAAGGAGCATTTGTTTAGGTGGCAGAAATGCCTGACAAAAGCACTAAACTCTAAAATAATTCTGAGGCATTTGGGGTCCGCAGAAGCCTCTGATGATCGAGAGAGGCTCCCAGAGAGGTGGCTGCGACTTGGCGCATGTCCCTGACACAGCAGCCTAGGCTCGCAGGACAGGAAGCCAACACCCTGGAGGCTGCTCCTGCTTCAGCCTCAGCCACGTGCTCCTCTGCAAAGGGCTCAGGGCTTTCCCCTTCACCTCTGTCCACCCAAGGGACCGTCTATCTGTTGTCATTTTTCCTTGCAATCATTAAGCTGCAAGCCCCCAACTGCACTCAAGTTCAAAGCAAAGGCTCAGGACCAGCCCTCCATCTGGGGTGGCAGCACTGGAGACCAGTACACAGATGCAGAATGAAACCTTTAACAGTTGGAAACCATCACTACGCACCACCCTGGCTTCAGAAAATGATGATGAAATGCAAAATTGTGCTTTGTGTTTAAAGTAGAAGCCTGGTAAGGAGCCAAAAGTGCTCCAGGGCATGACAGCCAGAGAGAGCTGGAAGAGAACATTACAGCAAGGAAAGCTCGCCTCTGAGTGAAGCCAACCAGCCAGAGCGTCACTGCTCACTCCTCAGCAGCTTCCCAACTCATTCCCAGAGAACCATCTTGAGATGCAGACTCTCGGGCTACACAAGGAAAAACATATGTCACTGGGGTCTTCAAAGTTAGCCTCTGACCAAGTCTCAGTGAATTAAGAAATAATTTAGAAGTTTTAAAGTGACAGTTTGCAACAGAGTTCCTTCTCTATTTTATTGACAATAGCAAATCCCCAGGTTACTCCAACGATGCAGTGCCAAGCAAGTGACTATCTCTCAGAGACCCACTTTCCCTGTTTACAAATGGAAACAAAATTAGTACCTTCCTCAAAAGGTTATTGGGAAGATTAAATAAAATAGTCCAAGTAAAATGCTTTGCATCATGTCTGACACATAGTCAGGGCTTGATAAATGGTTGTTGGTCTAGGAAATGTCGCAATGCGTCAATTACAATGCCTGGTGACCTGTACCCACTCGATGAATGGAAGCTATTATAATGCTATAGCTTCGGCAGCTGTCTAAAGCCAGACACAATCCCTACTCCCTTTCTCTTTCAGCTGAAATTTTCCAAATATATAAAGACAGTTGTGTAAGCTTCCTGAAATAGAGTATATGATCAATAAATGTTGTTTCCTTTATTCCCCTAGTGTTCTCTTGTTCAAGTAAAAATTCCGCATTGTAGGTCATCTTCTTCCAGATGCCATCCACCAGGTTTATAAATGCCTCTGCAAACAAACTCCCCCAACTGAAGAGAGTTCCACAGATGTGATGAAATGTGCAATAAATACACAAGAACCATAATCTAGCTTGACCTAGAAACAGTAGTTTCCTAATTTGGTGGATCCCTTTTTTCCAAATATAAAATCTGAACTTCACATTGATCACTTACCTTTCTGTTCATGGTTCTCCAATTTAATCTGAGATTATTTGACGTTTTTATTCTATCATCCATCATATTTGCTATTCTTTCAGCTTTTTCATCTAAGAAATTTGACAGTCTGATTCTGAAGTCTTCATCACCATTTGGTATTAATTTTGTTTCCATGTCTGAATTCCCGAATAGATTTTAAGATATTTATGAACAATAATTTCTAGATTTTGTAACATTCTCTAGAGTAGTATATTTTAAATTTTTATGACTGCAACTCAAAGTGAGAAATACATTTAACATTGCAGCCCAGCTCATTCACACACATAATGTGAAATAAATGTTTAATAAAATAATACTTATCAGGGTTCTCTAGAGGGACAGAACTAATAGGATAGATGTATATATGAAGGGGAGTTTATTAAGGAGTATTGATTCACACAATCACAGGTGAAGTCCCACAATAGGCTGTCTGCAAGCTGAGAAGCAAGGTAGCCAATCCAAGTCCCAAAATCTCAAAAGTAGGGAAGCCAATAGTGCAGCCTTCAGTCTGTGGCCAAAGGCCCAAGAGCCCCTGGCAAACCACTGGTGTAAGTCCAAGAGTCCAAAAGCCAAAGAACTTGGAGTCTGATATTTGAGGGCAGGAAGCATCCAGCACAGGAGAGAGATGAAGGCCAGAAGACTCAGCAAGTCAGTTTCTCCCCCTTTCTCAGGCCTGCTTTATTCTAGCTGTGCTGGCAATTGATTAGATGGTGCCCACTCAAATTGAGGGTGGGTCTGCCTCTCCCAGTCCACTGACTCAAATGTTCATCTCCTTTGGCAACACCCTCACAGACACACCCAATACTTTGCATCCTTCATTCCAATCAAGTTGACACTTAATATTAACCATTACAGATGCCCTCTGACATTGTCCATTCTATATTTTAAATTACTATTAATTGTTGGCCAGACTCACCCAGATGATTTTATAACCCATTACCAGGTCATGACCCATAGTTTGCAAAACACTGTTCAATAAAAGAGCTTAAAATTTTTCCACTAGAGCAGCAAGAAAAAGTTCATCTATGCTCTGGGACAGGGGAGAGGTAGCAGCACTGCCCAAAGAAATATTTTCTTTATCTTTAAAATCCTTGAGAATGTGCACTCACTGCATAATATATTTACATGTATTTTAATAAAAGTTAATAGACTTCTCCATTTTTTTCTAGTAAAAATTGTGATCCAGGGAAGTGTTCTGTTTTAATCCCAGGGCTTTGTTTGCCCTGTGGCACTCCACCAGGAACCCACTACAGGTATCCTGGTTTGAGACTAAAAACTCCAAAGTTCTAGAAACAGGGCTACTCACACAGCCATTCCAGTAAGAATGGGTCCATTTATTGACAAGCCATCTCCCTAAAGAAAGAAATGTGAGGTAGGATGCAGTAAGTGTTCTATTAAACAAACATTATTTGAGCTTTTCTTGGGATAGGAAGGAGAGATGGGATAAAGGAATTATTAAAGATAGACCAGGAAGATGGGCTTTGTTAGGAGGCAATTCTCCATGGGTCTCTCACATTTCTATATATCTTGCCAACAAAGTGGACTCTCTTTTCCAAGATGTTTTTATACAATCAAACACCCTTAAAAAGAATATGCTTGAATATAGAGAATGTGTCTTCCTCTGGAGCAAAGAGCAGGTTTGTCTACTGTCCAGTAAAATAAAAGATAATGTCTCCCTCCAGGAAAACAGTCAGGCAGGCTTACTTCCTGTTATAAACTATTTGGGTTTCCTAAGCTCAGGGTTCTTCTCCTATAATGTACCCACTCATGTTACTCTCTCTCTGTTTTCCTACGGAAATTCAGGCTTGGGACCTAAACTGCAGCAACTCCTGATACTCTGGCTACTGCTATGACAGGAATCTCATATCTTCTTCCAGTATATCTGAAATTGTGGCAGGCTAGCTCATTAGCTTGCAGGTAAAATAAAATCTCAGCTCCTTCCCTGTTCTTGATGGCTTCATGTTACTGATTCCAACAGACAAGCTTATGCCTTGAAGTAATAAGTTTATATTTGATTCTTCATTTATTCATACTATAAAAAATATTGAGTACTTAATCAATTGATATGGTTTGGGTCTGTGTCCCTGCCCAAATCTCATATCGAATTGTAATCCCTAATGTTGGAGGTGAAGCCTGGTGGGAGGTATTGGATCACGGGGGTGGAGTTCTCATGAATGGTTTAGCATCATCCCCTCAGTGCAACTCTAGTGATAGTGAGTGAGTTCTCATAAGATCTAGTTGTTTAAAAGTGGGTGGCACCTCCTCCCTCTCTGTTTTCCTCCTGTTCTGGCCATGTGAGATGTGCCTGCATCCCCTTTGCCTTCCACCATCATTGTAAGTTTCCTGAGGCCTCCTGTATTAGTCAGTTCTCATGCTGCTCATAAAGACATACTCAAGACTGGGTAATTTAATAAGGAAAGAGGCTTAACTGACTCACAGTTCTGCATGGCTGGGGAGGCCTCAGGAAACTTACAATCATGGCAGAAGGGGAAGCAAACACATCCTTCTTCAAATGACAGCAGCAAGGAGATGTGCAGAGCAAAAGGGGTAAAAGTCTCTTATAAAACCATCAGATCTTGTGAGAACTCACTCGTTATCATGAGAACAGCATGAGGGTAACCACCCTCATGATTAAATTACCTCCCATCGGCCCCCTCCCATGACACATGGGAATTACAGGGATTACAATTCAAGATGAGATTTGGGTGGGGACAGAGCCAAACCGTATCACCTCCTCAGAAGCAGAAGCCACTATGCTTCCGGTACTGTCTGCAGAATCATGAGCCAATTAAACCTCTTTTTAAAATAAATTACCCAGCCTCAGGTATTTCTCTATAGCAATGTGAGAACAGACTAACACACCAATGGTAGGTAATTCCGAGAGGATGTGGATAAGAGAGTACAGAATTAGGCAAAACATAATCTTCTAATAAAAAACAAAAGTTACATAATAAAACAAAGGCTAGTAAGGAAACACAGAAAATTGCCAAGTAGTCAACTGTATAAAGAAGATAATTTCAACATGGAAGCACTAGGAATAAAGCAATCCAGGAGAGCATAATAGAGAGTGATCAGGGTAGACATGGAAGAAGGATGACTTGAGGCTGGTGATTAATGGGGGCCTCTCAGAGACAGCAATATTGGAGCTATTGGAGACATTAATAATAAGGTGAACCAGCCATGAGAATTGGAGAATTCTCCAATATTCTTGGAGAATAATATTCCAGAAGTAGCCACCATGGATGCCCTAAGGGAGGAAAGAGGATGGTGTGTCCACGAAGAGAAAGGCCAAGAAGCCAAGGTGTGAATGGTGGGAGCTGAGGTTGGACAGGTGGGCAGGCCCAGGTCCTAGAGGGCCATGGGGGTCATGGATGGAGTCTGGTTACTGTCATCTCTGCTCTCAGTGCCCTTCCTCCACCCCAGGACTTCCACACATGCCTCCCCTCTGAAAGGGTCTGCCTGGGCACATTCTTGAGGGAGCTCCTGGGTGTCTTTCTCAGTGGGAAAGTGAGTGATAACTGCCCCAAAGCTTTAATTTGTGGCCTGCAGAAATATTTCCATTAGTATGAGTGAATCTTTAAAGACTGAGAGTCTATCAGGGTCATCTCTAACAGTGGAATTTCAGATGCCTGACATCATGGAGGAGGGACTTCAGGGCAGATGTCCTCCTGGGACCCTTTCCGTCACGCCAGCAGATGGGACAGATTCCTTCTGGCCCAAGTTTAATTCCAGGATATAGGCACTCATCTCTGTCAGCAAAGAAATGAAAAGTGGCTTCCAGCAGCTTATTTAAAGAGCTTCCTAAGGAGCTTTATTTGGCACTCACCAATAGGTATTTCCTGAAAAAGAAAAAGAGGAAATTGATCCAATATCTTGTGATGAGAAAAGTCATTAGATAATTATGTCAATTTCTTGCTTCTATATGAAGCTCAAAAACAGAGTAAAACTCATTTAGTCAAACTAGCCAAATTACTTAGATCTCCAAATAAAGTAAAACTAATTTAGTTAATCTATTAATTTAAAGAAATTGGACTACTGTAAGTATAAAGTCTATCATATGACTTAAAAGTCTGAAGAAAGGCTGCCTTCTTCTTTCTAATAAATGGAGTGACTCAAGATTACTGCTAACTCAAAATTTTCAGAGTTTCTTCAGAATTTGATTCCACGAATGGAATGTACTTTGATACCACTTCATCTAGACAATGGTATAACTCATGCAATGTATGATTGCATATATGATTTTTGCCTCCCTTTAATTCAACAGGATTCCCATAATCTCATCTTTAGGGGTTGTTTTCTTAGCAAACAAGCTTTTTTTATAGCTGATTCAGAGGTAAATTTGTCAGCCATTATTATCACAAATATCATATTGTTGGTGTCTTCACTGACAGGGTTATATTAAAGTCCTACAATCATTTCATCACAGCTGATGATATCTTGGGAGATTGAGAATTCCTGGAGGAAGACATAGCTATTTGAGTTCTGTGAGTTAGCTACACAAGAAGGCAGCCATTCAGGTGAGCAGCGGCAGCCCATTTCAGGGACCTGGTGCAGGTGGGTGAGACCTGAGAGAGTGCTTAGCACGCACAACATCCACGGACAAGGTGGAGTCGATGGCAAAACACAGCAGCTATGGATCTGTGTCCCCATAAGAGTCTTCCCAAAGTTCAACTAAGACAAGCTAATAAGAGTTTCCTGAAGTGTCTCAATCGCAACATTTATGTCTTCAGATTTGGAGAATGTATTGCTTTGAGGGCCAGAGAGCTCTGAAAAGGTTGATGATGGGAATTTCCACAGCACGTGGATTTGTGAAACCCACTTGAGCCCAGGCACAGTGTGTGCAAAGCCAGACTGCCACCTACTGACATGCAGCAGGGGTGGTCCGGCATCCTTCTGTTGTTGGGCATAATGCAGGTTCTGTCTATTACCAATGGTCTACTGACCCCTCTGTGCTACTTGTTAAAATACAATACAAAAGGAGTAATCATCGCCTTGAGACCTGAATTACATTTTTAATGGTTGAGAAAAAAAACATTCATCCTAAACATTATCAAATGTCTGCTAGTGGGTCAAAAATAGAAGAGAAACTATGTCATGATTGAGTGGGACAAATACGATTTTATTTCAAACAACTCCTCAAATTTCTTCAGTACAAGAAGTGAGAGACAACAGACTTGCTTCACCTAATGGAAAACTTCTTGAAGGCAGGAATTATTCTCACTTCTCCTTTCTGCCTGAACTTAACATCTTTCCCAGTGAATACTAAAGACTTAAAAATGGTATGTTAAGTTAGTGTTAACAATTATAATAATTACTAAAATTAAAAACCAAATCAGATGCTCACGAAAATGCACCAAGAGAACCCTGGGTTTAAATCCTGTCTCTAATAGCTGTGTACCTTGGGCACCTTACTTAACCTCTCTGATTCTGTTTATTATTTTTAAAATGTAGATGATGCAAACTACCTCTTTGGGTTGCTTTATGAGGATTAAATGACATCATGTAGATGGCATGCTTAGCACAGTGCTTGGCACACAGTAATCTTTCAATGGAGATCATTTTTAAAGTAAAGCCTGAGATTCTGCCTGCTACATGTTGTGACCTGGCTTAGAATCCTCCAACCTCCGCTTTCCTTAGCAGTTTAAAGAGACTCTGCAACTGGCCAGCACCTTGCCCAACCTAATATGTGAGTACAACCCAGAGAACCGGTGCAAGGCAGGCTGGGGAGGCAAGAGATTAATTGAACATCTTTCTCATTGTTATTTTTAGTTACAAAACTGCAGGCAAACAGTTTCTGTTCCTGTCGGATAGTGCATCTCTGGCTGGAAGGCAGGAACGCAGGTGGGAGGAGGCCTGACCATTAATCATAAGGAAGCAGGGAAGGAAATTGAGACAGGAAATGTCAGCATCAAAATGTCCTTACTCTGGGTCAGTCTTAAGGTGCATCCCCAGACCAGCATGTTAAAAGCTGGGGCCTGACTACAAACAACACCAGTGAAGAGGAAACGCCCGGCAGTAGAATGTCAAACCAAAAATAAATTGGGCACACTTCCCTTCTAAGGCAGAGGGACTAGCTCCTCTTATACTTGGCTCTCAAATTCTTGCTAAAATTCCGGGAAGCCGTCTTGAAAGAAAATGCTTTCACATGGATAAACGTCAAAGTAGATGCCAAAATAGTGGAGGATGGAACATAAATGGCTTCATGTAACTTTTCTGGGCCTCTATTTTCTAATCTGTGAAATGGAGATCGAATCCCTGTCTTTCTCTCCTTACAGAGCTGTTAGGAAGACCACAAGGATGATAGAGAAGGTGGGGTTGTTGTGACTCTGACAGTTCTTTTGCTCGCTGTCCTGATAGAAAATGACAGCCAAAACCTTTACCTTGCATCTTGTATCCCAGTCAACTGAGGCAGGGCAAACCCCACTTGGGCAGGGGGACCTCAATCTCTATTTATGGTGGTAAGTCACCGGTTTTCACCAGTTCCCAGGGGCACCCACACTAGTGCATTTGGTAAGCTTCTGGATATTTACAAATTCACATGGCTTTCCATTTGATTTTGTTAATAATTGGCTTTTCTAAACACATGTTTCATTTTTGGAAGGAATAAAATGTGTTAATATTGTAAATTAAGCCCTCAGAGATCAATTAATTACACAAATGCTTGCATTGTAATCGTTTCTAGCCCTAAATCTTTTATTCCCAATATTGTTTTTATCTTCAGATCTTGCAGTGTTGGGGGGAGTGATTAAGAACACCTGAGTACTAATTCTGTACTATTTGCAAGTTAGTCTATCTGTGTCTTGGTCTGCCCATCTGTAACACCCCCAGAAAAGGCGCCTCTGCCACCAAGCCCTGCAGAGTGAGGAGGAGTTGATCTGCCAATAAAGGTGTGGAGGGTGCTTCAGGCAGATTTGGAGTCAGACTTGAGTTCAAGCACCATAAGCACTAATTCTGTACTATTTGGTAAGTTAGTCTATCTGTGTCTTGGTCTGCCCATCTGTAAAGTGGGGAAAACAATGGTCTTAAGAGTTTTCAGTGAAGACAGACGAATAACTCCTCAGTAAATTCTAGTTAGTAAGCTGATATTGCAACCAGACTTCACAGTTTAACCCAGTTATTTTTTAATAAATCAGCAGATTTATACTCATTCATTTAGCACGTATTCAGACCTACAGGTCCCAGGCCCCATAGGAAACAATTAGTTTGCCAAAGCAAATAAATCCAGACCACTCAGTCTAGCTGGTGAGAGAAACATGCAAACAAATCATTGCAAGCCAATGTCTCAGAAGAAAGTTCTAAATCCATTTGTTCTCCACGGAAGAAAGTGATGAGTTTATCACTGCTTGGGTAGATCTGAAATTCTGTAGAAGTAGAAATTCATCCGGAATCTCAAAGAATGAGGAGTTTGCCAGCAAGAGCATTCCACAAAGCCAAATATTTGACTCTGAAGCAGTCATATCACAGCATAGTAAATTGGGGTAGTTTACTGATTTGGCAGGTGAAGTCTCAACTTCATCTAAGCAAGTTACAGGAGATGGGGTTTAGGGAAAACTGGGGCCAGGTCATGAAGAACATTGCATTCCATTCCAAGAACCCTGGATATTATCTTGTAGGAAATAGATACGTTTTGAAAGGTTTTAACCAAGGGATGAAATGATCAGGTAGTATTTTTAAAAGATGAGTCCAATGGTCTGGTTGTATTGGAGAGAGGCCCAGAAGCAGAGCTATAGGTTAAAAGCCCATTCTCATAGTTCAGGTAGAAAAAAAAAAAGTGCAAAATTACAGGCAGGAGAAGAGATGACAGGAAAGAAAAATATGAGGAAGGTATAATTGATAAGACATAGAAACCCCTTGGAATTGTCTGAGAACAACGAGAAAGATATGAGAAATCTTACATCTTTCTCATTAGAATAGAAAATAGAGAAAATTCTAACTAAACCTTTAACAAAGTTTTTTTAAATTTACCTGGGTAGTTTACTGGGTGCTGGGAATACAGAAGTAAAGGGCATAGCCCCAGCGTTCAAATAACATGCAGATTCTTACGGAGAATATGACACTAAGCTCAACAAGGGTTTTGTGTGTTTGCAATATGTGCCAGGCGTTACTATCCACGACCACATTTACATTCACTCTAGAGTGAATCTGAAGGTTCACCCTGCAAGTGACTCCAGGGCAAGAACTTTTCTCTGTTTTTTGTTTTGTTTTGAGATACAGTTTTACTCTTTTGCCCAGGCTGTTGTTCAGGGGTGCCATCTCTACTCATTACAACCTCTGTCTCCCGGGTCAAGAGATTCTGGTGCCTCAGCCTCCCAAGTAACTGGGATTACAGGCACATGCCACCCCCAGCTAATCTTTGTATTATTAGTAGAGATGGCGTTTCACCATGTTGGCCAGGCTGGTCTCAAACTCTTGACCTCAAGTAATCTGCCCACCTCAGCCTCCCAAAGTGCTGGGGTTACAGGCGTGAGCCACATGCCTGGCCTTCTCTATCTTTAACAGCTGAGAAAATTGATTCTTGCGAGATGGAACTAAGTAGAGAAGACTCTGGAAGCTCAGAGCCAAGGGGTTTAGCTCATTCCACAGTGCAGGAACACCTTCCAGAAAAGATGCCTCTGCCACCAAGCCTTGCAGAGTGAGGAGGAGTTGATCTGCCAATAAAGGTGTGGAGGGTGCTTCAGGCAGAGGGTAATGTGTGTGCTTAGGCATGGGGGAGGTTTGTGCAGATTGGAGGGGCTGGAGTCCACCATGCAACAACTGAGGCTGCAAAAGGGACTAAAAATCAGATTGGTGATCTCGACAGGCAACGCTGAGGGACACGGAGGCAACTAAGCCTGTGTGTGTGATGATGACTGATTTTCCTGAGTATTTAAACTGCAGGCAAGGTATCCCCTTCCCTGGTGTACAAGAAGTGTACTCAAGGAGAAAACCTTTCGAGAAATGAAAACTACCATTTATTGAGTGCCTGATGTGTGCCTTCTCTAAGGATGATCTCACCTACCTCCCAAACAGCCCTAAACAGTAGATATTAGTAACCTGATTATGAGAGGTGACAATGTGCTAGCAGCCCTCTCTCTTCGGTGCCTCCTCGGCTGAGGAACCCTTCAGCCTGCCACTGCACTGTGGGAGCCCCTCTCTGGGCTGACCAAGGCCAGAGCTGGCTCCCTCTGCTTGCGGGGAGGTATGGATGGAGAAGTGCAGGCGGGAACGGGTCCACAGAGCTCACAGGCCAGAGCGATTTCCAGCAGGCGCAGGCTCCAGCTCGGCAGGGCAACGGCCAGCCGTCGCTGCAGGCCCAGGGCAGTGAGGGGCTTAGCGCCCAGGCCAGCAGCTGCGGAGGCCGGGTCCCCCAGCACTGCCAGTGCTGTGCTGGAATTCTCGCTGGGCCTCAGCCGCCTCCCCGTGGGGCAGGGCTCGGGACCTGCAGCCCACCATGTCCGAGCCCCACTTCCACGGTGGGCTCCGGCGCAGCCTCAGCCTCCTGGATGGGCACCGCCCCCTGCTGCGTGGCACCGGGTCCCATCGACTACCCAAGGGCTAAGGAGTGCAGGCGCCGCTGGGGACTGGTGGGCAGCTCCGCCTGCAGCCCTGGTGCACCATTCACTAGGTGAAGCCAGCTGGGCTCCTGAGTCTAGTGGGGACTTGGAGAACTTTTATGTCTAGCTAAGGGATTGTAAATACACCAATCAGCACTCTGTGTCTAGCTCAGGCTTTGTAAATACACCAATCCTTACTCTTTATCTAGTTAACCTAGTTGGAACTTGGAGAACTTTTCTGTCTAGCACTCTGTGTCTAGTTAAAGGATTATAAATACACCAATCAGCACCCTGTGTCTAACTCAAGTTTTGTAAATACACCAATCAGTACTCTATCTAGCTCAAGGTTTGTAAATACAACAATCATTACTCTGTATGTAGCTAACCTAGTGGGGACTTGGAGAACTTTTCTGTCTAGCACTCTGTGTCTAGCTCAGGGATTGTAAACGCACCAATCAGCACCCTGTCAAAATGAACCAATCAGCTCTCTGTAAAATGGGCCAATCGGCTCTGTGTAAAATAGACCAATCAGCTCTCTGTAAAATGGACCAATCAGCAGGATGTGGGTGGGGTCAGATAAGGGAATAAAAGTAGGCTGCCCAAGCTAGGCCTCAGCGACTTGCTGGAGTCGGCTTCCTCCCCTTGAAAGCTTTTTTCCTCACCGTGAAAGTTTTTTTGTTTCATTCTTTAGGATAACTCTTGTTGTTGCTCCTCCTTTGGGTCTACGCGGCGTTTATGAGCTGTAACACTCACTAGGAAGGTCTGCAGCTTCACTCCTGAAGCCAACAAGACCACAAATCCACCGGGAAGAATGAATAACTCCAGATGCGCTGTCTTTAAGAGCTGTAACACTCACAGCGATGGTCTGCAGCTTCACTCAAGTCAGCGAGATCATGAACCCACCAGAAGGAGAAACTGTGGCTGAATCTGAACATCTGAAGGAACAAACTCCGGACACACCATCTTTAAGAACTGTAGCACTCACCGCGAGGGTCCATGGCTTCATTCTTGAAGTCATTGGAAACCAACAACCTACCAATTCTGGACACAAATTGCACAAGTAGAGACCCATGTAACCAAGGTCACATTGATAACTAGCAGGGCCAGGATTTGAACCCACGCCAGCGTGGTTACAAAGTCTATGCTTTTTTCCTTTAAACTGGGGTTTCTCAACCTCTGCATTGTTGACAGTTTGGGGATAGATCGTTCTTTGATGTGGGGCATAGAAGAAACATCCTACTATGCATACGCTATGCATAGTAGGATGTTTAGGCGCATCCTGTCTACCCACCATACAGCAGTAGAATCTCTCCCCCAAATGTGACAATTGAGTATATCTCTAGACAGTGTCAGACGTTACCCAGGGGATGCAAAATTGCTCTGGTTAAAAATCACTCCTTTAAACCATGCTCGCCGTTAAGATGTAAGGAGAGAAACGACAAATAGGCACATAATTATAGCTATGCGAGAGCCACTGAATATCCTTGGTGAAGTAGAACAAATTCAAAATACGTATTTGTCAAAAAGTGAAACAGACCCAAAATAAAAAGGGTTTAATCAAGAGGGAAGGTTGCTTCTCTTCTCTTTCACTTTAAAGTGCAGAGGGGGAGCATCTGGGGTGGATGTGGCAGCTGTTTCGCAAGCTTCTTGGGGAACCCCAGTGCTTTCCAGCTTTCTCCTCTGCCATTCTCAGGGAGTGGCCTCCATCCAAATCATCCAAGATGGCACGTCAACCATCACAGCTGTATTCCAAGCAATAGGATCGGAATAGGCAGGAAGGAGGCAAACCACACCTCCTAAATGTACTAGAAGCTATCACATGACTGCAGTTAACTGCAAGGGGGACTTGGAAATCAAATATTTATTTTGGTGGCTGTGGTCCAGCTAATAATGCTACTATTATGCAAAAAGTCAAGAATTGGATTTAGGGGATCACCAGCAGCCTCTGCTTCATATGGTCACCTTTAGCTATACAAGAATTTGTAATTTCATCAAACTACCTTGTGACTCCAAGCACCAATTTCCTATCGCTTGGAGTTCAGCTTTATTTTCAGTGTTCATTGAGCAAATGCTATGGGTTGAAATGTGTCCACCAAAAACAGATTGAAGTCCTAACCCCCAGTATCTGTGAATGTGACCTTATTTGGAAATCGGATCTTTGCATATGATCAAGTTATGATGTGGTCATTAGCATGACCCCTAACATAATCTAATCGTGTCCTTATAAAACAGGAAATTTGGACAGGGATGACAGAGGATTGGATCAACTCCTCCTTCACCTATGAGAAGATGAAGGCAGGGATCTGGGTGATGCCAAGCAACACTAAACATTGCCATAAAACCACCAGAAGCTAGGGGAGAAGCAGGAAACAGATTCTTCCTCAGAGCCTTAGAAGGAATCAGCCAACCATGCTGACAGCCTGACCTTGGACTTCCAGCCTCCAGAACTGGGTAAATACATTTCTGTGGTTTAAGCCTTGTAATTCACAGTATTTTCTTACCACAGCCCTAGCAAACTAATACAGCATACTTATGAGAAAAGAATATGAAGACTTCGAAGGATTTTCCACAATCATTTGCACTAAAAATAAAGTGTTTCTAATCCCATTTTGTCTTCACGATCAAAGGAAAGACACCTTTACAGTCTCTACACCCTAAGAGGTGGATGTCAGGGAGCTCTGGTGAGCTCCTAAGGAGAAAGGACCAGGAGAACAAGGGTGAAGAGGGCTCTCCCTCCAGCAGGGCAGCAGTGACTGTCTCCTTCCCTCCATCTCATTTGAGGAAACCACCTCTGTCTTAACAGCCTGTCTCCTGCTATCAGCTTCAATGATGGGCTTATACTCAGTGGTGTTACAGTAAATACATGTACAGTAAACTGAAAAAAAGAAAAATGTGTAAATATATATGTTTGTTATAAATTTCAATAAAGGATGTATAGTGTACAATATACAAATAATGTTATTTATTGTCAATTTCATAGAGCTAATTTATTCTCACAGAATGTTTCCATTGATTTTTGCCAAACTCTTATGTATTAGGGCTCTCCAGAGAAGCAGAACTTATAGAATATTACTTCTCTATCTATCTAGATACTCAGAGCTCTCTGTCTACCTAGATAGAAACTCTAGATGGATAAAAAGATGAGATAGATAGGTAGATGATAGATAGACAGATAGATGGACAGACTCATTTTAACACAGTGGCTCACATGCTTATGGAGGTTGAGAAGTCCAATGACCTGCCACCTGCAAGCTGGAGACCCAGGAAAGATGGTGGTGTCATTTGAAGGCCTGGAAGTCAAGAGTTTATGGTGTAGATTCCAGTCCAAGTCTGAAGGCCTGAGACCCAGAAGCAGTGAGGGCAGGAGAAGATCAATGTCCCAGCTGAAGCAGTCAGGCAGAGTTCCTCCAGCTTTCCTCTACCTTTTTGTTCTGTTCCGATCTTCAACAGATCGGATGAGGCCCACCCACAGAGGAAGGGCCATCTTCTCGGTCTACTATTTCAAATACCAATCTCTTCCAGTAACACCCTCACTGACATACCCCGAAGTAATATTTTACCAGCTATCTGGGCATCCCATGGCCCAGTCAAGCTGACACATAAAATTAACCATCACACCACAGCCAACCTAGAACTGCAATTCGACTGTGACTTGACAAGTGGAATTTTATCCCAATCCAGTTTTTTCCCAATAAATCTATTGTCATTAAACCTGATATGTGATCTTCTGTTAAACTATTTTTTACCCTTGTATTAATTGTATTCATTAAACTAATTTTTTTTCAGCTTTGGTAGTAAATCAAGCCCTAATTTGTGGTGTCTGCTGATTTCCACGTAAATACTACATGACAGACGATTTCAAACTACAACGGTGCCATCACTGAATGCAGAGTTGAGAAGAGATATGCAATAGCACAGCATTATATGACATTTCTACCACTCAGATGCAGGCAATGTAGATTACCTTAAGAGCACAGATAAGAGTAAAATGCACTAAAATGTTTAAGAAGAGATGAATTTTAAATATTACTGTCTTTGTCTTTAGTATAATTTATTTAATTGTAAGTTTATATAATTTAATTTTTATAACAGCTATGTTTACCAACTGGCTCACAAAATTGCTGAAAATCTAGTAATTGGTTCTTGTGGGCTGGTGCAAACTGGCTGCAGCACACTACTGCATGTGGCTGTTACCAGCAATTAGATTTTACCATAATATTAATGCAAGCAGAGTTTCTGAGCTACACCCAGAGAGAAAAGTTACACCTAATGCAATATTTCTTTTTTATTTTATCACTCTTACCCTAAGATTCAAACAATGTAATTCAGCATCATTAATCATCAGTCATGAATATTTATTATATTCTTGTGGGGTACACTGGACTATGGGTCCTTAAGATCAGAGACTGTTTCACCCCAATACCTAGCACAGTGTTAGACACATAGTAGTTGCTCATTAAATATTTGCAGAGCCATTGATCTAAAATTATTACATAGTATTCCAGGTGATCACAAGTCTGCTTAGGGTGCTTGAATATTTTTCTTTCCTTCAATGTTTCTTTTCTGCTCAATTAATGGTCAAAATGGCATAAAACTAGATGGATGTAATTAACTGGGGTCAAAGTAATTCTTGTCTTTCTGTCCTACTCTTTATTGTTAAACCATGCTTATATGGCCCTGTGGGGTGATTACCAGAATCATCTGAATGTAGCCCTAGGAACTATCTCTGGGTGGCCTGAACAAGTTAGCTGGAATCAGCAGATAGGGCTGCATGCAAGGAATTAGCTTCCCATGGGATGAGTAATGTCCTCCTTCTAGAAATGGGGTGCATAACTTCCTTCAGCCCCAATGTCTCGAGGTCTGGGCGGCTAACATTCCCAGACAACTCCTACCTACAGTTGGCAGCCCAAATCCAGACTGCCAGCTGCCAGATAATGAGTGTGTTTTCCCCCACTGACTTGGGGTACTTTCTCTTAAATGCCCTGTAAAAAATGGAATCCCCTAGAGTGTGGGGTCCAAACACTGGAATGGTGCCCTGGCCTCACACACCTCCCTGGGATAATGAGGGAATCAGGAAACAGTGCCTTCTCTCTCTCAACAACCCTTGGCCTATGTTAGTTTTTCATCTTCCCGATACAGCCTATACTATAACCCAAACTGTGTGACATTGTAGAATTTGCATCAAACCCAGATGGGACTCACTTGGTTGCACAGGTAGCATCCCAGAAGGAACCCACCTTCAGGACAGGCACCCTCCATGTTCCACATTAGCTGAGACTATATGCATGGAGTCCCAGCAGTGGGGGGAGCCCAAGACAAGCAATCAGGCCACCTGGAGCTCACCAGCCCCCAAAATAGATGTGTCATCTGGTGACAAGTTTTCTAGATCCCTAGTTCACAAATGCCTTATCTCTGAATTTCCAATGAACACACAAGCTGAAAAACAAAAGACAGTCTAACAAAACAAAAGCCTAAGTTCCCCCAAGTGCCATGAAGTCCATTGAGCTACGGTACTTGGTGTCATTCAGTCTTCACGGCGAGGATTTCTTGTTGATACCCAGGAGAGAACTGAGGGTGCTCTTGGGAATGCCTATTGTTCACACATCCAGACCCTAAACATGGAACTTTGTTCTGACATCCTTTCGATTACAACAAAAGAAGTATACTAGGCTCAATTTGGCCAGGTGTCGTGGGTAATATGCATGTAAGAAACAAATGGTGGAAGGTGAGCTAGTTCACTGAAGGCTCTAAAGACGATCCAGTGAAAAGAACAAAGTTCCCAAGAGACACTCAATATATTCACCGCATATTTTGCCTCTTTCATCCTTTCTCAAGCATCATTGTGGATGCTGCTGGTGGCCACCATAACAGGTATATGGCACATAGTAACTTTAGACAGGACACCTCTGCCTGATATTTTGAAGTATATTTGGAGATAACTTCTGGGGCACCACATGGTCAAAGCCCACTAAGAGAATAGCAGGTTCTTGATACTTCTGTTTCAAGAGTTCAAGGGCTACAGTGAAGCAAATTAATCCAAGCCCAAAAACATCAAAATCCATTTCATACTATTTTCTGGATGCCTAGTGTATGTTGCTAGAATAATTGTTTGCAGAAAGGCAGGGAAATAAAACTGAGCTTGGTTCCTCATGCAGTACAACTCAGCAGTGCTGAGCACGATGGAGCAGTTGTCCTCACATCAGCCCATCATCCAGCCGCCACCCTGCAAGCGGGTCCATGAGGTCAGGTCTCTAATGGGCTGATCTGACTGATCGGGCTTTCAGAGTACATCAGACAGCAGTAGCTGCTGTTTTGCTGAACTTGGCAGCAGGACCATGCCCATTTAAAACACTAAGGTCAAATCACGTCTCTTTCTGAAATTCTTCATGATGGCACGAAGCAAAGAACACACAACTTTTGATTGTCCAAATACAAGTATGGTTGTCAAGAACCATGCAAGCATCAAAGACCAAAGGCAGATAAAACCACAAAGATGGGGAAAAAGCAGGGCAGAAAAGCTGGAAATTCAAAAAATTTAAAAAAAAAAAAAAAAAAAAAGAACCATGCAAGCATGAAAACACCTTCCCACCCTCAGATGAACAAAGAATTCACTCAGGTTATCCTAAACATTACTGGGAAAGCATTGAATAATTTTATGAGGCTCTCACACAGGTCACGGCAAACACATGGGTGAAAAGCTTTCGAGTCATACAAGGAACAGTCATAATCCATACTCGGCATCATTGTTTTTATAACCAGCAAAGTGATCTCTTTTGAAATTGCTTAGGGATCATTAGCATTGAAAGATTAGGAACCTAAGGCACCAATATCAGGATTACCTATTTCTATAAATGATAATGTTTTGGTGTTGGAAATCACATTGCTGGTTGAAACAACTGAGTAATTACCCGTAGCACAAATGACACCAGCACAAACACAATAACATAAAACACACTCTCTACTGACTCTAGCTCTGCTGAGAAGATTCTTTTCAAACAGGGAAAAAGGCAGGGATAATAGCAGCCATGGCCACAGAAGCTGGCTACAATATACATTATCAAGAACATGTATGCAATATCGACATTGATTGTGATTGAAGTAGTGTGCCTCTGGTTCCTGTCTATAGGTGTTTTCTCTGTGCTACCTGAACCCAAAGCCTTGTTTGATAGACAAAAGCTCACTGCCAAACCCAAACATTAATAGCTTGGTTTTGATGGAAACATCTTGCTTTAGTATATTTTCTGTAACCTATTTTCCATTGCCCATCCACCTTCTACCTGGCACTGTTGTTTCCATATACAACATTATAACATGGATGTTTTATGATAAAATATTAAACAAACAAAGGCAACCTGTATACACACAAGGCATACCCTTGTATAGCTCACGTCTGTTCAATAAATACCTATAGCTTGTATTTAGCAATTCCTGTCATTATTTAGAGCACTGGAACCAATCCTATTTTTCCCTTAAAAAAAAAAAAAAACTTCCAGCATATTTTTTTAAGGTTGGTATAGTTGTTGTCTTAGTTGAGACTTCTATAACAAGGTCTGGATGGCTCATACACAGCATTTATTTCTTACAGTTCTGGAAGCTGGAAGCCTGAGATCAGGGCACCAACATGGTTAGATTCTGGAGAAGGCTCCCTTCTGGGTTGCAGACTGCAGTCTTCTCACTGTATACTCAGATGGTGGAAAGAGAGTGAGCTAGCCCTCTGGCCTCTTCTTATAAGGGCACTGGTCCCATTCGTGAAGGCTCCACCCACATGACATAATTACCTCTCAAGGCTGCATCGTGATCACATTGGGGGTTAGATTCTAACATATGAATTTTGGAGTGACACAGATAGTCCATAACAGTTGTTTTGTGTCTTTCATCTAGCACATAATAACTGTGAAAACCACGTGTATCCTTAGGGATATAACATAATTCTTAGGAGACCTGAAACTCACCAAGAGATCTCATCTGAGATCTTCAAATGTCTTCATGTTGTGGGTTCTTAATATTTAAACCTACAGCACAAGAAAATGGTTTTTTTTTTTGTTTTTTGAAATGGAGTTTCACTCTTGTTCCCCAGGCCGGAGTGCATTGGCACAGTCTCGGCTCACTACAACCTCCGCCTCCCAGGTTCAAGCAATTCTCCTGCCTCAGTCTCCTGAGTAGCTAGGATTACAGGCACCCACCACCATGGCCGGCTAACTTTTGTATTTTTAGTAGAGACGGGGTTTCCATGTTGGCCAGGCTGGTCTTGAGCTCCTGACCTTAGGTGATCCGCCCGCCTCGGCCTCCCAAAGTGCTGAGATTACAGGCATGAGTCACCATGCCTGACCCAAGAAAATGATTTTTAAGGTGGACAATATTACACTGATTACCAAACTCCAAATCAACATTCACATTCCACTTCTAAGGTGACACACCTGCTTTGCTTACCAGTGAGTTTATTTTTTTAATAACTACAAATTGGTGGATGATACCTTGCATAGTCATTGAATTTCAGTGTTTTGAAGCCAGCCTATCTGTGTTTCAACAATCATGTCAGTGTTTCTAGATCTAATCATCAAACCATAGGGGCAAATGCAAAAAAAAAAAAAAAAAAAAAAGCAAAACATGTGATTTAGCAGTTTATAATCTAGTCGGCATAATAAAACAGACGTATTTTAAAAGTTAAGTTACAAGAAATTATTTAAAATTTTCCTTAACATTTTAAGACAATGTTAGAAGAAATGTCAATACTTAATGCATGATTGATTATAAGGATTAAAACTCAGATTTGCCTGACTCTAAAATTCTGTTTTCTCTGCTATATAAACAATTCCAGAGAGGTCTGCCAATCTTACCATATCAACTAACCTCAGAATTTGCCATTAGTAGAAGGTCTGAACGTTCCAGCCACTTTTCAGTAGAGGAGACACAAGGTAGCTGCGAGATGCAGAGGACTTGATACAAATCTCAGGAGCTGGTTTGCCAATGGGATCAAGTTTTTCTCCCCAGCAGGGACATCTCATGTCATCTGCAGTTCTGAAACATTAGGGGACTCATTTAACTGATAATGAAAATGACAGCAATTACTGGATTTTCTAAATGCCTGCGTCTTAGGGCTTGGAGGACATTTGTGAGAGAAACTGCTCCTTTCAAGACAACCTGCCCTGCTTTTCACGTTGTACTGCAGCTATGTAAGATGCACCCGCTGGGCGAAGTTGGGTGAAATTACTCTGAATCTATAATTATTTCAAAATGTAACATTACAAACAATGAAAAGATAACCTGAGTAGTTCAACAGGTGAGATATACAGTGTCCAAGGTGGGACCTGGAAAAGGTGCTCCCTCTTCCACGATGCCTAAGCACGTGGTGTCTCCCCGTGGTCCCCTTTGTGCCTTTGTCCTGGAGCCAGGGTTCCCAGAGGGGACTGCAGGCAGCTAGTCTGAACAGGGAATTCAGAGTTAAAGGACTTGGTCATGGTCCTGACTCTGCCACTAACTGACTCTGGTCATGCTGCTTAGCCTCTGAGTCTGTTTCTTTACCTGTAAAGTTTTTCTTTCTTTTTCAGAAAAGGCCACTTAGAGATTCACAAATATTGGGTATTCTGACCGTCCTTTCTATCAGTTGTGGCCCCAGACACCTGTGTAAGGCTAGCAGCCCCTTCCATGTGGTGCTCAAGTCCCTCAGCTGCCACGGCAGAGCTCTTGAGGTGGCTCACAGGTGACTCAGCCTCTTAGCCTCACCACAAATCCAGGCCTTTGCTTAGAAGCAACTTTGTTCTTATTTATACACAGCTGCTTGCAGTCACCTCGTCCACTGCAACAGCAACTGGATGTCACGTTGCCTGCTGCCAGCCATGCATGTCCCCGCCATCACAGCAGACCTATTATCAGCTGTGACTCAGGGCAACTCCCTGGGCTGTTGATATGGCTTGGATGTGTGTCCCCTCCAAATCCCATGTTGAAATGTGATCCCCAGTGTTTGAGGTAGAGTCTGGTGGGAGGTGTTTGAGTAATGGGGGCAGATCCATCATGAATGACTTCATGCCATCGTGATAATGAGAGAGTTCTCTCTCTGAGCTCACACAAGATCTGGTTGTTTAGAGAGAGTCTGGGACTTCCCTCTTCTCTGTCTTGCTCCTGTCTTGCCGTGTGACATGCCTGCTCCCATTTCGCCTTCCACCATGATTGGAAGCTTCCTGAGGTCTCACCAGAAGCAGGTGCTGGAGCCATGCTTCCTGTACAGCCTGCAGAACCATGAGACAATTAAATCTCTTTTCTTTATAAATTACCCAGCCTCAGGTATGTTCTTTATGGCAGTGCAAATAGACTGACACAGCTGTCTTCCAGGGCCAGTAGTTGGAGGCTTTGTCCTGCCCTGGCATGTTCCATAGAGCTGGGGAGTGTCAATGAGCAAAGAGTCAAAAGTGCCCGGCTGCAAGAGGCCCAAGTGTCCCTTCCCCACTGGAAGCTGAAGACCAGCATGGCAGCAGGGGCCTTGCCTCATGGAGATTGAAACCACATAGGTCCTGGAAGCAATGCCAGCCTGCCTGATTCCCTTCTCTAAACTTAAGCACTCTTACCGTATGATTCAGTAATCGTGCTTCTTGGGGAGACTTAAGCACTCTGGAAAGTTCTGTGCACTGAATATTGGCCAAGTTTACTCTGGAAAACAGGGGTCATGCTATGTGTTCTCTACATCATGAGTCTTAATTCAAGGAAATGGAAGCATTGAAGGAGCTATTTTTCTAAAACTGTGATTTTCTAGTGGGTATGGGAACCAGCAGCATCAACATCACCTTGGAAATTGCTAGAAATGTAAATCTGAGGCCCTACCCTAGGCCTACTGAATCATACACTCCAAGGATGGGCTCTAGCAGTCTGTGCTTTATCAAGTTGTCTGGGTGCTTCTGATACAGCTCAAGTTTGAAAACCACTATTCGAGAGCTTTCTAGGGCCTTGCCCTGGATCTTACCACTGCCTACTGCAGCCTCCCCAGTCTCACCTTGCCTTTCTTTGGGAAACTCCAACCCAAGACCATTCAGGGGAAGGAGATTCTGAGAAATATATTTCCTAGCTTTTCCTCTGCAGAGATCTTAGGGGTAGTGGTGATGCCAAGGAGACAGACAGCACAGCTAATAAATGCAAAAGTGATGGAGACATCTCAGGTGGTTCTGGACATATGTGGAAGCGGCCACCCCCCAGGCTCCAGGGGAGCTTCTCCAGCCTCAAGAATCTTCCCCCATAACCTCCCTACATCATGACAGAGCCTCAAGTCCCTCATTAGAAATCTCTCCTCTGGGGCATTAGAACCTCTTGCTTTGCTTTAGTAAAATATTTATAGCCCAACCCTTTTTCTTTAGAGAATTTATTTTGCAGAGCACTTTTAGTTTCACAGCAAAAATTTTGTTTTTGTTTTTGTTTTGAGACAGAGTCTCGCTCTGTCGCCCAGGCTGCAGTGCAGTAGTGTGATCTCAGCCCACTGCCATCTCCGCCTCCCAGGTTCAAGGGATTCTCCTGCCTCAGCCTCCCCAGTAGCTGGGATTATAAGCACCCACCACCACGCCCAGCGAATTTTTGTATTTTTAGTAGAGACAGGGTTTCACCATGTTGGCCAGGCTTGTCTCGGACTCCTGACCTCAAGTGATTTGCCCGCCTCAGCCTCCCAAAGTGCTGGGATTATAGGCGTGAGCCACCATGTCCGGCTAGCAAAATTGAGCAGAAAGTACAAAGATTTTCTATATATCCCTTGCCCCCACACATGTATAGCCTCCCCCGTTGTCAACATCTCCCACCAGAGAGGAACGTTATTACATTTGATGAACCTGCACTGACACAGCATTATCACCCACAGTCCATAGTTTACATTAGGGCTCAGCTTTGGTGTTGTACATTCTATGGATTTGGACAAATGTATAATGACATATATTCACTATTAGAGTATCATGCACAGTAGTTTTACTGCCTTAAAAATCCCCTGGATTCCTAGTCATTTCTCCCTCATGCTAACCCCATGGCAACCACTGATCTTTTTATTTTCTCTACGGATCTGCCTTTTCCAGAATGTCATGTATTCAGAATTATAGAGTAAGTAGCCTTTTCAGACTAGCTTTTTTCACTTAGTAATCACTGTTTAAGTTTCCTCCATGTCTTTTTATGGTGTGATCACTCATTTCTTTTTAGTGTTGAATAACATTCCGTCATCTGGATGTATCACAGTTTAACCATTAACCTACTGAGGGACATCTTGATTGCTCCAAAGTTTTGTCAATTACAAATAAAGCTGCTATAAATATGCATGTGCAGGTTTTTGCGTGGACATACGTTTTCCACTCCTTTGGGTAAATACCAAGAAGCACGATTACTGAATCATATGGTAAGAGTATGTTTCATTTTGTAAGAAATCACCAAACTGTCTTCCAAAGTGGCTGTACCATTTTGCATTTCCACCTGCAGTGAATGAGGGTTCCTGTTGCTCCACATCCTCACCAGAAATTGGTGGTATCAGTGTTCTGGATTTTGGCTGTTCTAATAGGTGCATCATGGTATCTCACTGTTTTAAATAAACAGTTTTGATAAATAATTTTGACATAAAGAGAAGTTTAGGAGCTGAAGATACCAAGATTTTTAAAAATGTTATCACACACACATATATATATATTTATTTATATATTATTTATTTTATATATTTGGAACTTGAACTGATACTGGCCAAAATACAGAACAGGTGTTTTTATGGAAATACATGTGATACCTTTGCTGGTGATAAAGTAATCCCTTTTTACGTAGAATTTGCAGATAATTTCAACAAGGAACATGAAGAAAATGCATATTTGAGGTCTGAAATAGTATCCCTCTATGAAGCACCAGAAAAAGCACAGGCAAATCTTCATCATTTCTCAGGTTATTTAATTTTGTTCAATTAAAGAATCAAAGCCCAAGGCTTTTTTTTTTTTTTTTTTTTTTTAACTTTATGTTCTAGGGTACATGTGCACAACGTGCAGGTTTGTTACATATGTATACATGTACCATGTTGGTGTGCTGCACCCATTAAGGCTTTTAAGGGCTGGACTATGTACCCAAGAAACTTCCTTCTACAACTGGACAGGCACCGTCCTTCCCCTTCAGATGGGCACTTCACATCAAGATATCTTTGACGCACAAGTATGGAGTGCCCAAGTCTTATCAAGGGGAGATAGAACTTGAGCCAAAATAGTTAACAGAGAACTTAGAGGAATGACATGGGGATTATTAAGTAATGGGCTGCTAATACTCCAGCTCATCTTTCCCTTTTTAAAATTAAAAATAGTTTTATGCAAATACTCTAGGATTTAACAGTCACTAACATCTGATGTATGCATTCGCATATTAGGTCAATTTTCCAATTGACACAAAGGTATTTTGACAGCACTGGGCAACTGCAGGGAAGATGAAGGGGTTGAAGAAAGATGAAAGAGAGCCCTCGTCACTGACTGTAGACCATCAAGAGACTGCTATTAGATTTCATTCATTCAAGACTTTGAACTGGAGGCAGAGCAAGGTGGTGAACTAGAAGGCTCCACCAATGGTCTCCCTGGCAAGGACACCAATTTAACAACCATCTACACAGATAAAGCACCTTTAAAAGAACCAAAATTCAGATTCCAGAGCTTCACAAGTCCTATAACATTCTATAAAAGTGCTAGCGAGATGATGAACATTTTAAGAACGACTAATAATACAACTATTTCAAAAATAATATTGATCATCACACAATTCTTTCTAGAAAGACTATTCACTACTGAAAATGTTAATACTAAGGAAGTATTTCTGAACTTTGAAATATGGGTTATCCAGAGAATGTGAAAAAATAACTCAGAAACAGAATTGAATACAAAATCAATAAGGTAGGGCTATACAATAAAAATATAATAATATGTTATAATAACATATACCACACATATAATGTTAAATTTTACAACCAAATTTAAATCATTTAAAATCAGTAGGTAAAATTGATTTTAATAATGTATTTTATATAACTCAGTATATTTAGAATATCATTTCAACATGTAACCAATATAATAAATTATGAAAGAGATATTTTTAAGAATAAAAAAATAAAAACTTCAAGTATTTGGGGGAACCATCATAAGCCTGGTGCTGTGTAAACAACAAAGACATAAAGAAGAATAAGACAGTTCTCTTCAAGGAGGTTACATTCCAGAGAGACAGAGAGATAAACAACAAATTTGAAGCAATATAATTGGTGCTGCAGTCAAGATATGGGTAATTTATTATGTGATCAGAGTATAAACGGGTACTTCTACTTGGGGGTGTGCTGGATGTCTTCTGTCGGCATTTCTATATCTACTTTCAACCGTCTGCATCCTACAGGTAGGCTGGTTGTGATAATCAGCCTCCAAGATGGCACCTAGTGATCTCTGCCCTCTGGTTGTCCTGCTCCTGAATAACACCCCCCACCCCATGTTATATGAGGGCTGGTCTGTGTCAGACATGATGGTATGTGACTCTCAAGACTAGATCATCATACATATCACAACTTCTTAGTTGCTCTCTCTTAGATCACCTGCTCTGGGGGAAGCAAGCTGCCATGTCATGAGGACACCCATGTAACCTAGAGGAGCCCCCTGTGATACGAAACTAAAGCCTCTAGCCAAAAGCCAGATGAGTGAGGGATCTTGGAAACAAATTCTCTAGCCTTCAGATGACGGTAGCCTCAGCTGACTTCTTAAAGGCAACCTCTCAAGAGACACTGAACCAAAATCTAGCTATCCAAATTCCTGCTCCACAGAGACTATGAGGTGAAGTTTGCTATTTTAAGCTACTAAGTTTTGGAATCATTTGTTATAAAGCAATAGATAAATAATACACTAACCTCTTCGGACTGCATTAGCAGGCCCCCTTGCCCAACTCTTACTTCCAGCTGGGTTCAGCTAATGAGGGTTATGGTGGGAGAAAAGTTGTGGAGCAGAGTTGGGATATTCAATTCCCCAGCTTCCCCTCTATTGGCCACTGTGTCTTGGCCATAAAGGTGTCAGTTTCTGTTTAGTGGTTGCCCCCTTACAGTTACTGGCACCAGGTCCTAGTGACTGCACCGTTCCTTTGCCTTTTCAGGCCCTGACGTTTTACAAGCTCAAAGGTCTGGCAGTTGATCCTTTGTAATTTCCATATGCCCTGCCTATACCTTTGTAAATAACCCCTTTGTAAACTGTCCTCAAATTACCCAATTTGTGTATGCATCTGTTTCCTGCTGAAACCATGACCCATACAAACAGCGGAAATAGGAAGGCTTGAAAGAAATGACGTTCGATCTGAGTCATGAAGAATGGCTGCAATCTTGTCAACTAAAAGAGCAAGAGCCACACATGTTCTAGCATCCATAGCTCAGGCAAGTATGTATCGAGTTCCAACAGCATTATACCTACACTGGCTCAAGTCTAACGGGACGCCATTCACACTGTACTCTACATGAATGGCATCTAGAGTTATGTGATAAGGTCACGATTGTAGGATGCGATTTCAGTCCACGTCCAAAGCTTCATATAAAATATTATTTTCTAGAATTCCTGTGATGTAATTTCTATTTCAAACAACTCATTCCGTAGGTGACAGAAGCTTCTTAATGGAGATTTCTGCTCTTTTCCTGTCCTCTAGGATGAAATGGGTAAATCAGGACTTTCTTTTTTTCTGTGTAGATGGGGTCTTGCTATGTTGCCCAGGCTGATCTCAAACTCCCAGGTTCAAGTGATTCTCCTGCCTCTGTCTCCCAAAGTGCTGGGATTACAGATGTAAGCCACTGCACCTGGCCCCAGGATTTTTTTTTTTTTTTTTGAAACAGAGTGTGTCACCCAGGCTGTCACTGAGGCTGGAGTGCCGTGGCGCAATGTCAGCTCACTGCAACTTCCACCTCCCGGGTTCAAGCGATTCTCGTGCCTCAGCCTCCCTAGTAGCTGGGATTACAGGCATACACCAACATGGCCGGCTAATTTTTGTATTTTTAGTAGACATGGGGTTTCACCTTGTTGGCCAGGCTGCTCTTGAACTTCTGACCTCAGGTGATCTGCCCACCTCAGCCACCCAAAGTGCAGGGATTACAGGCATGAGCCACCACACCCCGTCCCCAGGAGATTATTTTTAAAACTCAATTACTATTTCAAAAACACCTGGATTCATTCAATAACATTTTATTTCTTCAGAATGTACGAACTCAGTCTTTGTTACACTTCTATGTAGGTTAGACTGGGGTTCAGTGTGGCCAATGCGAAGATGCTCTGCAAAACAGCTGATTAGACTGTGCATGATTGCAGGAGCACACTCAATCTCTGGAAGAGAGCAAATCGTTTTTAAGGGCTTTAACCCATTAACTATTTGTATGCAAACAGGGTTTCTAATTATAAATGAGTTTTATCTCATCAATACAGCAGCTCAGCAGGATTTCTACTTGGAAGTCTTCTGTCAGAACTTTGTGAAAATTTAGTTTGAGTTTCTGTTTGCATTTAAAATATATTTCTCTAAAAATTGACTTCAATTCAGCCTAGTACCTGATTTACATTGACCTTCCACCCAATTAGTGCCCATCAGTGAGGCTTAAACACAGCAAAGACCGGAGTGGATGGCAAAAAAAATGGGCCAAAAGCATTAGAATATGAACGCTAGAATCAATAAGGCACAATAAAATATTTTCAAATCCAAATTATGAAAAATCCTTGAGATAACTCATCAAAGTAAGAAATGACCACCCATTCCACAATCTGAGCTGAAGAATTTACCTAATCAGGTTATTGGCTATAACACTATAGACAAGGGGGCAAATGAAAAAGATCTCCAGATTGCAAAGGGCCAACTGAAACCAAAATTAAATAGGCTGACCCTTGCTTTAGACCTGAGATAAGATGTAGAAATGTCAGCACTCACCACTGATTAAGCATCTGCTTGGAATTTCTTTATTTCTTGCCCTGCTTTCACAGAACACCTGCTAGGGAAGTGCAAAAAATTGCAAGATCATTTGAAACATGAACATGAACTGAACTTTACATCCTGGTATACTAACCCTAAGTGTCTATTATAAAGGCCAAACTGAGAGTTGAGCCACAGGAGACTAAGGCTATGATTTTCTTCCTGGCCAGTACTAAGAAAAGCAACCATGGTGCTTTGTATCCAAGGGACAAGGACAGTCAGGTTTAAAATGTTTGTTTCTATTGTTGTCACTGATGGGCTGGGAGCTCTCTGCAGCTCCACTGATTGGATGGGGAAGGAGGAAGCCATTCTCCATACTTGACCACTCCACCCTGCCCAGTTTCTTCGGAGATGAAAATGATAACATGTCCAGGTACAGATACATCTACATGTCTCAGAAACCAGATGCCCATTTACTTGTTTTGAACATAGAGTATGCGACATATCAGTCAGATTCGACTAGATGGACCTTAGAACAAACATCCTTCAAATCCCGGTGGCTTCAAACAACAAAGATTGCTTTCTCCCTTGCATGTCATGTTTTTCATTATTGTCTTGAGGTTCTACTCATACTGGGACACAAGCTGATGGAGCAGTCAGCCATCTGAATGCTCTAAAACTCGAGCTTTATATCAAATAACACACTAATTCTTCAATCTTCTGCTCATATTTCTCTGGCCAAGCATGCCACTGGAAAATGCCTGAATTTAATCCTGCTCTGTGCAAAAGGAATAAAAATCAGAGTATTGGTGAAGAGTCCTATAGCCACTACATTCTTGTGAAGTTTTACATACCCCTGCTGCGAGGAGGTCATCAGAAAGGTAGAAAAATTAAAGGAAACATGAGTGAAGGGGCTACGAGCAGATTAGAGATGCAGATCGGAGAAAATGTGCTAAGGAGGGATGGAATTTGTGGTGATGAGTTTTAGTCAGTCACATGACCTATATTTAGATTTTTGACAGTTTCATACGCACCAGCAATCTCTCTTCTCACCTTCTCCCTACTTTGGCTCGTCAACTGATAAAGAGTGACAGGCAGAGAGGGTGATAAGCTGACAAGATAGCACCATGCTTGTGTGTGTGTGAACGCATGTGCTGGTATGAAAGAGCTGCCATGTGAAGCAGATTGTTTTATTAATCCTACAAGAAAGTGACCACGGTTGAGGTGTCTGAGGATCGGTGGCTACTGCAAACAGCTCCCATTATGGCACTTGTAGGTGTCCACACCCTGTTCCCACCTGGAGCTCTTTGGCCAAGGAAGAGGGAAATGCTGGCAATTCTGTAGAACATCATCAGTGCACTGAGATGTGTAAGTCCAAAAATACCTCAGGCCTGAGAACAGATGCTCAGCTTAGACCTGGGAAACAGAATGGCTGCTACAGACATAGATCTTCCTGCTACACAGGAGCCCAAGGTGTATTAAATGATTCTGTAAAAAACTCCAGTGAGCAAAGGAGGAGCGATTCCACAAAAGGTGTTGGGGAAACAGGATGTTATTTGCGGGGTGCGGGAGGTGGAAATCCATGCAGATACTCGTTTCAACTCTCCATTCACTGATAAATTCTATCTGGACTGGAGAGATAAGAATTTTAATTAAACCATTAAAAGAAAAACTCAGAATAAAATACATTTATTTAATGTCTGAATGGCAAGGACTTTTTAAATATAAAGCCTGCAGGAATAGGATTACAAAAAAAAAGATCAATGGATTTGACTACATAAAAATTTTAACTTATTTGTTTTAAAAAAATCTAAATTGAAAGATAAGTGTCAAACTGAGCAGAGGGGGGATTTGCCTCTAATGTGATAGACAAAGGATTAATATCTTCAATATATTAAGAGTTCATACAATTCAATAACAAAGAATATGGCTAGCTGGGTGTGGTGGCTCACACCTATAATCCCAGCACCATGGGAGGCCAAGGTTAATGGATCACTTGAGGCCAGGAGTTCGAGACCAGCCTGGCCAACCCCATCTCTACTGAAAATACAAAACTTAGCCAGGCATGGTGGCACACACCTATAGTCCTAGCTACCTAGGAGGCTGAGGCATGAGGATCACTCAAACCCTGGTTGCAGTGAACCGAGATCATGCCACTGCACTCCAGCCTGGTCAATTGAGCAAGACCTTTCAAAAAAAAAAAAAAAAAAAAGAATATGACTAAAAAAAATCAACCTCAACTAGTAAAAATGAAACAAAAGTTTTAAATAAAATATAAATACCATTTTTATCTACCAAATGAAAAACACATTTGAAACCCATGGTGGATAACAGAATACAAAGGATACCAATAATCACTGAGAGGCAGGAAACAAACAAGGTAGGCCCCATGATTTTCAAAGTTACTGCCCTGGGAGAGTTTCCAGATTGTAGCCCAGGGAGAGTGGATGCAAGCGGAGACCAGCAGACTCCTTAAATCAAAAAGATTCAGTTGGGAATCTTGGGGGACCAAGCAGCTAGAATTTGCAGAACAGAGTAGCAGAGAGGTGAGATATTCATGGGGTCCCCTGATGTATTCGGTAGAGTCCTGGTCAGCATATGAATGTAAGGAAACCCCCTGAGGCTGGGGAAAGACTCACCCTAAAAGATTAGCGGGAGCAAGCACCCAGCACTCACACAGCACTAGCAACAATGCTCAATTCCACCAGTCAGGCTGCAAAGCCTCATGAGGCATTGAATAGAATATTCAGAAGGATCTTGCCGCAGTGGTGGGGCAAAATTAATCCTACATAAGTTGCTCTCAGACTGGGGAAATTTTGCCTCCAGGGGACATTTGGCAATGTTTAGACACATTTTTTTTCTTATTGTCACCATTTAAGGGAGCTACTAGTGGAATCTAGTGAGTAGAGGCCAGGGATGCTGTTAAATATCCTACAGAAAAGTATTATCTGATACAAAATGGCAAAAGTACTGAGGTTGGAAAATCCTGTCCTAGTCTAAATTCTGTTCAGGTCATGTCCAAGAGCAAGACCTAAAAAGCTTAAACTATTTCTAAGTTACTGAACTATGTCCTAGAACAAAACTCAAGAATATATGTAGGAATTGTTAAAAGGTGCTATCTATAATGTTTGGGATCTAATAAAAAATTACCAGGTATGCAAAGAAGTAGAAAAAATATAAGCCATGGTGAAGGGAAAAATTAATCTATCAAAACTGAACCAGAATTGATACAGATATTATATTTAGGAGATATGAACATAAAACAGCTATTATAACTGTATTCCATATGTTTAAAAATTCAAGTAGAGACATGGATGATATGAAAAAGAAACTCACCCAGGCATGGTGGCTCATACGTGTAATCCCAGGCAGGAGGATCGGTTGAGCTTAGGAGTTTGAAACCAGCATGAGCAACATAGCAAGACCTTGTCTCTACTAAAAAATCCCCCAAAAAGTAACCAGGCATGGTGGCACACACCTATAGTCCCAAGCTACTCGGGAGACTGAGGCAAGAGGATTGGTTGAGCCAAAGAGATCAAGGCTGCAGTGAACTATAATCGTGCCTGTGCACTCCAGCAAATGAGTGAAATCCTGTCTCAAAAAAAATAAGTAAATAAAATAAAACAAAAATTTAAAAATTAAAAAGAGAGGCAGGTAGATTACATGAGGTCAGGAGTTCAAGACCAGCCTGCCCAACATGGTGAAACCCCATCTCTACTAAAAATACAAAAATTAGCCAGAAGTGGTGGCAGACACCTGTAATCCCAGCTACTCAGAAGGTTGAGGCGGGAGAATCACTTGAACCCAGAAGGTGAAGTTTACAGTGAGCCGAAATCATGCCGCTACACTCCAGCCTGGGTGACAGAGAAGGACTCTGTCTCAAAAAAAAAAAAAAAATTAAATTAAAAAGAAACTCAAATTGAACTTCTACAAGTGAATAATGCAGTGTCTTAGATGAAAACTATACTGGATGGGATTAAAAGCAAAGTAGACTTTGCTGAAAAAAGATTAATAAACTTGAAGCAAGTAACCATGTACGCTAGCCAAAATGAAACATAAAGAAAAAATCAACCCTTAAAAAATACCCTTAGTATCAGTGAGCTGTAATACAATTTCAAGTTGCCTAATATGTCTTTAATTGGTGTCTCCAAAGGGGGCAAGAACAGAAAAAAAAAAAAAAAAAAACTAGAAGAAACAGGCTAACAATTTTCCAAATTTGATAAAAGCTATAAAGCCACAGATTTAAAAAGTTCAATGAGTCCCAGGCAAAATAAACATGAAGAAAACTACACCATAGTGAATCAAACTCAACTTGCCTTTAAAAAGTAATAAACAGAAAATTATAAAAGCAGCCTTTAGGGGGAAAAGGTAGGTAAAATACAGAGAAGCAAAGATGCTGATGACAGATTTCTCATCAGAAAAAATGCATGCAAGAAGACTATGGAGTAACGTCTCTAACGTACCCCCAGTCCACCCTTCACCCCCAAAAACTTGTCAACCTAAAATTCTATAACCAGTGAAAGTATCTTTCAAACATGAACATTAAACATAAACTCTTTAAAACATACAAGGGCTAGATGAATTTATCACCAGCAGACTAACACAACAAGTAATGTCAAATGAAGTCCCTCAGGCAGAAGAAATGATACTAGATAGAAATGTGGATTTATACAAAGGAATAAACAGAACTGAAACTGGTAACTGCATAGTGTTCTATAACTTATCTCCAATGTGTAAAGATGCCAGGCTTCCAGTTCTCCATGAGCTGCAAAGTCTGTGTTAGGACCATTTGCCAGAGATGCTGAAGAAACACACGTGTCAGTATCATTCAATGTCAAGTCAATTCCTGACCATTCTAATGTGTTAGAAAAAGGAAACATACATACTACAGGTGCTATGATATGATAGTAATAACTGTTGAGTAGTACATTTTTTCTATAGCAGATGAGCAATATGTTTCATTCAATTTATCATCCTTCTCCTTGTTCAAGAGATTCTTTTCGTAAAAATAAGAATAAAAGTATTTTATTCTCTCAATATAACAAGTCAAATATTTCAAGATTTCTTCATCGCCAGTCAATCAAAATACTCATCTAGGTCAGATGAATTTCATGTAAATCTACAATGTAAGTCTTCATTGAGTCATTCATCAAATAATTCATTCACTTGACCAATATTTATTGAGCACCTGCTATGTACTAGGGACTGTGCCAGTACTGTAGATATAATAGTAAATAAGAAAGACATAATCTCTGACCTTTACTTGAGAGCCTATTAACTTCAGATTTACTACATTTTTAAAAAGCAGATTAGATGGGCAAATTGTATAGCATCTTTAAATGGCTCCAATAGATCCCCTCTTTCCTCAAAATTTCTCACTACCCTAAATTATTCATGCCGAAATATCCACTACCTCTTTGTCTTCTGGCATTTTACCTTGTACAATTATCTACATTCCAGGGTTTAGATTGGGCTAGGGAATACAGTTTGGGGAAGGAGGTCCATATAAAACCCAATCAGGCATTTTCACCTTTATCTGTAAGAATTCATCCGATCTTTGCTGTGATGAAATTCTGAAGAGCAGATGTCTGGATTGAGAGATCCAAGGGACACTAGGATACTGGAGATAGATAGACAGAGGGGAGAGCCAACAGATGGGAGTGCAGAACTAAAGAGAGCCAAGCAATACCATTCAGGACATAGACACGGGCAAAGATTTCATGACAAAAATGCCAAAAGCAATAGCAACAAAAGCAAAATTTGACAAATGAAATATAATTAAAATAAAGAGCTTCTGCACAGCAAAAGAAACTATCATCAGAATGAACAGACAACTCACAGAATGGGATAAAATTTTTGAAATCTATCCATCAACAAAGGTCTAATATCCAGAGTCTACATGGAATTTAAACAAATTTGCAAGAAAAATAAAACCAAACAACCCCATTAAAAGGTGGGCAAAGGACATGAACAGATACTTCTCAAAAGAAGACATTCATGCAGCCAACAAACATGAAAAAAAGCTCAATACCACTGATCATTAGAGAAATCCAAATCAAAATCACAATGAGATACCATCTCACACCAGTCAGAATGGTGATTATTAGAAAGTCAAGAAACAACAGTCGCTGGTGAGGTTGTGGAGAAAAAGGAACATTGTTCTTTTTGGTGAGAACTGTTGGTGAGAATGTATTAGTTCAATCATTGTGGAAGACAGTGTGGCAATTCCTCAAAGACCTAGAGACAGAAATACCATTTGACCCAGCAATCCCATTCGTGGGTATATACCCAAAGGAATATAAAGCATTCTATTATAAAGATACGTGCACATGTATGTTTATTGCAGCACTATTCACAATAACAAAGACATAGATTCAACCTAAATGCCCATCAATGATAGACTGGATAAAGAAAATGTGGTACATATCTATCATGGAATAATATGCAGCCATAAAAATGATTGAGATCATGTCCTTTGCAGGGACATGGATAAAGCTGGAAGTTGTTATCCTCAGCAAACTAACACAGGAACAGAAAACCAAACACCACATATTCTCACTTATAAGTGGAAGCTGAACACTGAGAACACGTGGACACATGGTAGGGAACAACACATACTGGGGTCTGTCAGTGGAGGTGGGGAGCCAAGGGAGAGAGAATGCTGGGCTTAATACCTAGGTGATGGGTTGATCTGTACAGCAAACCACCATGGCACATGTTTACCTATGTAACAAACCTGCACATCCTCCACATGTATCCCCGAACTCAAAATAAAAGTTGAAGAAAAAAAAAGAGCCATAATTCCATTCAATGGCTAGATATGTCCCATGCGCAGACTAGTAATGGACCAGTACATGCACCCACAGCAGTCCAGTGGGTGATCACCAGGCAGCAGCCAGCCTCTCCCCCACACCACTCTACTTGCAGCACTTCCACAGCAATTGCTGAGTCACAATTCTGCCTAGAATTAATTGCAAATGTCTAAGCATTGCTAGCACTATTGTATCAGACACTTATTTATCCCATGTCATTTTCATTTGTTGAGTTTTTGGCTACCCTCATAAATAGCAGGGCTCTTAAGTACATGAGCTCTGTTTTCCTAGCCTTTATGGGAGGCAGTTTAGTGAAGTGAAAATAACAGTGAATTGATCCAAATTTGCCCTCTCTCCCCTTTTTAGGTGTGTAATCCTAGGTAGGCTTCCATTCCTATCTGCAAAATGGAAATGAGAATGCCTTCTTTGCCAGGTTGTTATAGGAATCCAATGACACGATAAAAGTAAAGCGTTTTCATAAAATTTCATAAAATCCCAAGAAGCTTACCACTACTTTTTATATATAATAAAAACAATAATAATTAACATTTTTGGTATGGTGCCAGCTAGTCTGCTAAATGCCTTATTTTAACAACCCTATAAGGTCAGTAGTGTCATTATCATCCTTTTCATTTTCAACTGGGAAATCTGACAGACAGAAAGGTTGAGTAACTTGCCCAAGGAAGATCATACAGTGGGTAAATGGTAAATTATTCTGTTGTTACTTCTCCTGGTGTTTTCCTTTATGCCCAGCAGAGTATATGGCACACAATGCCTGCAGTAAGCACTGATTATGTGCTTAAGCCTATTTATAACATCCACATAGGAAACAGGACTATCTTTCTTTGTATGAGTTTCTCTGTTGTCACAGGCTTTTACTATGTGCTTAAGTCTAAAGAACATGACTTACCCTGAGGTTTATCAGAATCCTGCAATTCCGCTCTGTGGCAGAGTGTGACCATGCTTACAGCCAGGTGGCATTCACTTGGGGCCAACCTGGAAATTCTTGGGGCCAAGCAGACTCGGTCTGGATTCACAGAGTGGGGCCTGCATTGACCCCCTGCGCTGGACAGTACGGGACAGTTCACGGGCACCCTGAAGTGCTCCCTTCACTACAATGACAGCAGACACTGTTCATCCCGAGCATAGCTCCTTGAGGGTTCTATCTCCACTTCACCCTGAAAGACAGATTCATGGTTTCCAAGTTGCAGTGTTTCTATTTATCTGCATGTAAAGGCTGTGGTTCACAGTCAAATACGAAATGTGCTTCTCATAAATTTGTGTGCAAACTGAAGTCAAACCCAGTTTGTGTTTCTCTCTTCATCTTCCTGTGCCTTCTCAAACAGGTTTAGGGTAATCTTACTGTATCTCCTGAAATAATCCCCCCAAAATCAGAATTTCAGAGTTTACATTTACAGTTGAAGAGTCACAAGTCCAGAGAGGGGGCATGGCTTGCTTTTGACAGAGATTGGTGAAATTCAAGCTCTCTTGAGTCCCTGTCGCACTTATTTAGTCTTAACTCATTATCCCCAGTGTCTGGTGGACCCAGGTTCTTAGGGACTCCATCTCTTAAAAGGCTGGTGGGATGCAAGTTTACTTGTCCTCACTCGCACCCACCAAGGATTGCAAGTGACCCTGAGGGGAGAAGAGAGGGTATATTAGTCCCTTCTCATGCTCCTAATAAAGACATACCCGACACTGGGTAATTTATAAAGGAGAGAGGTTTAATTGACTTAAGGCTGCAGAGGCCTCACAATCATGGCAGAAGGCAAAGGAGGAGCAAAGGCATATCTTACATGGCAGCAGGCAAAGAGGGCATGTGTAGCGGAACTCCCCTTTATAAAACCATCAGATCTCATGAGACGTACTCACTCTCACTCTCATGAGACCAGCACAGGAAAGACCTGCCCCCATGATTTAATTACCTCCTACCAGGTCTGTCCCACATGTGGGGATTATGGGAGCTACAAGTCGAGATGAAATTTGGGTGGGGACACAGCCAAACCATATCAGGGGGCTTCTTGAAATTCTAGTTTTTATTCCCCTGACATTTTCAACCATGTCTACATACTGAGAATTTGAACATTACACACAGCTCGAGAGCTCGAGATGTCCTTCCCAGCAAATCACACCACTTTAAGTAAGGAGAGCACTGGAGAAGCAAGGGCACCGGTGACTCTGCTTGTGTAGAGCTGGTGGTGTCTTCTCACTCACTCAGGCTAGGGAGGCTTGGTCACCTCTTGCCTGTTGTGTCCCCATTTTGAAAGTATTGTAGGAGACTAAAGTAAAGGCATCACCAGCTTCAGGCTTCACTCGTTACTTGGTAAAAGTGTCTGCAAGGGCCCCTGGGCATCCTGCTGGGTAGTTGGACTGTGAATTCTGCCTGCTATTATCCCCTCCATCCTGGATTCTTGAGAGAAAGCATTTATTTGCATCAAGTCTTTCAGTATCAGCTTTTGGAGTGCAGTAAGAAGCCTTTATTTGTTTTTTAGGCAGGATGTCACACTGTTACCCAGCCTGGAGTACTTTGGAACGATCTCTGCTCGCTACAGCCTCAACCTCCCCAGGCTCAGATGATCCTCCCACCTCAGCCTCCCAAGTAGCTGGCACTACAGGCATGTGCCACCACACCCAGCTAATTTTTCTATATTTTGTAGAAAATATATGTTGCTCAGGTTGGTCTCGAACTCCAGGGCTCTAGCAATCCTCCCGTATCTGCCTCCCAAGTACTGGGATTACAGACATGCCTGGGTGAGGCACCACGCCCCACCACAGGAGACTTTTAAAGCACATACAATCAAGCCGTGTCTCACTAGTCCTCCTATTTTGCCAGGAAGTTCTCAGTGATGCCTGAAATTCCCAGGAAGTTCTGGTGTTCTTGGAGCTTCTAAAGAACAAGGAGCAAACAGAAAATAAAAAACTCTGGTAGCCAATGAGCCAAGTGAAGAGTGTGCAGTTGAAGATGCTGATAAATCTCTCTCTGAGACCCCCAGCTGTCAACCTCATCTACTCCAGCAGCCTCTGCATCTTGCTGGTGGATTTGATTGAATTTGCAGAGCAGACTACACTGACTCCATTGTAAAGGAGCTAGTAAAATCATCGTGACAGGTGGCATGTTACTCGGAAAGAGACAATGAAGTTAGACCAGTGAATCTCTTGCAATTATCAATTCAAACATAATAACTTTGTGCATTGGGCAGGAGGAAGACAGTGAGGAGCAGGGATGAGTCAGTCGTCAGGGGGAGGAGGAGAAGGACGTTATCTGCTTTCCCAGGCTTTTACCTCCTGACTTTATGGCTGCATCCTTGGTTCTACTCCACAGGTTTCTGTTTTAAATTAGCACTAAATGAAATAGAATTAAAATATGATGAAGTAGCCTTTGGGTGTCTCTGCTTCTCATTTAAATACTTGAAAAACATTGCATTTCCAAATTCTGAACACTTTCTGTTTCAAAGCATAATTTGAGTTTGAGGATAAGAGTGATTTTTAGAGCTCCTTTTCAGAAAAGAAGAAAGGGTTGATAAATTTAGCAAGAAAGAATGAGGGGAGGTAAAGAGGAAAGTCAACTGCATCTAAGAGAATAGCTGCTGGGCCCTTGCCTCTGACTCCATACATGGGAAGGGAGGAATGTGGAGCAGGAATATGACCTTCCCTAGGGGTTGAAGGAGTATAACAATAGAGCTACAGTCTTCAGGTTGGGCCTTTCTGGTACCTTCCAAGTCTGTGATATGTGACCATAAGACCAATTCAAATCAGATGTGGAGCCAGAAGGGTCCTTAGGGATTGAGGAACCACCTTGTATGATTTTCTTATTCATTCCATTTTTATTGGAGCTCAGAAATGTCAAGAAACTTGTCCAAGATTGCACCGCAGGATTGCAGCATGGGGACTGCTACCGCCAGCCAGCACTCCTGGGGTCTCTCCACTCTCTCACACTGACTCGTATAATGTTCAAGGCTCCAGGTTGAAACACCAAAGCCCCCAAGATGAAAACCATGAGAATGCTCAGAATTGGAGACTATGTGATCCAACTGAGAAAAAGAAGGCCCTTGACTCAGCCCAAGATAGACTTTTTTGAGGGATTTGTCATCAAGTATCGAATTTAGAAGCATCACTTGAGGTGGTCAATCTTTTTGAGGATGCAAACTTCTTTGTATAGTTTGAAAGAAGAAACTTCTCCAATGCACACAGACACATCAGTTAACAAATTAAAAACCCATATAAAATCCTCACTCCATCTGAAGAGTCCTGAGACCATATTTAGAAGAGTGATCACATGAGAAGAATCTTCAAATATCAACAGCACTTCGAAGAGAAATATGAAAACAACTGCCGTAATTCCTTGGTAATTATAGTTATGGAGGAACTAAATCCTGCATCTGTGAGCAAACAGAGAAGAGTCTCAGCCTGGATTCCTGGAGATTAGTCACGGGGAAAGGCAAATCCCTCTGCACTCCTTGCATCCAGAAAGCAAGATCCCTCGGGAAGTTCCACAAAGCAAGAATATTCAGCATTCCTAATGACAGGGGAAGGTCACTGACTTGCTACAAATGAAGCGTCAGATTTCCAGTTTAGTTGTACAGCTACAGATGAAAAACAAAGCTTACGCTAAAATAAATAAATAAATAAATAAATAAATAAATAAATAAATAAAATAAAATAAATAGGCCAGGTGTGGTAGCTCACGCCTGTAATCCCAGCACTTTGGGAGGCTGAGGAGGGTGGATCACCTGAGGTTGGGAGTTCGAGACCATCCTGACCAACATGGAGAAACCCTGTCTCTACTAAAAAAAAAAAATACAAAATTAGCCAGGCATGGTGGTGCATGCCTGTAATCCCAGCTACTCGGGAGGCTGAGGGAGGAGAATCACTTGAACCTGGGAGCGGAGGTTGCAGTGAGCCCAGGTCATGCCATTGCACTCCAGCGTGGGTAACAAGAGCAAAACTCCATCTCACAAAAAAAAAGAGTAAGGGATATGAGAGATAATGAAAGAATGAAGACACACAAATGGTGAAAAAAAACTCAACCTCACATAATACGATAACAGACCTCTTTTTTGATAGGTCAAATTGAGAAAACACTTTTAAATCATAATTTTCAGTCTTTCGAGGCTTCTCAGTTAGTTCTGGTGAAGTTTACATTTTTCAGAGGGTAATTTGAAATAGTATGGGCCTTAAAAAGGTTCATACTCTTTACTTCAGTGATTTAACTATCTATAGAAATTTCCCATAATGAAATGATCAGTGTGCACAAAGATTAATATATAAGAATGTTATTGACCATGGTATCTATAGCAGTCCAATAATAGCCCATTGTCCAATAAGGAACAATTGGCTAAGCATTTGTCAATAGGCAGCTGTCTCAGTAAATTATGGGCCATTGAACCATGAATATTAGGGAACCATTAAAAAATATGTTAGCAGTTGCCTACTAATTTTTTCTGGTGTAACAGGAGAAAGATAAATAAATAAATAAATAAATAATAAATAAATAAATAAATAAAATGCTAGTGGGCCAAGGCACGTCTTCTCAAACCTGTAGCCTGAGCACTTTGGAAGGCCGAGGCACATGGATCACCTGAGCGCAGAAGTTTGAGACCAGCCTGGGCAACATGGCAAAACCCTGTCTCTATAAAAAAATACAAAAAATTAGAGTGATGTGGTGGCGCACGCCTGTAGTGTCAGCTACTTGGGAGGCTGAGGTAAGACAATCATGTGAACCTGGGAGGTCAAGGCTACAATGAGCCCTTATAGCACCACTATAGCACCACTCCAGCCTGAGCAACAGAGCAAGACCCTGTCTCAAATATATATAAATAAATATTATATATTAGCAATAGATACCTTTGATTGTGCCCTTACTCTAAGATAGGATGGAATGGAGAATGTGACAAAAGAATCCAATGATACTACAAACGTTATGAAACAATCTCACTTAAGGGAATAGGGGAATAAGGTACTGACTTAAATAACTTTGGAAATAAGTAGAGTCTATAAGACTAAAGGTAAAAGGCAATATGCCTAAGCACCACTATCTAGTTGCTAAAGTTGGTTCCCGTAAGAGCAGAGGATAACAATTCTGAAACCACTCTCCACGTACGTGGTACTTGAGCAATAGAGTGAACGGATGGAGAATGATGGAAGCCAGGTTTCTCAATGAAGTGTGAGATTACAAATAAGCAAAAGAGGATCCTGGAATGATCCCTGTGGTAATGGATTAGAATTGGAGACAGCAGTATAAACTCATGCTCAACTCAATACAGATACAGATGGTTACATATAGAAATATTTATAGATGTGTGTAAACACTGGTTAGAATACACAAATATCCTCACTCTGTCAGCTGAGAGGAGCTAGAAGCAAAAGCACACGAGGAGCAAGAAGCGCACCTAGTGCCCTGTTCTTTGTTTCTAATATGACCTCCAATAAAAGGAACCTGGACTCCTCGGAGAAATGGCTCATTCTAGAAGAGGGGCATATACAAGATGAGCCTGGAGTATCTTTTAATGCCATAAGGTAAGAGAGTATTTTTAAAACTTATAAAAACTAAAAAAAGAAAGAGAAAGAAAACCACTCCACAATGATTGGGGTACATCAAAGAGCTCCCAATACTCAGAAGGAGGGACAATTTGAGCATCAAAATAACATAGTATTGGATTATAACCCAATGTATAAAATCAGTATCAAGTCCATACTGATATAAGTGATTAAATGAATGTGGAACAAGAGACAAATCTCCCACACAGTAAAATTTGAACAAATTTATAAAATTACTCAGATCGCAAGAAAGTGGATTATAACTCCTGCTTATTAAGTGTGGTCTGCACAAAGTGACTTCCTTCTGGAGAGCACACTGTAAAAAAAGTAATGTGTAAACATGGACATAAATTTTAAAAGAAAAGAAAAGAAAGCAATTAACTTTGGCACGTGGCTCACGCCTATAATTCCAGCTCTTTGGGAGGCCGAAGCAGATCACTTGAGCCTAAGAGTTCAAGACCAACCTGGGCAACAGAGCAAAAAACTCCTATCTTTACAAAAAGTTAGCTGGGCATAGAGGCTCATGCATGTAGTCCCAGTGACTTGACAGGCTGAAGTAGGATGATCACTTGAGCCCAGGGAGGTCAGGGCTACAGTAAGCTGTGATCATGCCACTGCACTCCAGCCGGGGTGACACAGTGGGACCCTGTATCAAAAAATAAAGAAAAGAAAATTTAAAAATAGTATAGAAAAAGGAGAAAAAAGAGTAACTTGACAGTAGAGAAACCTGACAAACACAATCTTAGATGATCAAGGTCAACATCGATGGCAATGAGCCATGTTAACAATACATACCCTTGATATGCTGTGATGAGAATGTCACTTTGCTTCTGTGGTCTTCCCCCAAAAAACCCATAATCCCTGTCTATCATCAGAAAAACGTAAGAGGAAGGGACATTCTACAAAATAGCTGACCAGTATTTCAATCCTCAAAGCTATCAAGGTCATCAAAAACAAAGAAAGTCTAAGAAACTGTCACAACCAATAGAAACCAAAGGAGACAGGACTGCTAGATGTACTGCGGTGTACTGGATGTGATCCGAGAACTGAAAATGGACATCAGAGACAAAAACGATGAAATATAAATGAAGGCATGGGCTTTAGTTAATGAAAGCATATCAATATTGGCTCATTAATTGTAATAAATGTACCGCACTAATGTTAACATGTTAAGAGTAGGAGAAACCGGACGTGAGGACATAGGAGCTCTACTATCTTCACAATAATTCTGTAAATCTAAAACTATTCTAAAATAAAAATTGTATTAGCAAAAACAACAACAAAAGAAATAATCAGTGATAAGTAACATCCAGGAAGAATGATGAATAAGGATTTAATCTGCTATTGTTTCATTTTTTGTTGGAAAAAAATTTTACAGGAGTCACATCCAGGTTAGAACAAGTGTTGCCTCATAAAGGCAGCAATAAACTTATTTGGGCTGAATTCTACCACTTTTCTAGGATCCCCAGAGGGTGAGAAAGTTCATTCTGACCACTTCCCTTCTCTATTTCTACATTACCATCATCTCATGAAGCTTGAAAGTAGGGCAGCCTCTCCAATGGGCCGTTTCTCCTCTCTGTCTCCCCTATCCCTCCAGCATTTGATTTAGTATACCTGAACCACCTCATTCTCCATCATTATTTCAGCTTAGCCAAGAGGAAATTAGTACTAAAACCATCAAATATTAGTTGAATATCTTTTATTAAACAGAAAATGGGAATTACCGGGTACTTATCCATACCCTAATAGAGTACCTCTTAACAGCTATGCAAAATAGCCTCTATGAATCTCTCATCCTGCTTGTTCCATGACATTTTCTACCAAAGGGTCTGAGCATAAAAGAATTAGGTGTGGTAATAATATTGAAGATGACAATAATAACACATAATGTTTACTGAACACTTACTATGTGCTAGGCACTAGATGTTTTGACTTTTATGGATTTTTTTGGTGGGTCCGGTCAGTTGATTTTTTAATAAAAAATAGTCCAGACTCAGAAGGTATAAGCAGGTAAAACAATTTTATTTTTCTCCTGCCCATGACTTTCAGTTGTACAGTCCCATCACATACCTGGGCAATATGTCAGGCAGATTATATTTTGCAAGTCACCTTGAGATATTAACCAACACCCTCATTTTGACGTATTCAAAAGTCCAGTACAGTTTAGAACGCTCAACTTGAAGCTTCCCCTCCTTCTGAATCCCAACCCTTAGTCAGTCTGAAGAAACCTGCGACAGGCAATAGTTGAAGTTCTATAATTTTTTTTTACGTTGTCTCCTTCTCCATTACCACTTGCTTCTAACTGGTTGGAAAAAAAGGGCAGGGAGGGAGCAGATAAAACTTCACCCAACATGTGCTGATGTCAGCTGTTGTTGTCACATGTCACATGGGGAAACCCCGTCTCTACTGAAAATACAAAGATTAGCCGGGCACGGTGGCAGCCGCCCGTAGTCCCAGCTACTCGGGAGGATGAGGCAGGAGAATTGCTTGAACCCAGGAGGTGTCTGGGGATGGCATATACCCAAAGGCTGACTCTTATTCTGTGGAGCAACTGAGTGGGGACTTACTAGTGACTAGTACCTGGCACTGCTCCTCTTAGTAACCCCATGGAATCTCTCTTCAACAAAATATCCCACAGAACTCTTTCCCATTAGGATTACTTTGGCCCCATTGGGCAGATCTCTAGAGGTGGGGTCCTCTTAAAATGACTCAAACTCAACTATTTTCCATGGGGCACACTCTAGAAAAACACTCCAGGAAGCCCTCATTCCCTGCAACTGGTGGGTGGTGCCCTGCTCCATGGTAGCCTTCTCTCCCTGCTCGGCCATCAGGAGCAGCTCTGATCAGGACTCTGACCTTTCCCGCCAATCCTCCCTCCTCTGGGCTTAACCCTGGAGGGGCCAGAAAGGGTAACCAGAAAGTGAGGAGAAAGCACAAAGAAGACACAAGGAAGTGTCTCAGTCTGTTCAAACTGCTATCACAGAATACACTGGGTGGCTTATACACAACAGAAATCTATCTCTCACTATTCTGGAGGCTGGGAAATCCAAGATCAAGACATCTGCAGATTCAGTGTCAGGTAAGGGTCCACAACCTAATCCCATCATAGATGGCGCCATCTCACTGCATCATCATATGGTAGAAGAGGCAAGGGGGTTTCTCTCAGGCCTCTTCAATAAAGGTACCAACCCCATTCACAACCATCTACGTGGGCTCCACCCTTATGACCAAATCACCCTGCAAAGGCCCCACTTCCTAATACCATCACCTTGAGGGTGAGGATTTTGACGTATGAATTTGGGGCGGGGAACAGAAACATTTGGAGCATAGCAGGAAGCAAATGAACCAACCCTGCCCTTATCTTCCCAGTAACAGGTTTCCAGGCATGTGTCAAAACCGGGCTGAGGTGGGGAAGCAAGAACTTTTCAATTGAATGAGCATTTCAAGTTTCAACATTTACTGATTGGACTCAACATTTTAATAGTTAAAATAAAACTGAAATTTTTACTCCATGAAAATAAAACCCAAAAGTGACCAGGAATACACTGGTGTCAGTATTAACAGCAACAAAGGAAATCATCAGTGATAAGTAGGGTCCAGGAAGAATGATGAATAAGCATTTAATCCGCTATTGTTTCACTTTTAGTTGACATTAAAGTGCAGCTAAAGGACAGGAGAGGGGGATTTAACTGGCACTGTTGAAAGACAGTAGTAGTATGAGAAAATAAAGCTGCTTCATGATTTACTCCCACAAAAGACAGTATGTTTCATAAACTACATATACTAATTTATACTCATAACAGTTTTATGAGGTGACGTGTTAAGATAAATTCTCTGAAGAAATAAACTGTTCTTAAATGATACATTTTGATCTTCCATCAAAAGAAACCAATTTTCACTTACTATCATCCGAATAGATCTTTTTGGAACACACCTGCCTTCTAGTGACTGTTTGTTGAGATAAAATTCGAAATGGTATTATTTTTCAACTAGAGGAGATGTTTGCAGGAAGAACCTTTCTAGCTCCTAATAAGGCATTCAAAAGTAATCAATTAGGTTGAGTGCCGTGACTCACACCTGTAATCCCAGCACTTTGGGAGGCTGAGGTGGGTAGATTACCTGAGGTCAAGAATTCGAGACCAGACTGGGCAACATGGTGAAACCCTGTCTCTACTAAAAATACAAAAAATTAGCCAGGTGTGGTGGCGGGCACCTGTAATCCCAGCTACTTGGGAGGCTGAGGCATGAAAATCACTTGAACCCAAGAGGTGGAGGTTGCAATGAGCTGAGATCATATCATTGCACTCCAACCTGGACAACAAGAGCTAAATTCTGTCTCAAGAAAGGAAAAAAAAAAAAAAAAAAAAAAAAGTAATAACTGGTCTCTAGGTGGAGATGAGGTAGAAGGAATTGTTTGATCACTGAACACTCATCACCCCACAACCTAACTCCATCTGGCAGAAAATAGGTTTAGAATTTAGTTGGTGTATAAATCTAGCAAAGCACCAGTTATAAGTACCTACATTAGCCCCTGCCACTTTGTAAGGCAATCACTGATAATGTTGCCTATACATGGCTATTTATTTCTTATTTTCCTGTACAATGCATTGTCTTCAGTTCTGAGCTTGCCCTTCTTTATCAGCTTTAGGCTGTTATTTCGTAACTAGCCTCAAGTCCTTCTCCTTTTATGGCCTATATGGAATAGTAGGGGAGATAAAAGGGTTGATTATTATTGTTGTTTTCTATTTACTAGCAGCATTTTTAGGAAGTGAGGCTCAGAGAAGTATTAATTTCAATCACTCTAGAAATCCTTGCCAGAAGCCACTTAGGTGTCTGATATGCTTATTTGCACAAGAGGTCTGCTTCAATTGGCAAAGATGTTAAGTCTTTTTTGACTTAATTGAATCCAAAAAAAAATCTGGAAGCTTTCATACTTTTCTTTATTATTGGTTCAACTGTTAAAGAGATGTTGGTATAGCAAGATCTTTGAAAACAGAACCAAGAAACTAAAATGTAAGCAAACAAGTGCTGGGTATTAAGCAGGTTGCTGTGTACTGCAGGGACTATAGGTACAAAATTAAACGGGTTGCCGTGTACTCCAGGGACTATAGGTTCGTGTGTCATTACAGAGAGAATGAAATTGGCCACATGAAATGTTTTGGCTATATGTTGCTCTATAACAAATTATCCAAAATCGTATTCACTTAAAGCAAGCGAATTAGCTAACAGTTTCTGTAGGTCAGGAATACAGGTGCGGCTTACCTGGATGGCTTTGGCTCAAGGTCTTTCTTGAGGTTGCAGTCAAGACACTGGGGCTGCTGTCATCTCAAGACCACCAGGGGCCGGAGCACCTGCTTCCATTATGGCTCACTTAATGGCTTTGGACAAAGGCCTCAGTTTCTTGCCGTTGCCAGGGCACCTCAGTACTCTGCCACTTGAATGCTCTGTGGGACTGCTTGAGTGTTTTCACAGCATGGAAGCTGGCCTCCCCTCAGACTGAGTGATCCAAAACAGGGATAAGAGAAAAAACACAATGATTCTTTTAGGTATTCTTAAAATCCACACACCATCACATTCACCATATTCTCTTAGAAGCAAGTCACTAAGTCTAGCCTCCATCAAGAGGAGGGGATTAGGCTCCACCCTTTGAAAGGAGGTGTATCAAAGAATTTATGTACATATTTTCAAACCACAACATTAAGATTTGGAGATGGTGGCTGTTGCTTTGTTTGTGTATTTGTTTGGCACTTATGCTCCCAGTAAGCAGAAGTATTCTCAAGTGAAAAAATATAGATGTCAATTGCAGAGAACTATTTTAATAAAGTGTTATGTAATACCCTTTATTTTCAGCCACAATAATTATTTTAATAAAATATAACGCGATATGTTTTATTTTCGGCTAAAGGACTTTTATCCTTTGAAGAGTGAGAAACAGAGAAACTTCCAAAAAACTGCACCCCAAAATTATAAGAATGAGAACATTTTAAGATAAAAATTCCTTTAATGTTTTTCTCTTTCACCAGTACAAAAAGTGATATTTTAATAAAGCAGCATCTATTAGAGAAACTGCTAATGTTTATACAGAGTTACATTCTTACATTCAAAATTACTCAGGCCCAATCTTACTTTCTCCCTAATAACAATAGTTTAATCAAGGAGGTAATCTTTAATGCAATCTAATATCTATCCTTTCTTTAAAAATTGCCGCAAACTTCTCAATCAACTAGCATTCACAGTATAAAACTGAGAACTAAAAATAAAATCCTAAGCCCCCAAATAACTGAATGGACCCCCTCTTGGCCAAGGGGACCCAGAGAAACCTTGAAAACTGAGTTCCTGGCCACAACAGGACAGGAGGTTGGACACACATTGGTATATCCCCTCTCTGTGTGGTTTAGACACAACTGATTAGCATTAGTGTTAAAATAGAGTTCGTAAGACTGATGGAACGGGCCGGGCGCGGTGGCTCATACCTGTAATCCCAGCACTTTGGGAGGCTGAGGTGGGCGGATCACAAGGTCAGGAGATTGAGACCATCCTGGTTAACACGGTGAAACCCCGTCTCTCCTAAAAATACAAAAAATTAGCTGGGTGTGGTGGCAGGCGCCTGTGGTCCCAGCTACTCGGGAGGCTAAGGCAGGAGAATGGTGTGAACTCGGGAGATGGAGCTTGCAGTGAGCTGAGATCACACCACTGCGCTCCAGCCTGGGTGGCAGAGCGAGACTCTATCTCAAAAAAAAAAAAAAAAAAAGAAGAAGACTGATGGAATGCACTCTATAGCAATAAGATACCAAACTACAAACAGGACCTAAGGCCAACCAGTCAAGGATTAAGCCAAGTACCCCTACACTTAAAGAATAAGCTGGGTTCTAACTGTCACAGGTTTTTCTTCTTTTATAGAAGCTAAACAAGCACAAGCCTTAAGAGAAGCAATATTGAAATATTTGCAATATTGAAATAAAAGCAATATTGAAATAATCCTCTACCACCAGCTGCTGATTCACTGGTCCCCTGTTCCACAAGCCATAACTACAGCTTCGATTGGACAAGACTGATTTCAGTAACTCTCCATGGACTGGTCCCAGCCAGTTTAAAGAGACTGCACACTTGAGTGTCTTCATCTCCCTGCTTCACCTTTTGACATACAAGGCCTAACTGTAATGTAAATGTTATGCCTCCACACCAAAGTGAACATGGGATGCATGAAACATGCATGTTAGTTCATGTGTCAGGCCCCGCTTCATGAATAGCCGTAGCTGCTCCTATAACCTGTTGAATATGTGTACCGGGCCAACCTGTTTAGCGTAAATGCGAAGCCCCACACTCCCTTCCTTCAAAGTGCCTCCTTCAGGTCTCTGCCAGAGGCTACACTTCCAAGTCTGTCAGGATGACGGCCACCCTAGAGGCTGTAACCCTTTTTATAATAAATAAAGTCTCCTTTCCAAATTTATAGAACTTGGGATTTTTCAATTGACAAAACTTTTGAAATCTACATAGGTTGATAAAACAAGGCAAACAAGGACCCATGCTCATTAAATTGGCTACAATTCACTTTAATATTATGGAAGTTCTTCCATATATTATTTATATTATCTTCCTTTTAAATAATACATTTTAAAAATCACAAGATGAATGAATATTTGAATCATGATTAAGGACATCAGAAAAACTTCTTTGGGGATATGCCATATACAACTTTGATATTATCTGGAGCTTTTTGGAAAACTCATTCAAAAAAGATTGTTCTGATGCCCTCTTTTTTCTAAGTAAAATCAAAATATTGGTCATTATGCTGCTCTTAAAAATGTCTTTGTTATCAAAACTCGCCATCAGAGAAATGCAAATCAAAACTACAATGAGATACCATCTCACACCAGTTAGAATGGCGATCATTAAAAAAATCAGGAAACAACAGGTGCTGGAGAGGATGTGGAGAAATAGGAACACTTTTACACTGTTGGTGGGAGTGTAAACTAGTTCAACCATTGTGGAAAACAGTGTGGCGATTCCTCAAGGATCTAGAACTAGAAATACCATTTGACCCAGCCATCCCATTACTGGGGATATACCCAAAGGATTATAAGTCATGCTGTTATAAAGACACATGCACACATATGTTTATTGTGGCACTATTCACAATAGCAAAAACTTGGAATCAACCCAAATGTCCATCAGTGACAGACTGGATTAAGAAAATGTGGCACATATACACCATGAAATACTATATACAGCCATAAAAAAGGATGAGTTCATGTCCTTTGTAGGGATATGGATGCAGCTGGAAACCATCATTCTCAGCAAACTGTCGCAAGAACAGAAAACCAAATACCACATGTTCTCACTCATAGGTGGAAATTGAACAATGAGATCACTTGGACACAGGAAGGGGAACATCACACACCGGGTCCTATTGTAGGGAGGGGGGAGTGGGGAGGGATAGCATTAGGAGATATACCTAATGTAAATGACAAGTTAATGGGTGCAGCACACCAACATGGCACATGTATACCTATGTAACAAACCTGCACGTTGTGCACATGTACCCTAGAACTTAAAGTATAATAAAAAAAAAAACTAGCATCAACGCATTGCAATACAATGTCATAAAAAGCCCACCTGTTTTTACAATTCATAAATTGAACTTCTAGTTTAAAGATGTGGTTTAAAGACAGAATATCTTCCTTATTTTCTTGGGAGTGTTCTGAAAGCCACAAAGAGAATGAGAAATAAGAAATGCAAACTTATCTGTGGCAAAGCTAGGCGAGAAAAAATCCCATGCCATCAAATAAATGGAAAGGCTGCCAAAAGCAGAGATCACGTGGAGATATGTGTGGCAGAAAGTAAAGGGGGAAAAACAGACTGTGACCTTGGATCGTGGACGAGCCAGCAAAGTATATTTCTTGGCAGTGAGAGACAAGGGCAAAATAAAAATCATTCATTTGCAGCAGTAGGATGAGTGCACAAACTAGCATCAAGAGCTTCCCCAGAACTAGGAAGCAGAGAATGTTGGACTGCATGAGAAATCACATAAATGGCATATTTACAGGAAACAGCTTGTCTCTTTAGCAATGAGAGAATAACAGAGACAGAACTCAGTGAAAACTTTATGGGAGCCATCTCTAAAGGCTGGGACGAAGTAAAGGCTAATTAACCTGACACAAGAATCCTGGGTCATGGGGGAAATTCCAGCTAGCCCAGAACATAGCCCTAGTTCCTCCCAAACATGAAACTTCTGAAAATGGCTGGTCCAAGAAAAATTCACCTCAATCAACTAAGTAATCAAAAGGAAGTATCACAAGAACTATTCCAAATAGATATGATGGGAGTAGGGAGAGAGTAAAGGGAAAAGAAAATAAATGGTAGAAGATGAATATTCACTGACAAGTAGCGGATGAAAAGAGTGACCAAACACTATAGTCAATTTAAAATTCTTGAATCAATGCCCTTCTGAAGCAACTGCGGTGAAAACATAGTGAAGAGTTAGTAAAAAGAAGAAAATAAAGCATGAACTAGCAAATTTCAGAAAAGAATTGCAAGAAAAATCATCACAGAAATAAAAGTTAAAATGAAAGAAGCACAAAATAGGATAGATATTGTATAGGATATTGAAGATAAAACTGGGGAAAACAACAAGAAATGGAAATTAGCACCCAAACATATTTAAAATATTAAGAAGAAAATTATGGTTACCTAAAAGAGATCAAGTCTACAGCCATGCCACCCTGAATGTGCCTGATCTTGTTTAAAAGAGATCAAGATGAAGGCAATGAAAAAATTGGAGTAAAGCAAATTATTTCCAAAAATAAAAGATATGTTGAATTGACATAATAAATGGACATCACATCCCAGCAGAAACTCACCCAGTGTGTTCAACGGCAAAACATACTCTGAACTTAATGTATTTCAAAAATAATGAAATAATACTTTAGAAAACAAAGTAAATTATCAAATCATTTATATGAGAAAAATATTCCAGCTATTCTTGGACTTCATCACAGCAATATTCAATTCTTGGAAACACTGGAAGAATTTCAAAATCCCTAAAGAAAAAAGAATGTGACCCATGAATTTTGAGGACAGACTGTCAAACATAAAGGCAACAGTCACAGAGCTATTATATGCAATGAACTTGGGGAATACTGTTTTTATAATAAGCCTTCTTGGAGAGTATATTTTAGAAAAAACTTTAATCATGAGATGACTCTTCAAACAGCCAAAGATGTAAGAAGAACTAATGGTAGAATTATAACTAAAAAGTAAAAAATAAAAAAACAGAGGTAAAACAAAAACTAAATGCCATAAGCCCTGACAATGTAGACATTATATATTTTACAGAAATTGAAAGAGGAAAGAACAAGAATGTGAGAGGCAGTACAAGTTCATAGATTCAAACAAAGAGTAACAGATATAAAGACTGCGTTTGATGGGCTTGTGAGAACAAATAAATAGCCAGAATATCCTCAAGTATTTGGAAGTTAAACAACATACATGTAAATAACTCATGAGTCAAAGAGGAAATTACAAGAGAGAAAGTATATTTAATTGGACAAAAATGAAGGCACAACACATCAAAGTTTGCGGGACACAGCTAAAATATTAGAACTGAGACGAAACAGATCTGCCATATTAATAAATATGAATAGGAAAACTCACCTTTAAAAAGAAACTGTTGAAGTCCGGGCCTGGTGGCTCACACATGTAATCCCAGTACTTTGGGAGGCCAAGGCAGGAGGATCACTTGAGCCTAAGAGGTCCAGACCAACCCTGGGGCAACATAGTGAGACCCTTTTGCTACAAGAAATGTAAAAATTATCCAGGCATGTGGTGGCACGCATCTGTGGTCCCAGCTCCTTGGGAGGCTGACACGAAAAGGTTATTTGTGCCTGGGAGGTCGAGGCTGCAGTAAGCTATGATCATGCCACTGCACTCCAGCCTGGATAACACAGCAAGCCCTGTCTCAAACAAACAAACAAAAAAAAAAAAAAAGAAAAAGAAAAAGAAATCCAAAGCAAACCTCAACTCTATGTCCTATGCAAACACACCTAAACTAAGGGATTCTGAAAATTAAAGGATAAATAACCAAGAAAATACAAAAGTAGAAGAAGACAACTTCAATTTTGTACAAGACTGAAAGCAAGATTAAATTTGTGGCGAAAGTCCTAACAGAATAAGACAGCAATCTAAAAAGAAGATACAATAGTTTTTATTATTTATGCACCAGAAAACATATTCAGGGAGCATATATATTATATATATTATAAATACATTTATTCATAGAACAAATATTCATAGAGCATAAACCAATATCCAAGTCTCTCAAAAACTTCATGGGTTTTCTACATATTTGATCCCTGTTATTTTGATAGACATACCCATACTTCTTTTTGAAATATGCTTCCCTATCTAGAATTAATTACAGGTGCTATGAGAAAGTCAGAAGATCATATCAATAGACATTTTAGGAGCCGTTTTATGCAGATGAAAGGACCTGCTGAGTCTCCATTAGATGAAATTCATAGGTTCTTACATACAGTATTTTTATCATTTGTTTAGATATTCTAAAATTTTGGTTTTGATTTCAAAGATTTCAGCCAAAAGTTCTTTAAGAGACCATTTAAATTTTCTGACTGATGAGGGCTTTTTATTTTCAGCCTTTATTTTAATTACATATCGGAATTATTGCATTGCGATGAGTAGATGTTTTGTACTATTTCTTCTTATAGAACTTATGAAATAAATCATTAAAAGTGCTGCCAGTCAGGATTAAGACTCTAATTATTTAAGATGTCAAAGACTTTTGTCCTGCTCCGATTTCTACTGGTAGGAAGTAAGCTAAAATAGCACATTCTTTAATGATTACTCCTGAAGTGGCTAAGGAATATGAGGATAAAGGAAGAACTTCCCAGCCAGCAGAATCAAGAGCCATGGGGAACAATAAAATGAGGACATACTCCCAGGGAACAAAATGTAAGCTAATAAGGAAAAATACTCTACTCCCAAGATAAGGTAACCAGGCAATATTTGAGTATTGGTTGCTACAGACCATTGATGACTACATACTTCCTCAGCATCCTCTTTTGAATGGGTATATTTGTGGAGGTTAGCCTGTCCCTGCTCTATCACTGCATGTTGGATAAGTAAGGGGAAATAATTTCTTTAAATTCATAGTTCTTTCAGTCAAGGGAACCAAATTCAAAATTAATATAAATGAAATCCCAGATATAATAGTTGGATGAGACTTTGGCAAGACTTATAAGACTAAGTGTATTTTGTATGTGGGAGGTGTGTAAACAGAAATAAATAAAAGAGTGAACTGTGGCAGAATAAATTGTTGTCTTTCGTTCTTTATGCCCACTCAGTATTAGAATTATACAGCCACTTCCATTGCCATGCAACTTTACAGTTACACCAACTATAGTGGGCAGACTGTATTTTCTCATATTGTTAATGTTGGTTTTAACCATATAACTTGTCTTGGTCAATGAAATGTGGACATAAATGACAGCATGCAAGTACCAGGATGGATGACTCAAGAGGTGTCATGTGTCCATTTGTCCTCTTGTGCTACTGCCACTCATCTTATGCAATGGGACTCCAGGTAGCCACTAAACGGAAGACAATGAGAAACACATGGAACAGGGAACATGGAACCTGGAAGCTAGAGCCCAGCCTAACCTAGATGAGTTGCCACCAGCCTGTAGATCCACAAGCAGGAAATAAATGCTTGATGTTTTAAGCCACTGAGATTTTGAGTGGCTTGTTATATAGCAACAAACGACAGGGAAAAACTGAAATAAACCACAAATATGCAAAACTTTTTTAAAAGAAGGAAATAACTATAACTACAGAAAATTACAATAACCATATAGATTTCCTTGCTCAACTCTGTGTAAATAAATTTGAAAAGCCAGATAACATATATAATTTCCTAGAAAAATGCAATTAGCCCAAACCAGCTCCAGACAAAACAGTAAATCTCAACAAACTAGTATCTACAGAAAAAACAGGGAAACTGCAAAAAAGCTCTCTCACCAACTTCCCATTTAAAAAAGCAATGGGCTCAGGGAAATTTGATAAATCTTTAAAGAATACATATTTTCAACATTGTTTGAATTGTTTTAGAGCATGAAAAAAGAAGAAAAACTTCTAAATATTTTAATGAAGTAATATTGACACCAAAATTCAGCAAAGATTAAAAGTATAGATCAAACTTTTGTATAAATATGAATATAAAAACCTTTAACAAAATATTAACAAATAATATCCAGCTATAATAGGATATCTGATTTAGTAGACTTTATTCTAGAAAAAAAATGTATCAATAATAAAATTTATTAATGCTTCACCATATCATATTCTAAGAATAAAATAATATAATCATATAATTATAATTTCCATGAGTGATACTGAAATTGTGTTTAATAAATTCAATATATATTCTTAGTCAAGATTCTTAATAAAATAGAAACAGATGAATGCTCCTTTAATATGATTAAATAAATCTGTCTGAATCCAAATCTAACCTCATGCTTAAGAAACACACTTAAAGCCAGAAATAAAACTAGAATGTCTATTATCAATGCCTTTGTCGTTGTTGTTCTTCCAAATACGACATGTATGGAACATTATTATACATAGTTCATAATGGGTATGAATATGAATTACACTTGGATACATACTTAGAAGTGGAATTTCTGCATCACAGAGTTATTGATGGTTCAATTGTATAAGACAATGACAAACAGTTTTCCAAAAATCTTACACCAAATTACTCCCTATATCAGTTAGTTGATGGGAGATCTTATTGACATATAGTCTCACATACATTTCATAATCTCAAATGTCTTCATTCCCACTGTAGGCTGCTGTTATTTCAGTACAAAAGAAAATAGCATTAATTAGACACTATGTGCCAGGCAGTTTCACATGTACTATCCCATTCTAATGTTCTATTATAATCTTTCTCATTTTACAGATGAATTTTGTTCAAAGTCATAAAGCTCCCCCAACAGGCAGCCCTTCCTCCAAATCTAGTAGAGAAGTGAAGGTTTACAATTGCTGTGGAGCAGCCCATCAGGGAAAGCAGAGAGTAATAAAGAGATACTCCCAGGTCACATACAAAATGTGTTCTGTTAAAGCAAAATAAGTAGGAGGCCATTAGCCTGACTGTGTACTTTGAATTCCTATATAACACCACAACCTAACTTGTACATAAACAAACCAAAACCTAACTTAGTTTATTTTTTGGAACACATAGCTGGATTTCATCCAATCACAGACAGCTGAGCTTCAGTCAATCACAGGCAGCCAGCTGATTAGATCATGCCCAAATAAGGCAAATGTCTAACTATAGCCAGTCAGGTGATTTCTCTACTTTGCTACCATGTTCATCCTGTAAAAGCCTACTGCTCATGCTTCTCTGCAGAACTCTTTGAACCTCTTCTGGTTCTGAGTGCTGCCCAATTCATGAACCATTCTTTGCTCAAATAAACTATTAAATTTAATTTGTCTAAAGTTTTTCTTTTAACACTTTGATGTCGGAAGCAGAATATAGAAGAGACCTCCAGTGACCCCCAGGAGCATTGAGTGATGAAGCAAAGGAACCCCCCAGGCCCACTGTTCCCATTACTCTGTCATCATAACTGGAAGTTGTGAGTCTCCTCCAAATTCAAGCTCTGTGAATTTGCATTTTGTGCTCTTCAACTTTTTTGAGTAATTATTTTACCAGAGTTTGGAATAGGAGGAGATCCAATAAATAATTGTACTGGGTCCAGTTAGAGGCCTCAGGTAGGTACCTTTTGAAAATGGATTCCTCCAAATGTAAGGAATCTGGAAATCCAGGAGTGTGGTACTCCACTTTCTGAGACACCAGTTAATTTTATATACTAAATTTGTAGACCCAGAACCAGTGCCTTTCTGAAAGACTCCTTGTAAAAGGCAAATGAGAAATATTAAAAATCTTTTGCACAAATATTAGTAAAAAACTTCAGCCATCAGGGTGAATAATCTTGTTCCACTGGCCAGAGAAAAACAATTTGGATACAGGTATTTTTTAATAAATTAGTAAACTTTGTATTTTAGTACCTAGCATATGGCTACAGTTTTAAAATAAAAGCTTTAAGATCTGCCTTGATCTGCATGCTTATTTATCTGTCTGTGCGATAAATTATTTACATGTCTGTCTGTGTGAAGTCATGTGTGACATTTTTCTACCTCTGGAGAGTATTGACAAAATTAATTTGTAAAAGAGCTATATTTAATTGGTTAACAGAAAAATAAGTTCTTATATTGATTATTCCTTAAATGTTCAGAAAGGTTGAAACTAAACAAAAATGTTTTTCAAGTTCATGTGATCTGGGAGAATTTTCGGTAAATAAAAGTTTGTTAAAGCTTGTCAGTTTGATAAAAATAGGCATATCTTCAGAGTCATCAGCATTAAATGTAATACAGATGTACAACTTTTTCTACCTAAGTTTACTAGTAAAATAAGCTCAAGTTATTGCTATATTAAAAGATGTATAACTTGGCCAGGTGTGGTGGCTCAAACCTGGAATCCCAGCACTTTAGGAGGCCAAGGCAGGCAGATTGGCTGAGGTCAGAAGTTTGAGACCATCCTGGCTAACATAATGAAACCCCATCTCTACTAAAAATACAAAAATAAGCCAGGTGTGGTGGTACACACCTGTAGTCCCAGCTACTCAGGAGGCTGAGGCAGGAGAATCACTTGAACCTCGGAGACAGAGGTTGCAGTGAGCCAAGATCGCACCACTGCACTCCAGCCTGGGTAACAGAGCAAGACTCCGTCTCCAAAAAAAAAAAACAAACATGGCTGTTTATTATCTCATTTTCATAACATTCAAGCATAATTGTTTTTTTAAGTGAGTTAAACAGGTATAAATGAGATAAAATTCCCATATAAAAGATGTCCTCTCTATACAGAGAGGTTTTAACATTCTTATCATGAATTAAATGGTGGCTGAGGGACATCTATACAAATAATGACTTAATTCTCAGGCCTAGCCAAAAGCTGTACGACAGATAAAATTTTGCCTCTCTGTAGCTTCTTATTGCAGAGAAACTAACGATAGCTAGGTCTGTTAATAAACATGTCCTGTGCCACATTCAAAAATTATACCATGAGGAAGCAGATGCTTCTAGAATTATAAAATCATGTTAAATTACAAAATGCTGGTATGTTGTAGGCAGTTCACAATTGCTTGCTTCCTTATTTTCATTGGAAATTAGCAGTTAAAAATTCTAATTAATATATGTAATTAAAATTACTAGAAATAATAAGGGAAACAACATCATATGCCAGCATACAAGGAAGATAAGATGTGGTTTTTGCAAGGAAAGCTATGATGTATGTGTTCTGTTTTGTAAAGGGAAAGGGAGACTAATTTTTATCCCAAAGTAGAGTGACTGGTTGTTCCACAAGGAGAAAGAGGAAAAGTGTAGGACAAAAACTAATGGATATAAGAAAGTCGTAGGCTTGTGAAAGAGGAATCTTGGTAAAGGATGTATAACTTGGCCAGGTGTGGTGGCTCAAACCTGTAATCCCAGCTCTTTGTGAGGCCAAGGTGGGCAGATTGGCTGAGGTCAGAAGTTTGAGACCATCCTGGCTAACATAATGAAATCTCATCTCTATTAAAAATACTAAAATAAGCCAGGTGTGGTGGTACACACCTGTAGTCCCAGCTACTCAGGAGACTAAAATTTGAAGGGGATTATAAGTTTTTTTTAATTGAGCATTAATACCAAAAGAACACTGATGCAAATGTAGAATTTGGTCCTTTCTGTTAAAACAATAAACTTTTCTTGGAGTATTGGTCTGTTCTTAATAAAAAATTATGAAAAGTTTTTCTTTACTTGTTAAGTAATTAGCCTAGGAAACAAAGATTATGTGTTTTATCAAGGTAATGTCCTGTGCTTCATGTTGTCTTTATTAGGTGTTTGATTACTAAGAAAACTGAATCCTCTATATTAAAAGAGCTAAGTTTTTTCTATAACTATATGGCATTCTGTATTTACCTTTGAAGACTTTAATGCACACTCTAGTCAAATGAATAAGCATTGTTTCACAATGACTTGCGATCCTATTTTAATCAAATATTTCAAACCATTTGATATTCCTGACAACTTTCTAATACCAAATCCTAAATTAAGACCTTTCTACCTCAAACTGGCTCTGGGACTTCTAGACAGGTCGCTAGAATATTTCAAAAGAATTTGTTCTCTCTTCTTATGAAGAGAGATATTAAAGTAACTAGACTTATTTGATATGTTAAATAGTATGGGAAGTATTGTCTAATAAGTGATACTGAATCTTCTTTTAACCATACATTATTAATATGTGTTTCATAAATTATACAGAATGCCCAGAAATCTGATAGATTTTGTATGATGCTACCAGTCATAATTTTAGTTATTATCTTAAAATAGTGTATGTCACAGAAATAAAATTTCCTTGTCAACTATGGTATAATGAATCCTCATCAGATTTTCACCATGGCCATTTTAAATTTTGTCATCCACAAACAGTTAATTGGTTTACTCTGATACTTTCCTGAAAACTATTACAAGCAACTACAAACCTAGTGTTTGTCTTTGAGATGATTCATGGAAAGGACTCTGACAAGTACAGGGTTTTGATAACTTTAAGATCATACCATTGAACTGGATAACAATTCCCAGAACTCTAATGAAAGAACTGATTGGTTCATAGAATTGCTAACCCAACATCAAGCAGAACAAGAAATAATTGAATACCAAGCAAATTCCTCAGCAGATTTTCATGCTAAGTTAGCTAGTATTGAAAATGTTATTGCATTGGGAGTTATACCTGATGTAAATGACGAGTTGATGGGTGCTGATGAGTTGATGGGTGCAGCACACCAACATGGCACAAGTATACATATGTAACAAACCTGCACGTTATGCACATGTACCCTAGAACTTAAAGTATAATAATAATAAAAAATTTAAAAAAAAAAGAAAAGAAAATGTTAGAATGTGCTGTTTGGATGAACTCCATAAGATTGATCCAAGTCAAATCACCTATAATAACCTATTTAATAAGCAGTATTGTATGTACCTGACTTGGAAAAACAAAATTTGTATCTAAAAGGGTATAAATTTAATGTTAAGCATGGAATCACAAAGGGTTTGGATGGCTGCCTGGTCTTTTGAGTCTTTAAAGATTCCATTACTAAAAACTCTGCAGTCCATGACTTATCACAGAGTAGATTAAATGGTGTAATTCCTCTAAATGGATATCTTTTGGTAGAATGTTACTTTATTGGCTTGGCACAAATATAAATAAGGTAATGGTTAAAAATCTGTCTCAAACATTAGCTACTATAGGTAAGTTTACTCCAAAGGCTATAGGTGCCCAACAAACTTCTCTAAACTCACTTGCTAAATTTTTTGTAGATTGTAAATTGCAAATTGCCTTGGACTGTCTGTTGGATGAACAAGGGGCGGTATGTACAATAGCTAACACTTCCTCCTGAACCTGGATAAACACATCTGGTATTGTAAAACCTCAGTTATCACTGAATGACCTGTTGCAGTATTCTCATTCAAGCATTCTTCACTGTCTTGACAATATGACTGAAGGAGGAAACCTGTGCCACTGTTTCTACCATCATCTTCACCAAAACCAAAGCATGGTCTTCATGACGTATGGAGACTCCTCACATGCATTGCAGTAGACATTCCTTGCAGATCAGAAGAACTTAACTGAGAAAGCTCGTTTTTGAAAAGTAACCTAAAGAGTGTCATTGAAGTAGATCTTAAGTAGGCATGGTGATTGTTTACATGGTTGTCATTGGACTCAATCTCAGGAGCTGGAATGACAGATATTCTTGAACAAAGAAGCCAGGATAGTGGAATTAAAAGGGTTGTATCTCAGTGCTTCCATAAGTATGAAGTGTATACATTTATAATTTTCACTTATCACAGGGTAAATATAAAACTGATTCATTTAAAGAATGACCTTTTTCAAGAATTCAAAGAACATAGAATGTCGTGAAATCTTATCTTTTTACTTACATGCCATTTTTCTTTCTAACTCTACCACCCACCCACCCCACCCCATCTATTATTTTATAAACCAATTGGTACATAAGTAGCTTCTTGGGGGATGACATATTAGCTAAAGAGTTTCTATGTGGTGAACCTGCTTATATATTTTTACATATATAAGTTATATATATATAATATAAATAGATACATACATATAAATTCATCCAACTACTTTGTTGAAATGATCCCCATGAACTGGAACTGCTGGGGCAAAGTATATGCAAAAACTATACTTTGAGTAAATTTCCTATAACTGGAGTAAATTTTCCCAGTATTTGAGGATTTCCCACTTCATAAAACTATACAAACATTAGATATCAATATTTGTGAACACTGATAATGTAATTTACAATGAAATTGCTTTTTCATCTATTAATGTTAAGCTATATCATCTTCACATAGCCTTGTAAGTCATTTGTGTTATTTCATTTTCCTCTGTTATTTTCACTTCCCTTGTAATGTTAGTCTCTTTGTTACTGATTTCTAAGAGCTCATTTATCATTAAAGATATTAACATTTTGTCAAGCTTTGCAAATAAAATATTATGTTTTTTTCCCATTTATTTTACTGTGGTGTTTTATTTTGGGGTTGTATAGAAGTTATATATTGAAAAACAACCTTGTTCTGTTAAAAAAAAAAAAAAAGAAATCAACAAACTGGATAATTGGTTAAAACAAGTACATTTCTGTTCTGCATCATTCTTGGATTTATTTAATTATAATTGGTTTGGTTCACGAGGGCCTTGGTTAAGGAGCATATTTCAGTCTCTTGGTGTGATCCTCCTGATAGTCATTATAGTAGTCTCCCTGGTATGCTATATCCTTTAAAGAGCCTTAATTGCTTGTATGCAGTCATCTGCTGTATGTCAAATGGTCTTACTCCAGTTATAGCAACAATAACACAAAGAGAACATGAAGAGTTATTCAGCTGACTTAACATCATGACTGTGAATTCCATACAGAGACCAAAGACATCTGTTATGGTGGTGACAGAGAATAACATCAATGCCCAAGGTTTTAGTGAATCTCTCAAAATTGAGAGGCTGGCTGAAAGGGAGGGATTGTTAAGGCAAAATAAGGAGGCCATTTGCCTGAGGCTCTCTCCATACTTTGAATTCTTATGTAACAAACCACAATCTAACTTAGTACATAAACAGATCAAAACCCAACTTTTTAATAACTTTTTAGTATATTTTTGTAAATAAAAATTGCTGGATTGCAGCCAATCACAGGCATCCAACTGATCAGACCAAATAAGGCAAACGCCTCATCACACCATGCCCAAATAAGGCAAACGCCTAGCTATCGACAACCAGGTAATTTTTTATTTTGCTTATGTGTTTGGCCTATAAAAAGCTCACTGCTCATGCTTCTGGATGGAGGTCTCTGAACACCTTCTTGTCCTGAGAGTGCTACCCGATTCACGAATCTTTCTTTGCCCAAATGAACTCTGTCAAATTTAATCTGTCTAAAGATTATTTGTTTATTTAGAGACAGAGTCTCACTCTGTCGCCCAGGCTGGAGTGCAGTGGCGTGATCTCAGCTCATTGCAACTTCCACCCCCCAGGCTCAAGCGATTCTTCTGCCTCAGCCTCCCAAGGAGCTGGGATTACAGGCATGCACTACCACGCCCAACTAATTTTTGTGTTTTTGGTAGAAACGGTTTCACCATGTTACCCAAGCTGGTCTTAAACTCCTGGCTTCAAGTGATCTGCCTGCCTCGGCCTCCCAAAGTGCTAGGCTTACAGGCTTGAGCCACCACGCCCGGCCAAGATTTTTCTTTTAACAGTTCTTAGCAGCTTCCAGATTATGTAGTGCTGAGACAGCTTTCAGGTACTAAGAAAGAAATTCAGACTTAAGAGGCCAAAAGGCCTGGGATAAGATCTATGCCCCACTGCTTACTAGTTTAGCAAACAAACACAAATAAGTTTTTTGTTTTGTTTTGTTTTGTTTTGTTTTACAGACAGGGTCTCACTGTGTTGTTCAGGCTGGCCTCAAACTCCTGAGCTCAAGTGATCCTTCTGTCTCAGACTCCCAAGTAACTGGAACTGCAGACACCACTGGGGCTGGCTAAATAGGATTTTTATAGAAATCATAAATCAGTATTCTAGATAATTTTGCATGGTTATTTTGCTATAAGCAAAAGATGTACAATTTTTTCCCAAAATATGTTTTCTAAGATAGCATAAAAATACATAGGCATAATATTTACTTAGGACAAGCAAAGGTTACAATACAGTAGTCCCCCTTATCTGCAGGGGATACATTCCAAGACCCCCAGTGGATGCCTGAAACCACAGACAGTTCCAAGACCTACACATACTATTTTTTTCTTATATATACCTTTAATAAAGTTTAATTTATAAACTAGGAACAATAAGAGATTAGTGATAATAGCTAACAGTAAAATAGAACAATTATAACATTATGCTATAATAAAGGTTACCACAAACCATGGCCATAACTTTTGAGGTTTCAGGTGTGACAGCAAAATTAGCACGAATTTTTTTCCCTCTTCACAATTTTATTCTTACTATAGATCTTAGCAACCTCAGCATGCAATTTTTTTCTTTCATTAAGTCAATAACTTTAACTTTTCACTTAAAGGAAGCACTTTATGGCTTCTCTTTGACATATCTGAATTGCCAGTATCAGTATTCCTGCACTTTGAAGCCATTATGAAGTAAGATAAGGGTGACTTGAACACAAGCACTCCAATACCATCACAGTCAATCCAATAACCAAGACAGCCACTGAATGACTTACAGGTGTGTAATGCACACAACGTGAATACAGACAAAGGGATGATTCCCATCTTGGGTAGGACAGAGTGGGACAGTGTGAGATTTCATCACACTACTTGAACTGGTACTCAATTGAAAGCTTATGAATTGTTTATTTCTGGAATTTTCCATTTAATATGTTTGGACCACTGTTGACTACCATTGAAAACTTATGAATTGTTTATTTCTGGAATTTTCCATTTAATACGTTTGGACTACTGTTGACTGCTGGTAGCTGAAATCATGGAAGGCAAAACCAGGGATGAGGAGTCACTAATATATAAGCAAATATTTTTAAACTTATTCACTAACAGTATTTTTTCATATCTTTCCTATAAAATTTTCTGTTCTTTGCAATATCTTCATTTCACCCAATGTGGCAATATTATTCTCCAAATCATCTGAGCTCCCTGACCTGAGAGAACTTTCACTCTGTCCCTTTTCCTCCCCAGTTCCCATCAGCCAACATATCCTATAGATTCTTCCTTATATCATAGCTGTCTCATCCATTTTTTCATTTCTACCTCTTCTCCTCCAAATATATTTTCGAATACTTCATTTTTTTGAAAGTTTATTCCAACTCTCATACTTTAAATCCATCTAATACACACCATTCATGCCACATTCATGCCATTTTCCCTGTTCAGATGTTTAAATAGAACCCAGTTGCCTAGGATAAAGCTGAAATCATTTATCCTGATATTCTAGACTCTCCACAAGCTGATTCTATTGCTGGAAGGAATCGATCCTTCCTTCCTTCTTCCCTCTTTCAGTAAATGTTTATGGTGCACCTAGTATATGCCAGGCACTGTGCTAGTCAGTGGAGACTCATTAATAAACAAACAAGACATGGACCAGTCCTCAAGAACCTGTGGTCTCCTGGGGAAGAGGTTTAAATCAAATATTGACACAATAATACAAATTGTAATAAGCACTATATAGAAAAAGTTGTGTTAAGAAAATGTATAGCAAGGTTCTTGAGCTAATTAAGAGGAATATCATAACTTTGTCCCACTCCAGAGGCAGCATTCACACATGGACTTGCACAGTATGGCAGCCCCGCTCTAGACAGTCAGATAAGTCCTGAGTAAGAGACACTTGAGTTGCCAGACAAAGGACACATTGGCTAAGCAGAGAGGCAGATCATTCCAGGTCCAGAGATTCGTATGCACAAGGCATTGAGGGCAAAAAGGAGCCTGACATATTCAAGAAACAAGAGGACACTGTGTGACTGGTGTACAGGGAGCACCCAGCCTCTGAGTTTCACCCACACCAGTCACCTCTCTGGGCCCAGACCACACCTTGGACCCAGCAGCCTTAACAGTTTTGCTTTCATATATTTTGTTAGTCTCATCTTTTCTCTTTAAAATTTAGTTTGTAACTCAAAATGGATCACAGCTCTTTATGCAAAACCAAAAACTATAAAACTTGTAAGTGAAAACATAGGAGAAAGACCTCGTGAACTTGGGTTAGCAGCTATTTTAGACACAACACCAAAAGCATGACCTACAAGATAGAAAACTTTATAAACCGGACTTCAACAAAATTTTGTTCTTCCAAAGGCACTTTAATAGAATGAAAAGACAAAATAGGGAGAAAGTATATGCAAATTGCATACCTAATAAAGCACTTGGATCAAGAATAAAGAACTCTCAAAATTCAATAATAAGAAAGCAAACAACCCAATAAAAAGTAGACAAAATATTTGAATAGACATTTCTTGAAAGAAGTTATTTGGATTGTAATTAAACACAATGAAGGATGGTCAACATCATTACTCTTTTTGGAAATGCACATTAAAACCACGAGATACTGCTGACACTTACTGGAATTCCTAAAATCAGAAAGATGGGCCAAACCAAGTGTTGCTGTGGATGCAGAGCCAGTGGAATTCTCATACACTGCTGGTGGGGATGTAAAATGGTACAATCATTTTAGAAACGGAAAACAATTGGACAGTTTCTTAAATGGACACTGATCATAAGACCCGACAATTGCACTGCTAGATGGTTGCCCAAAAGAAATAAAAGCATATGTTTATCAAAGACTTGAACCTTAATGTTCACGGCATCTGTATTAATAACAGCCAAAACTGAAAACAACCCAAATGTCCAACAAGAGGTATATGGATATAAACAAATTGTGGTATATCCATATAAAGCGTTACTCCTCAACAATGAAAAAGAATAAGCTATTGATACTTAGAACAACTTGGCAGAATTTCAAGATAATTGTACTACGTGAAAGAAGCCAGACAAAAAATTCTAGCAAGCAGTCCCAGTGACTGCCTGGAGGCAGAAAGGCGTGTGTGGAGGGAGGAATTACAAAAGGGCATGAAGAAAGTTTGGGGGGTCATGAATGTGTTCATTGTCTTGATTTTGATGATGGTTTCAAGGACGGGTACGTATGCCAAAATGGGTCAAATGTTTCACTTTAAATATGTATAGTTCATTTATGCTAATTCTAGCTCGATAAAGCCGCTAAAATATAAAAAGTATGTTTTAAATGCAGGTCATAACTCAAATCTTCTAGGAGCTATCTCCAATCACTCTAGTTCAATGTCTCCCCTGAGATCTATAAGTACTTAGTGATTCTATGATTCATTTGGCTCTTAACATTTACTGCCTTGTGTTATTAATTATCATTTATTGGGCATGTTTCCGAGTTACCATCTCAGACACAGAATCAGCACTTCTGCTCTTCCCTCAGTCTCTAGAACGGTTCTTTGCACATAGTAGGCCTTCAATAAATATCCTGTTGAAAGATTCATATTAAACCTCTAGAGAAAAACATTTTGTTATTTTTCAGAAGATAAAATATAGGACTTCCTCCAGCACTTGATCGAGTTGATAGAAACAAATTCCTAATTTATGCTTAAGCAACTCATTGCCAAACACAGCAATTTCAAATGTGAAAGATATTTACGAATCTAAAAGCTACAATAAATCATGTGTGACAAAATTAGTGTGTTTGGCCAAGAATCAGATAAATTCACATTACAAACCATACAATTAACCAACACTGCCAAAGTAAATGTTTCAAAAAGAAGATAATTTGTAAATGTTCTTATTTGTTTGTTCATTCATTTATTTACTCACCTCATTCCAAAATATCCATGAGCAGAATAAAGCAAAAAATGCTACCAAAAAAATTGTGTGTTCTAAAACAACTTGGTATCTCAGTGTGAGAAAATCTGCCATTTGTGTCACGGATTTAACATTATCCTATATCTTTCACATACGTAATTATTATTTACACACAGCACCAGCACAGAATAGGTGAAACTGTGTGACAAATTCTTTATTTCTAGTTAAAATCTGGATATTGGCTATGGGAACCACGTCCCCCACCCCCGCCACCAATATCTAGATAAAATTGCTGTGAACCTTCATTCCAGGTTAAAGTTTAAATCACCTGCCAAGGTTTTAGCAAATTCCAGGGAAGCTCACATTCTTGTATCCACCTTTGTCCAAGGATCCTTCACTTGTGAATCAGCTCCATTTTGAAACTTCTTAACCACTGGCTCATGCTCTGTCTGCTGCAGCACAACGAACCAGCCACAGAACGCAGCTCTTAGTTTTCAACAAAATTATCACCCACACAAAGCACTTGTGTGTGTGTGTTAGGTTTAATGAAGCTCTGGGAAGACCCAGGTTACATCTCAACAATGCAGGCAACTTCAAATAGAATATTAAACAATGATGCCTTACATTCATGAAACAACCAACCATGCCTTACATTTCAGACCACTCAAGTAGTAAGGACTCTTTCCGCTGGCCACTTGAGGCTACTTTAGCCCACTCTCCATTCTCTAACTGACTTCTCACTTCCTCTCACCCCTCTTACTGCTCTTTCCCATTACTTCCTCCGGCTCCGATCCCTTCTCCCTCTACTGTGCAAAACAATTCTGTCTCCCCACCTCTATTCCCAGACACTGCTTTGGACCCATCCTGGCACATTCACACTCAGGCAGGTACTCAACACCACATTCCTTTCACATTAAACACATCAACCCCCTTTAAATGTAGTCATATCAGTAAATAGCAACTTCTGTTCTCCATCCTATCTACAGGGCTTTGATTTTAATCCAAAAATTCACTAATATTATGTTGGAGGCCATTTTAATGGACAATAAAATCTTTAAAACCCTCAGATGCCAACTCGGAACTGTGTTTTTCCCTGTGAAGATTTCCTTGGCTGCCTGGGTAGTTAGCTGCTGCTTCTACCTTTGCTCAGAATTTATCTTGTCATGGTGCTAATGAGGTTTTCTCTTCCACCAGCCTGAGGATGAGAACTATACTTTATTCATCTCTGTAGCTACATCTGCCTCTATCATATACTAAGCATTTGGTAAATATTTGTCAAATCAGTTATTTGATGCCAATCATGTCTGCTTGAGGTTGGGCAGCAAATCATTTGGTCCCAGACAGCAAATGTACAAATTCCTACAGAAGTGAAGCTGAAAGGCCAGAAGTTAGAAATCCATATAGACAGAAAAAAAAAAAAAAAAAAAAAACCATATAGACAGGAAAAAACAGAGCTATTCAATGCAGAAAGGTACACCATGTACCTTTGATCATTCAGCTTATTCTGGAGGCAGGCTTCCTTCCAACCTTGACTTTCATAAATTTTGTTCTAGCTGTGCTGCCTCTGGAATTCACAGTGCCCACTTCACTAGACGATGACTCATGCTCACCATGTACCAAATTATTTCCATTTTGATATCATTTGGAGGCACTAGACAAAAAGACTATAAACCAATTCTACAACAAAAGATGGTCTCTCAGTAAAGAGTTTTCACCCACCTCCTCTCTCAGTTGGTTTTCCAAAGAATAATTATAGAGCAAAACTGTAAGCTCACTGAGAATAATAGCTGTGTCTAAGTTTCCTTTATATAACATCTTGCACCAACTTGAGCTTCGTAGGTATTCGATACATATTGAATTGCATGGGAATAACTATGAATTCAATTCAGCACAGCAATGACTTCAACAAAATATGTTTACATGTGAGTACATATGTATATATGTGTGTGTGTTTATGTGTGCATATATTCACACATATATACAGAGAGAAAGTGAGAGAGCACCTGCATTATAGGCAGTTGTGAGTAGTTGCACTTGATTATTTATTGTCCTACATGTACCACACTGTGCCATCTGTTATTCTTTCTTTTAATCAACATTTATTAAGTTACGACACATCAGGAAGAACTATGAATAGAGGAAAAGAAGACTTCTTGTCTCTTTACAGTTGCCTCTAATTTTTCTCTCTGTTGGAGCACAGAAGAGTGGGAGGAGGTGGAGAAGGTAATACAACCGCATCACTATTGGAGAACACAGTGTTATTAAAGGGAAGAAGCCATAAACCCCCTGCCGCCCCCAGCATCGGCAAGTGCCGAGTGTTGAATGACTAATGAACACCAAGTCCACGTGCTTTAGGTAGGCTATCAGGCAACCGATCTCAATCTGAGAAAAAGTAAGCAATGAGGTAGGAAAATATCCAAAGAATGTGATTTGTAAGAAAGACATGCAAGCACCACATAGGCATAATGTGAATTGACAGCCATGGCCAGCAGGCGATGATGAGTATAACTGAGATGGAGGTGTTTATCAAAACTTGTAAGCCTATAGTAATTTAGAGCTAAAAGGGCCTCAGCAGTTTTCAGGTGCAACATTTCCTGGTCCTTTTTGGGTCATACACACATAGAAAATGACAATATTTATAAGGCGCTCTGAGATAAATGAAGGAGGTTTCTTAGGGTAGAAAGTTATCGGCTTAAGGCCCAGATCAGCTCCCCGAGGGCTGTCAGGACACAGTAGTTGAGGAGACTACTTTAGGCCAGTCTCCTCATGTTGCAGGGGAAGAAACTGAATCTTTGCTCAAGATTACTCAGTTAGAAAATCAAAACAGAGCCAGGAGTAGAGCTTTAAGTTTCTCTCTTAATTGACGCTTCCGCTGCAGCTGACCCTTGAACAACACAGGGGTTAGGGGTACCAACCTCTATGCCGTCAAAAGTCCACGTATAACTTTTGACCCCCAAAAATCTTAACTATTAACAGCCTACTGTTGGCTGGAAGCCTTACTGATAACACGAACTGTCAGTGTATTTTTTGTATGTTATATGAATTATATACTGTATTCTTACAATAAAGCTAGAGAAAAGAAAATGTTATTTAAAAATCATAAGAAGGATGTATTAGTCAGGGTTCTCTGGAGGGACAGAACTAATAGGATAGATGTATATATAAAGGGGAGTTTATTAAGGAGTATTGACTCACACGGTCACAAGGTTCCACAATAGGCCGTCTGCAGGCTGAGGAGCAAGGAAGCCAGTCCAAGTCCCAAAGCTGAAGAACTTGGAGTCTGATGTTCAAGGGCAGGAAGCATCCAGCATAGGAGAAAGATGTAGGCTGGGAGGCTAGGCCCGTCTAATCTTCACTTTATTCTGTGTGCTTTTATTCTGACTGCACTGGCAGCTGATTAGATTGTGCCCACCCAGATAGAGGGTGGGTCTGCCCTTCCCAGTCCACTGACTCAAATGTTAATCTGCTTTGGCAACACCCTCACAGACACACATAGGAACATACTTCACATCCTTCCATCCAATCAAGTTGATGCTCAGTATTAACCATCACAAAAGAGAAACTATATTTACAATTCATTAAGTGGAAATGGATCATCATCATCCTTGTCATCCTTATGTTGAGTAGGAAGAAGAGGAGGAGTTGGTCTTGCTGTCTCAGAAGTGGCAGAGGCAGAAGAAAATCCAGATATAGGTAGACCTGCACAGTTCCAACCCATGTTAAGGGTCAGCTGTACTCCAGAGCTTCTCCAAGTACTGTCCCCAGACCAGCAGCATCAACGTCACCTGGGAACATGTCCAAGTGCAAATTCTCAGACCCCACCCCCGACCCTACTGAATCAGACTGTGGGGGATGGGGTCCCACTCTCTGTGCTTGAACAAGCCCTTAACAAATTATTCATTCTGATGTTCACTCAAGTTTAAGAACTACTGTTGTCATCTGTACTGACTCTCAACGCTTCTATAAGCTACCAGGTTAACATTTAGATTGCCTAACTCAGGGGTTGGACAAGGTTTTCTGAAAAGGGCCTGAAAGTTAATATTTTAGGCTTTGCAGGCCACCCAGTCTCTATTATGGCTACTCAACTCAACCATTGTAGAACAAAAGCCGTTAGAGGCACCACATAAATGAGTGTGACTGTGTGCCAATAAAACTTTATTTATTTGCTAAGCTGCCAAAAGTCCTACTTTTCAAAGAACAAGGATGGAATTAAAAGTATTTATTTATAGATTTTCAGGGACATATGTTTCAAAAAAAGAAGTAAACTTAAATTGTACCTCCCTTGTATCTGTTCTTCACTTAAAATTGCTTACTTCTCTGAGAAATTAAGCACCAATTTAGATATCACTTTATAATCATGTAATACACAAACTCAAATCATTATTTTCACTGGCGAAACATGAGTTTCTGCATACTGTACATTTTCTACAGCATCTGATTAAGAAGTAGTTAGGACAATAATTAACTAGAGTTTTCTTAAGTCTTTCCAGCTGAAGAATTTCTTGATTTGGGGTGGTTTTGTTTTGTTTTTGAGATGGAGTCTCACTCTGTCGCCCAGGCCAGAGTGCAGTGGCACAATCTCGGCCTGATGCAGCCTCTGCCTCCCATGTTCAAACAATTCTTCCTGCCTCAGCCTCCCGAGTAGCTGGGATTACAGGCTGGCGTCACCATGCCTGGCTAATGTTTGTATTTTTTAGTAGAGATGGGGTTTCACCATATTGGCCAGGCTGGTCTCAAACTCCTGACCTCAGGTGGTCCGCCCACCTCGGCCTCCCAAAGTGCTGGGATTCCAGGCGTAAGCCACCATGCCCAGTCTGAAGAATTTGTTTTGAAAGAGGGTTAGCCTATAAAAATACTTTATTTTGTCTGATTTTTCTTTTTAAAAGGAAGAGTTTTATGGTAAAAGAAGTAGGACTATTCAATTTAGGACAATAAAGCGAGTGGGTGAAGATAATGCTAATCTATTCCTCTTAAAAATAGAACTATGCTTAGAGGAGAAGTTTGAATACTTAATCTGGAATCATGGTGGTGTGGTTAGTCATACCTCCTAGATCTTTACAGCTATAAAAGGGCCCTTAGGAATTATCTAGTCCAACGCTGTCATTTTGCAAAATGACTAGGCTGAAACTCAAAGATGCCAAGAGTAACAGTGGTGGCTGTTGTTCCTCAAATATTTTAGATGTTCTTCATTTTTCAGCCTGTCCTCCCACTAACCACACCTTACCTCCACAGTTAGGCGATAGCCATGTGACCTGTCCCGGCCCATACACTGTGAACAGATGTGACATGCCACTTCCTGGCTGAAATTGTGACAAGCCAATGTGTCCCTCTCTCTCTCCTTCCCCTCAATGGCTCCCATGTTGAGATGGTGTAACCACAGCATGAAAGCCACCTGGATTTCCACATCACCCCATGAAAGGCAGCTGCTCTAGAGGGTGGTCCAGCGCTCATCAGATTTTCATCTTTGTGGTTCACAGCCACAGAGATTTCAAGATGTATTTGTTCCTGCAGCACAGTTTAGCCTATTCTAACAAACACAATAAGCAACTCACTCAAGTTCAGTCAGCAAGTTAATGGCAGAGCTAGGATTAGAATCCAAATCCCCTGACTGACCAGTCAAGGGCCATACTTCATCACTCACCAGAGAGTCAGGATAGTCACCACCAAACCAAGTCTTAAGCAAAGGAATCAGATAGTTGAAAATGAAAACAGACAAAATGTGGACTGGTAGAGAGGCGGTATCCATGGCTTAAAGTCCAGAATTAGGAGGGGGATGGTCAGGAAGGAAAGAAGCCTCAGTGTTCAACTTTCAACAGAGGACCAGGGAGGACAGAGGTGTGATACTGTCCTTGATGGCCTCTTGTTTCTCAATTTATACATTTCCCTTAAGTTGATGACAAGTGCTCCTAGACTCTGTAACCCAGTTAGGGAGTTAAATGCCCCCAAAAAAGTGCTGCCGTCTTTCTATTTGTGCACAGGAGCCATCAAATAAACAGGAACCTTGTGCCTCAGACCCAGATTAATTACTTTTGTTTTTAAAGATGGAGTCTCGCTCTGTCACCCAGGCTGGAGTGCAATGGCACTATCTCGGCTCACTGCAACCTCTGCCTCCTGGGTTCAAGTGATTCTCCTGCCTCAGCCTCCCACGCAGCTGAGATTACAGGTGTGCACCACCACACCCAGATAATTTTTGTATTTTTAGTAGAAACAGGGTTTCACCATATTGGCCAGGCTGGTCTCAAACTCCTGACCTCAAATAATCTGCCTGCATCAGCCTCCCAAAGTGCTGGGATTATAGGCGTGAGCCACCGCACCTGGCCCCAGATTACTTTAACATGACATAGTAGAATTTTTAAAAAACAACAAATTGAAGAAAAAATGAGTAATTGGTTGCTAGGCAACATCAGTGCAAAGCTCTTTCTTTCCCTTCAAGAGCATTTGCTGCATCTTTATGAACAAAAGTTAGAGTACTTAGCAGCAGGCATATATTTGGTTATGACATCAACAGACACCAAATGAATTTTTCCCGAACACAGCACACTGCATTGCGTCAAGCACTTCAGAGTTCTGAACGGCTACCCACTGTGCACAGGATGACGTTTCCTTTCTGAATACTCATTTTTCTCTGTGTAAACAGGTTAGATGGCCATCTTTTGGAAGTAATCAAAATAACACAGCAGATTTTGCAAAGTCATGCAAGGACGGGAGGGGGTTAGCTGTGACCTGTCTAGTATGAGACCCTTTGTCTGGATGCCAAGCAGCTCAAGCTAAAGGTTAGCCCCTCTTTCTCTTATCCCTTCCGGGAAAATGCATGTTTTGCTCCAGAACTGGCCTCTCTAGAGGCAGACACTCACCCAAATATGAACCAAAGGCAAAGCTAACAATGAGCTCAGGGACCACATCTCCAGGGCTGTCTAGACGACTGTCCGCTGACTCACTGGGGCACACAGTCTCCTGCATTGCTCTGCCTGGTTCCCCCTTTCCTCTCCTGCTTTCAGTTTGGCCTCACCCGCTGGCCCTGACACATACCACCACATCTCTCACCTAACATCTATTTTAGACTCAGTTCCCCGAATCAAGCTTACCAAAATCCTTAGAACTCATTTCTTGCTGTTTTCTCCCAGCTCCAAACAATAGGGCACCTTTCCTGACAGCAAAACACCAAAGCAATCTAGGAAGTATCATCCAATGTGCAGCTGCCCAATGGATGCCACTTGATCCAAAAGGAAGCAGACAGCAGGATGGACCCCGTAAGCATTTCCATCAAGGATACAGAAAGTTGCTCATCCCAGAGCTCCTAAAGCACCTGTTATATGTAAGACACTGTTCAGAACAGTGGATATTAAAAAAAGAAAGAGTTTTATTTTTGAGGAAATAAGACTAACACAAAAGATTCTGCCTTATTGAACATATTACAAGAGATAAGGAGGCCAAAGAAAGGGGGAGAAGATAACTTTAGACTTGGTTAACAGCAGATTCCAAAGGGCAGTCTTCTTGGCCAGGAGGAGGGGCAGGGCTGCTTTCAGAAGGGCCTCCTAGAGGCCCGTTCAAGGTCATTGGCAGAAACCCGGGCCTGCTTACCCTCCTCCCTCCCGTGTCCTCTGTGCTGCTCCCTCCCAGTCCGGATCACAGAATGTTTTTGGAGATTGAATTCTTACTCCCATTACTCTCACTCCTGCTAGAATCTACCTGTTTATTGCCAACACCTAAGCCCCACCTTCCCCAATTCCTTCCCCTCTGCCACATCTAGCTTTGGAGCTGGCTGGTCCACTTTAGCTTCATGACCTGAGCACATTGCTTCCCTCCCTGTCTCATGTTCTCTCTCCCAAAACTTTTCCTGAGCCCATACTATTTGTTAGGCATCATGCTTGGAAGCTCTGGAAACACAAAGAAAACATTGTCCTTTTCCTTAAGGGACGTATCATCCAAAACAGGCAACCAACATAGACAGTTCTAAGTCCAACTGAGGCGAATTTCAGTAATTTGAGCTCTCCAGGGTGGGCACTACATGAATGGCAACAGGTGAGTTTCTTCAGTTCATCTCAATTGAATCTGGTGCAGGGATTTGCCTGTGAAGCAAAAAACCTCCCACTGAGCAAGTTCAGTTACTATAACATCCTTCAAAAGGACAGTGCTTGAACTTTGCTTAATCCAGTCTTCTTAGCATAGGGCATTGCTAGGCACTGAAAACAAGCTCATTAAAGATGTAAGAGTTGAAAGGTAATTAATTCGAAGGACCAGTGCTGCTTCTGTCTCTCCCCATGGCCCCTACACACAAACACACTTGAACACACACACAGGCACACACACACCTTCCAATTTCCATTTTTCATGCAATGTGCTTTGTAAATGTCAACAGCAATGCACAAACAACAAGTATTGCTATTATGTCCTGCTCCCCCGCTATTCCTTGTAGAAGAAGATGCCCTGGACATCACAGCAACCTATGCTGCATAGCTCTTCTCCTTCACCTCCCCACACTGTCATGGAAGTGAGATCAACTAATATCCCTGGCAAAAATAAAGCCAGAGCTCAGTGAAAGAGCTGTGCCTTCATCTCAGTACTGCAACCTTATGTGCTCCTGAAGCAGCTTATTTTCTGTTTCTGATGGGTGTGCTTGTAAGTATAAACCTAAAATGTTCACAAAGTCAAGGCAGATTACATCCTTGGCTTCCTTTCCATTGATCAGGCTTGCCACAATGGCCCTGAAAAATTAAATTGGTCTGCCAGGATTTATACTTTATGAGGTCTCATATTATTACCCTGGAATCTGTTCTTCTCAAGGGTCTTTCAGATGCATACGATTTTCTTCAACATTTCTCCAGGTATAGAAGTGCATCTTTTAGGATCTTCTTATTCATGCTGAAATCTTGCAGAAACCAGAGTTCCATTTTGACTGATTTAGTAGGATAGGCTCAGGCATGAAGGCACTGCCTGCATTGCATAGGATAGTGGTCATACAACAGGAAGTCATGACAAGTGGCATGCATTCTGGATACACTGTAAAATGAGTTAATTGTTGAATCTGACCTTTTAATTCTAAAGTTGATATGTAATAAATAGAAAGTTTGCTCTATTAAAACAAGTCCAATTCTGAGGGCAGGCATCTCCTTAGGCAGTCAAGTAGATGGCTTGGATTGTAAGAGTCCACTCAGTCACACAATAAAGACTGCTGAAATAAATGCCGCTTGAAGGACAGCAAACGGTATGCCCTTTTGTTTTTAGAATCCTAGAACCAATCACAGTTTCTAATAGCATCTAGTTCTACTAATGTTCCTTCTTAGAACTTTTAAGTTCTAAAGACTTTCATGTGAGCACTTTCAACAGGAGGAAAGTGCTTTTCAAATGGCATTTTTTTGTAATTTATGTCAAATATAAATAAATTCCTTCTTGACAGCTCTAGAGTTTTGTTTTGTTATTAGTCTCTAGACTCACAACCAAGTTCAAAAATATTTTTGAAACAATTGAGAATTCTAAAATTCTAATAGTTTCCTGATTGCTGCTTTCCTGTTGCACTCTAAGTTTTCCTACATTAAAACATATTATCCAAGCAGCAAAAGATCCTGTATTGATCAATAAGCATTTGCTGAGAAGTTACTAAGTACTAACACTGTGAGATTAGTAGGGGAAAATACAAAAGAATTCTATGACATATCTGTCCCTAATAAGTTTACTGTCTACTTGAGAAACAAAATTGACCAATGGACAAATTTAAGAACATTTAACACTTAAACTGTGCAACCCAGTCACAGACATAGTAAGAGGTGAAAATGGACAGTCAGTACATTGAAAGCCAGACAGGACTTGGAACAGACAATGAATTTCTGCATTTCAGGGCCTTGATCTTGCAGTTTCTTCTACCAGAGAAACCATCCTTGGCGCACTCTCAAAATCAAGTTCAAATGCCCCCTCATCCATGAAGCCTTCACCAGTGTTCCTGGTTGGCATTAATTGTTCCCTTTGCCAAACTCCTGAATTGCACTTTGCTCGTAATTCTGTTAACATCATTACTTAATTCTGCTTTGATTTATAGTTAACTAACAAATATCAACCTTCCTTAATGAGCTTCCTGAAGGCATAGATTTAGACCTCACCCTTGGATGCTCCCCCAAATCAGCACCTTATTGCTGTTTTACCTGTGTTTAAAAACATTTGTTGACATTATTTAATTTTGCCATCATATCGGGAGTATACTTTCTTATAATCATTTATGTGCTGTTTTCATGTTAATTTAGTATTTTCCATGGGAGTTTTCAAGTTGAACTAAGATATATAAAGTTTAATATACCATCCATCATTAAATTACATCATACACAGATTTTTCATAATGCATTCCTTTTCTCTACATGTAATACATCGGATTTTTTTCTGTAGAATAGAAATTAACTCAGTCCAAAAATTATAATATCATCTCAATAAGTCAACGTTTTTGTCTTCTTTAACATCCTCATTTGGAACAAGAACTTGGTTAAGCACAAGGAAGCTCTTAAATCATATGCAACATATTTAGAATATTTTTAAAGTGCTTTCAGTTGTTATATTAATATTAGCTAACATTTATTACATACATATTGAGTGTCGGGCACTGTTAAGCTCTTATATGAATTAATAATTTCTTACAAAAATCTAATTTCCAATATTTTGCTGCCGTTATTAGCTGTGTTATTCTCCTTGTCCTTGTGAGCTTGTCTTTCTTTTAAAATTCCTTTCATTTAATTTTAGTGTGGTTTCAGAAAGGACAAAAATTGATGTTTTTGTTTAATTGAGCTTCTAAGGCTGGCCAGAACCCAGTGTTTATTTCAAAGAAGGCATTTTAGTACAATGGTCAAGAGAGCAGGCCCTGGGGTCAGATTGCCTGATTTTGAATCTTAGTTTTAAAAATTATTAGCTGTGAGACACTGTGTAAAAAGAAAAAAAAATTAAAATAGCTTTAATCTCCTCAGAGAGATAAGAGAAGTTTGCATCCCAAAACAGTAAAAAGATGCCATTTTTAGAAGATGAGAGGAGGAGGAAGAGGAAGAGGAGGAGAAAAAGGAAGAGGGGGAGATTCAGAAAACAAACAAAAACAAAAATGGTTCTTGGAAACTAAAAACATGATTGCACAGATTAAAAACTCAATTGAAGTGTTGAGAGATAGGATTGAGGAAGTTTCCAAGACAATGATGTAGAAAATATAAAAGAAAAACCAGAAAAATTAGCAGACCAGTCCAGAAGTTTAATCTCAAATAAAAGAAATTTCAGAAAAAAAGAATAAAATAGATGAGTAGCTGGGCACAATAGCTCACATCTGTAATCCCAGCACTTTGGAGGCCAACGTGGGTGGATCACTTGAGCCCAAAAGTTTGAGACCAGCCTGGGCAACATAGTGAAACCCCATCTCTACGAATACAAAAATTAACCAGGTGTGTGGTGGTGCACACCTGTAGTCCTAGTTACATGAGAGGCTAAAATTAGACAATCACTTAAGCCCAAGGAGGTCCAGGCTGCAGTGAGCTGAGATCAGGCCACTGCACTCCAGGCTGGGTGACAAAGTAAGACCCTGTCTCAAAAAAAAAAAAAAAAAAAAAGGAAGTAAGGGAGGGAGGGAGAGGGAGGAAGGAGAATAAAATCATCAATGAAATACTGCAAGAAAATAAGCAGACCCAAAGGGTGTGAATTTTCTGATGCAGAACCCACCCAGCAAGTACCCAGAACAAGATAGATATACCACAAGGCACATCACTGAGAAATTTCAGAACATCAGAGTAATAGTAGATTCCGAAAGTCTGCAGAAAGAAAAAAGAGATCACATGCAAAAGATCTGGAATCAAATGGCTTCAGAACTCTCTACAGTAATATTGGAAGCAAGAAAACAATGGAGCAATGCCTTCAAAATTCTGAAAGAAAATAATTACTATCATATCTAATTTAGAAGGCTATATGAGCCAAATTATCCATGGAAATACATTCTTCTAAATGCAATGTCTCAAAATATTTACCTCCCATGCACTTGCAGGGCCTCAGGAAAACATGTCTCAAAATGAAGGCCTTGGAAGCAACTCTCTGACCTTCTCCTACCCTTCAGTCTCTGGCCTTTTATTTTCCCCTGAGGCTAGTCATAAAATCTAGAATCCCTCTTCCCCAAGGCAGGTCATAGAAACCAGAACCTCTTTTCCCCAAAGCTAGCCACAAAACTTAAAAATATTAGTCATATTTTCCCTCCATCCTTCTGTGTAAAAAGTGGCCATAAAGAATTATCTGGGCTGAAAGTGGTGGCTCATGCCTGTACTCACAACAATTTCGGAGGCCAAGGCAGGTAAATCCCTTGAGTCCAGGAATTTGAGACCAGCCTGGGAAACATGGTGAAACGCTGTCTCTATTTAAAAAAGAAACAAAAAAAAACTATATACACACACACACACACAAATTAGCCTGGTGTGGCGGCATGCGCCCTGTAGTTCCAGCTTCTCAGGAGGCTGAGGCAGAAGGATTGCTTCAGCCCAGAAGGCAGAGGTTGCAGTGAGCCAAGATCATGCCACTGCACTCCAGCCTGAACATTGTGAGATTCTATCTAAGAAATAAAAAATAAAAAAAATTATCTGACCTACCTTCTTCGATCATAGATCATAAGACCCCCTTTCCAAAGAGGGCCCTATCTCATACCCAGAAGGAAGGAATAAACGCTCAGAGAGGCCAAGAAGAATCTTGGCTGGGTTTCCCCACTCAGTCTATTAGCAATAGATCATATCCTCTTTGCCCGGTGATATTTCTACACAGCTATCCATACCTTTTTGAATCTAAGCATAAAATGAACAGTGTGCTCTGTATTTTTGGATTTTCATTCTGAAGGCTCCTGGGTCACATAAAACTATGATTAAATAAATTTGTATGAATTTTCTGCTACTAATCTGCCCCTTGTCAGTGATGTCAGTGAAACCCTCAGTGGCCAAAGAGGAAGTTTTCCGTTGGCCTCTACACACTGTTTCTAGAAAGCTCCAGGAGGATGTGTTCCAGTAAAATGAGGAAATAAACTCAGAAGAAGGAAGACATGCAGTAAAGGGGCAGCCGGCAGAAGGATTATAAACAGAGAACCCTGATTATCACTAAGTGCCAGTCACAAGTCAGTCCAGATTGGAGCAGTGAGACACAGGAGCAAGGCTCACTGAGAGTTGTCATCACCAAGATGCCACTGCTTTCTACCCTGAGCCCAGAATAGCTAGGTGAGCCTAGCACAGATTGACCAATTAAACACACACGCACACATGTGTACATGCACACACTTATTTATGTAGCATGTCCTACGTGTAAGGCAATATTCTAAGTTCTTTACAAATATTAACTAATTTATCCTTTAAATAACCCTACTAACTAGGTATTATTATTGTCCTCATTTTACAGACAAGGAAAATGAGATACAGAGTAGTCAATAGCCCAATGGTCATGGAGAGGCCAAATTTCAAAAGCAGACAGGCTGGCTCCAGAAGCTCTTAACCACAGATTCTTACTGGGTACTTGGATGATGAAGGTTCTGCTCTTCCTTTGAAAACTGCTGCCTGGGGAGCAGCTGGGGAGCCTCATTCACCCCTCCTAGGAGTCTGAGAGAGCCCACAATGAGCTTAGAAGCAGAAAGTACAGAACAGCCGATGGCTCTCAGCCTTCTTCTGCCTGTCATCCAATTCCTGCTCCACACAACAGCCCTACCAGGTGCCCCGAATGTCCTGAGTCCAGGTTCCCCAGGCCACACTCAGTGCCTTGCCTTGACTTCCCCAGAGGGCTCTTGTAAGTTCTTCGGCAAGCTGAAGCCCAGCTATGACCCACAGATCAGCTTATTTTCTCCCAGGAGCCTTCATCTGACAGTGGCAATGTTTTCCCTTTCTTATGAAACTAGAGGTGTACTTGCTGCTCAGTTTCCCCAAATAAATAATATATCACTAGGGTTACTTACTCGTGTAATAACACTATAAAGAAAAGCAGGAGTGTGATCAGCGTAAGAGTCAGTTTTAGTTACCTCTGGGGAAGAGAACAATGAACTAAGAGAGGAGCAAAGGGGCTTCCACGGGACTAGGACTGGAGATGTCCTATGTCTTAACCCAAGTGGTGGGTATATGGTGTTCATTTTATCTTCATCCTTTAAACTGCACCTATGTATTTTATACACTCTTCTATGTGAATGATACATGTCACAATTTTTAAAAAGAAGACACCTGGCCCGGGGTCTGAATACATGAGACCTGTCTCTCCTAGATTGAGGCTAGGGTTTTAAAGGGCTTGGGAGTGGGCTGAAGTGTGGAGATAGTTGATTGAGTGCAAGGTGAAGTCAGGACACAGAGAGATGAAGAGAATGTATTTCCATGCTGATTCTCTCCTGTTCTTATGACTTTAGACAATTCACTTCTCCCCATGAGACCCTGTATTAGTCCATTCTCACAGTGCTATGAAGAAATACCTGAGACTCATTTATAAAGAAAGAAAGGTTTGCCGGGCGCGGTGGCTCAAGCCTGTAATCCCAGCACTTTGGGAGGCCGAGACGGGCGGATCACGAGGTCAGGAGATCGAGACCATCCTGGCTAACACGGTGAAACCCCGTCTCTATTAAAAAAAAATACAAAAAACTAGCCGGGCGAGGTGGCGGGCGCCTGTAGTCCCAGCTACTCGAGAGGCTGAGGCAGGAGAATGGCGTAAACCTGGGAGGCGGAGTTTGCAGTGAGCTGAGATCCGGCCACTGCACTCCAGCCCGGGCGACAGAGCGAGACTCCGTCTCAAAAAAAAAAAAAAAAAAAGAAAGGTTTCATTGACTCACAGTTCTACATGGCTGGGGAGGCCTCAGGAAACTTACAATCATGGTGGAAGGCAAAGGAGAAGCAGGCACCTCCTTCATAGGGCAGCAGGACAGAGTGAGTGCAAGCAGGGGAAATGCCAGGTGCTTATAAAACCATCAGATCTTGTGAGACTCACTCACTATCTTGAGAACAGCATGGGGGACACTGCCCCCATGACCTCATCACCTCCACCTGGTTCCACCCTTGACACATGGGGATTATGGAGATTACAATTCAAGATGAGATTTTAAGTGGGGACACAGTCAAACCATATCAGACCCTATTTCCCCAATGGTCAATGAAGACCATTTCTCTTCTGCCCACCTCAGGAACGACAAGAGATGAAATGAGACTGCATATTTGAAAATTATTGGTACACTGCAAAGTAATGTCTAGGCAGCAGTAATGATTATTATGGCAAGAGCTGCTTTGCTAAGGACATCTGTACATACAGGGATCCCCATTTTAGGGTCAATGTGTCACATTCCTCATGTGCTTCCCACATGCTGTTGTCTGGCTCTTTGCTATTCTTGGATTCTCTTTGCATCACAAATATTTGTTCTTTCTTGGGAATAACTGGACAAAATGAAATTCTGCCATCAGCTGCTCTCACTGGAGAGAAGGCACAAAATGTATGTCCTTAGGCACATTGCATCCAACAATAACCTACGCTGCTGCTTCTGATCAGTATGGAAAGAATCGGCCAAAGCACCTGTGAACAGGGTCAGCCTCGTCCACAAAGCAACGTACTTGAGCGTCAGCTCTTGGAAGAACTTAGAGCATCACTAAGAACAGGAAATGCCTATTGGAGCCCATGTATGGGTCTGGTGCATATGCTGGCCCAGAAGAAAAAACAAATCATTTTTAGACTATGCTTCAGGTTCAAAGCAAAAATTCATTTTACAAAGAGAAGAAACTTCAATGGTCATCTGAACTGCCATTACCCTTGGCGAAAGTCTCACTGATGAGGCCTTGGCAGAGAGATTTCAATGCATTTTTTTTTTCAGATAGAGTCACCTGTGAAAGGCACTGGTATGCCCCAGACCAAAGTTCTTTGCCACTCAACTGTAGAATGTAGAACCATCTGTTCTGCATCACGAAAGGACACAGCACCTTTTATTTTCATGGCACTTATTCATTGAGCCATTGTCAGCTTCTTAGAACACAAGAGTGCTATGATAACTCCACCGACCAAGATAAATCAAGTTAGCATCAATCCCACAAACCAAGTAAAAAGGCCAATGTCCAGTAACCCAATCCATTAGCTCTATCATTTGACTATTTTGCCATTACTGATACAGAATAGCTCGGCTCCTGGCTAAATCCCACTCTTAAGCCTTGAACCGTGGCCCTAAGTGAAAACAGGTGGCCTCATTTTTTTCACCCCAATGTTGCCTTTTTGGCCTGCCATGCCCCATCCTGTGCCCATAAGTAGACTTCAGCTGGCAGAGCAACATAAGCAGCTGAGCTGTGGGGATACAAGTGGCTGGGTGGTGAGCAGAGAAGTAACTGAGTGTCAGAGACTATGGATAGACATGGCTAACTTCAGATGGTGCCACTTCAAGGAATGATCACCTTCTTCCTGCATCATCCCCTTTCTACCTCCCCATTGCACTGACAGCCACTTCCATCGCCCAGTAAAATCCTCTACATACACTACCCTTTAATCCGTTTGTGTGACCTGGTTCTTACTGGATGCTGGACAAGAACCAGGGTGCTGAGAGGGCAGGGGCTTGGATGCTGCTGAGGGGCCTGGACAGAGCCTGCTCCTGCCAGAGAGGAGCAACTGGCTGGTTCCAGCATTTGTTCCCTCTGGTTCCTGCACTTGCTTGCTCACAGGCTCCCTCTCGCAAGAAGTAACCAGTGGCGGGCTGAGTGAAATGAGTCACTCCAGTTCCCACCCTCAAAGGGGGTCGAGGTCAAGGGAACTATCCCATTTCATTACCAGAGCGTTACTCTTTTCTGATATGCACCAAAAAGAAAGATGGAATGAGAACTATTTTTTAGAGGTTGTTGGGGGTTGATTTATGTGCCCTCCCCAAATTCACATGTTAAAATCCTAACTCCCAGTTCCTCAGAATGTGATCTCATTTTGAAAAAGGGTCATTACAGATATCATTATTTAATATGAGGTGATAAGGGTGGGCCCTAACTCAATATGATATTGTAAAAAGAGAAACTCAAACACAGAAACATGCATCAAAGGGCTGGACACAGTGGCTCATGCTTGTAACCCCAGCACTTTGAGAGGTTCAAGTGGGAGGATCACTTGAGCCCAAGAGTTCAAGACCAGCCTGGACAACATAGTGAGACCCCCATCTCTACTAAAAAAAAAAAAAAAAAGTAGCCTGGAGTGGTGGTGCACATCTGTAGTCCCAGCCACTCAGGAGGCTGAGGTGGGAGGATTGCTTGAGCCTGTGGGGTTTGAGGGTACAGTGAGCCCTGACTGCCACTGCACTCCAGCTGGGGCAACAGAGCAAAATGTCACCTCGAAAATAATACAATTAAAAATTAAAAAATAAAATAAAATAAATATGCAGAGAGGAAGATGATGTGAAGACACAGGAGAAGACAGCCACGTAAGGCCAAGGAAGAGGGTCCTGGAACAGATTCTTCCTTCCCAGCCTCACAAGGAGCCACCCCTGCTGACATCTTGATCTTGGACTTTTAGCCTCCAGAACTGTGAGTCAGTAAGTGTTGTTTAAGCCCCTAGTTTGAAGTATTTTGTTACCACAGCCCTAGCAAACTAATACAAAGGTAAAAAGGAGACTAAAAGAATGTGTGTATTGTATGGTTGGGCGGTGGCTCACGCCCGTAATCCCAGCACTTTGGGAGGCTGAGGCAGGAGGTCACTTGAGTCCAGGAGTTCAAGACCAGCCTGGAAACAAAATGAGACTCACATCTTTAAAAAATAATAGATTAAAAGAATCTATTGTCTGTGGAACAGAATATCCCCTGGTGAAGTTTTTCTATATTTTCCCTTCTATTTGGCTTTCAATGTCGTGGGAATCTCCTGGAGCGTGAAGTTTAAATGTGAACTCCATGGGCAACAGAGGAGGATGGAAGTGCCTTCCACTCCTATGCTCATGTAATTATAAAGCCTGGGTCCATCTGCCAAGATCGGCCTCTCCTGCACCGAGGACATAGTGTGTGGAATAAAGATCCAACCACCTGGTGTCCGGCTCTTCATCGTTTATCATCGTTTGCACTGAGGATACAGACAGCCCGAGTCTGCCCAGCCCAGGCTGACAGGACCCTGGCTGCAGGCATCAGCCTCTTCCCCAGCTGCAGGCCTTCAGCACTCAGCACAGGGTCCAGAGATCCCACCCACTCCTCGGGACCCAGCCCCAGGCCATTCCCTCAAGCCTTTCCCAAGCAAGCCCCCTCACAACTGTACCAGCCTCTCTTCCTTCCTTCTCGTCATTCACCAAATTAAATTTAAAGACTGCCTTCTAGTGTTTCTCAACACCGGCCAGTTCTCAGCTCTTTTAAGGGTGTTTTGTTTGGTTGGTTTCTTTTTTTCTTTTTTTTTGAAACAGAGTCTCGCTGTGTTACCCAGGCTGGAGTGCAGTGGCACAATCTCAGCTCACTGCAACCTCTGCCTCCAGGTTCAAGCAATTCTCCTGCCTCAGCCTCCCCAGTATCTAGGACTATAGGTGCCTGCCACCACGCCCGGCTAATTTTTGTATTTTTAGTAGAGACGGTTTCACCATGTTGGTCAGGCTGGTCTTGAACTCCTGACCTCAAATGATCCACCCACTGCAGCCTCTCAAAGTGCTGGGTTAAGGGTGTTTTTTTGTTAAAAAAAAAAAACGTAAATGCCTGGGCCCCTCTCCAGGTCATTTCAAACAGACCATCTGGTTGACTGTGATGTAATACAAATACACATTTGCTTTTCATTCCCAGTTTCTGGCCCAAATTCCTAAGACTCTTGGAATTTCCTGGGTGAGACGAATGTCTTCGTTGGAGCCCCTGTAGACCACACCTGAGTTGATGCTAATAAGTGGCTCAGGTGAGGCCCCTAGAGGGATTCGGGGTGGGGCTGGTCACCGCAAAGAGCAAACAAATGATTAGGGGGTGGACCTTTCAACCTCATCCCCAACACCCAACCCAGGCCTCCGGGGAGGTGAGGGGATGGAAGCTGGAGATGGAGCTCAATAAAAACTCTTGAAGAATGAGATTTGGAGGGTTTCCGGGCTGGTAAATGCAGCAGTCCTGGGAGGGGGGTGTCCCATTCCATCCCCCACAAGGCATGGAAGCTCTGCATGCTCCTTCCCCCACCAATACTATGCCCTCTGCACCTCTTCCATGGGCTGTCCAGGAGTGGAATCCTTGACAATAAAGCTGGACCCATAAGTACAGCACTTTTCTGAGTCCTTTTGTTACAGCAGGTGGCTAGTCAGGCATGAGCAGGGCAGGGGAGGGCTCCCTCCTCCCTGCAATCAGGAACGTCAGGCGACCATCAGGTATAGTCAGATGGTTGTTACAAAGTTTTTCCAAGATAATAGTTGGTCGCAGTCATTGCCAGGGAAAGGCAGTCTCTCAATAGACAGAAAAAACCTGAAACTAGTGATCAGTAGTTTCCCAATAAGATCTCAGGAGTCGGGTGAGTAGGCTCAAGCATGCACACTAAGAAGCAAAATGAAGTTTAACTTAGAGGAATATGCCCTTCTTCTAGGAATGTTAGACTAGTCATAACGTAGTTACATTGTCTGAGATATATACTGAGAGTTCGTCATCAGGAAAATTTAGGACTTGGACACACATGAGGAGTTTAGTAGCGGAGGTTTAATAGGCCGAAGAAAGAAAGCAAAACAGCTCTCTCTCTCTCTCTAATGAGAGAGAGGAGACTCCCGAAAGGGAAGACCACTGGTGGTGGATGAGATGGAACTTATGGTCCACCTTGAGGAGGCGGTTTCTGATTTACGTAGGGCTCACAGATTGGTTCGATCAGTTATGATGTTTACATAGCACGCGGGGAAGGCCCATCACCCCACCCCAATCTTATTATGCAAATGAATTTTCCCCTTGGCCAGGCCATCTTCCTTACTGTACACATGGCTGGCAGAGAAGGGAGGATGGAGCCGCCATCTTGAACATGTCTAGTCCCTAGTTCTCGCCCTCATTCACCCATGCAAGCTCCCAGCTGGCTTGTCTATGTCTGTAGCTCAACTTTACAGGCTGCCCTTTGTTAGAAAATTATTGGGAGCCACTTTGCACTAAAAAGACAATCCCTACCGAGGACTCCCATACCTACATTATCTTCCTAAGTGATTTCTTCTTAACTCTTATGTCAGTAAGGGAAGAACGCCTCAAGTGAGCATGGAAACAATTTCAGTAAGCACACTGCACATGCGACTCCTTCCAAGCACTAGCAGGCCACTGTGCATGAGGACAGCCCACCCCAAGGGAAGAATCAGGGGAGAAAAGACACAACCCCAGAAGCATGCCAATGTACAAGACCCCCAAGTCAAAGGTCAAACTGTGCACTTGACCCCTCAAGTCACCTGCCTGGCCCTTTTCCGAGTGTGCTTTACTCCCTTTCATTCCTGCTCTAAAGCTTTTTAATAAACTTTCACTCCTGCTTTAAAACCCGCCTTGGTCTCTCACTCTGCCTTATGGCCCTCAGTCGAATTACTTCTGCTGAGGAGGCAAGAATTGAGGTTACTGCAGACCTGTACGAATTTACCGCCAGCAACACTGAGTCATTCTAGTGAATCACAGAACCTGATGAAGGAGTGGTAAGTGTAACCATAGTAAGTTCATTGCCTGATGTGCATGGCAGGTCAATATGCCAAGACACCAGGTTGCAGCAGAGAAAGAGGTTTAATCATAGGGCCGCCAAGCAAGGAGATGAGAGGAAACCTCAAATATGTCTCCCTAAGGAGATTGAGGCTAAGGTTTTTAAGGGTTTTTGAGCGGGCTGGAATATGGTGATGGTTGATAAGACTGCAGGGTGAAGTCTTGAGACAGGGAGGTGAAGAATATTGAGTCTCATGCTGATTCAGTCCTCTGAGGGGGTCTTCCAAATGGTTGGCGTCAACTGTTCCAGTGGAATTCAGGGTTGGCTTTAGCAATTCTTAAACAAAATCCTCATGATCCTATGATTCTGTTTAAGCAATTCTTAAAAGTCTTATGATTGTAACATTAGAAATACTGTCTATAGGAACAGTGGGCATGCAAATGGTCAGTATCTAGTGTTACTAGATACTGGGTCAAAGCACAGCCTAATTAATGCTTAATTATAAAGATATTTCTGTCCAGAATTCTTGTCAACATGTGAGGACAGCTTCCTAAGCAGGGGAACCCTAAAATTTAGAGTTGGCTGGGCAGAAGCGTGGGTTGCCTGGGGACCCCATGGGCAGCTGGCATCTGAAGTACAGCAGTCTCATGGGACTGAGCCCTTTAACATGTGTTATCTTATGCTAACTCCAGGCAGACAGCTGAGAATGTAATTTAATTGCTAGACTCCCACTAGAGTCCAGAGGGTTGGAGAACTGGTTGGTGTCACACGGGCAGTGGCAGCACAGAAGAGTGCCGCTCAGCTTTCCTTCAAAAGAACCTGCCAGGGAAGAATTACCACAGTAGTCTAGTGGCGCCAGATGCCACCCTTTTGGTCCCACCTTGCGTTTGTGCTGAGGAAACTAACTTGTCCCGGTTTCCTCAGATACTCCCAGTTTTAAAAATCAAAGTCCCAGAGCCTGGTAACCTCTTCAGTCCCAGGGAAACTAGGACGGTGTTCAGCTGGTCACTCAATGGCTCACACACAGCTCCCGGCCAGTGACTGAGCATGGTGGGATATGAGTTCTGGCTCGCTCCTGCACATACATGAATCCTCTGACAGGCAGTTTCTGCTTGGGGACTTCCCACCAGCCCAGCCTGAGCCTTCTCAGAACTGTGCTACAGTCTGAGGATCAGCCGACCCAACCCTCCTCTTTCTCCCCTCTCTGTTCACAGGGGTCACACTTGCCTCGGGGTCTGATGGCTCTCCCTGCCTGCTCCCACTCTCACCCCTTCATCTTTTCCAGCGATTTCCCTCAATCAGTCTCTTACCTGTCTACTTCTGTTTTGGCACCTGATTCTCAGAGGACCAGAATCAACACAGGGACCCATTTGTCAATTTTATTTTATTTTTTTTTTGAGAGAGGGTCTCGCTCTGTCACCCAGGCTGCAGTGCAGTGGCACAATCATGACTTACTGCAGCCTCGACCTCCCAGGCTCAGGCTATCCTCCCACTTCAGCCTCCCAAGTAGCTGGGACCACAGGCATATGCCACCACACTCAGCTAATTGTTTGTTTGGGTTTTTTTCCTGGTAGAAACAGGGTCTCCCTATGTTGCCCAAGCTGGTCACAAACTCCTGAACTCAAGCAATTCTCCCGCCTCATCCTCCCAAAATGCTGGGATTATAGGCATGAGCCACCACATCAAGCTTCTAAGTATTTCGTAAAGCTCCCAAAGCAGTTGTGATGTCAGCCACATTTGAGAACCACTGTCCAGCTGTGTAACTACCAATGTGTCTGCTCATAGTCTAATGCGGGGAACAACATGGAGAATGCAGCTAGGCCTATGTGAGCTGAATGTGCTGGAAGCACTGAGGAAGGAGACACTAAATTGCCCTGAGGAAGTAGGGGGTGGCTTCAGCTTCCTGTGCTGAGACAAAGGTATCTTAGTCTCTTAGGGGAGAAATCTTAACTATTTGTCCCATCATATCACACCAGTGTGATTAAATTGTCATGTATTGTGGACATAAATTCACAAGACTAAGCCTTGATTTGCAGTAACTTCTACTGAAATTCAATAGAAAGAAAACTGACTTCCTTAAATATCCTGGCAAAAGGAACTGGTGTGTGTGTACATTCTCTGTGTGTGTGTGTGTGTGTGTGTGTGTGTGTGTGTGTATAAAAGGCTGCATCCATAGAGCTAAACCTGTCATGCTAGCAACACACATACTTTAGAAATGTGCAGATTTTTACATCAACTGTCTCCAATAATTTCTGGTTTTCCTTTTAAAAAATGCATCACTAATTATAGGATAGTTATCCCAGCTGGAAGTCTTTTATCTTTGCTGGATACAGCCATTTCCCAGCAAGGCTAAAAACCAGATAAATGCTATGTGTGGCATTTAAAAAGTCAAATATTATACAAGGTCACATATGAATCACTTTTTTCCCAAATTAACACATTATTTTGATGTTCCAAGAAAAAATGTTCTAATGCATATTGCCTTTTAACTTCAACTATTAAGCAATTTGAAACAGAGGCCTCCATCATCCCCCTTTGGACTGCCAATCTCCAAGATGGAAAGAGTCACACCCAAGAGGCTCTCTGCTAATGGGAGATAGGTACAGTGGGAGGGGAGAAAACACGTTTCCTTCAGCATTTTTTCTTCTAACTGTGATCTGAGGTTAGAAGAAGGGTGGCCACAAAAACTGTTGTCGGAGCTTTGGTTTTGGTTTTAGTTTTGTTTTATTCTGGTAAAATATACCTAACAAAAATTTGCCATTAACATTTGATCCAATTTGTAGAATATAGATCCCTGGAATTGCATTGTGCATTCACTTCCTGTCCACACACACACACTCATTCAAATGCTTGCACACACATTCACACAGTCACTCACACACTTTGTACACACCCATATATTCTCACACTCAGAGACACGCAATCACACACATGTTCACACTTACAAACACGTGCACGCCCCTGACCTCGCTCTGGGAGTTGAGATACTCAGTTAAAGCATGGTGCTTGTTAAGAGGATAATGGAAATGAACCAAGGAGGTGAAAACTCTTCAGGGAAATGGGCAGGGAATTTGCCCTAGTTGGGCAATGAACAGACACCTGAAAGTCTAAAATAATAAGAGATGAATTTGCATAAAAGGAACATATAATTTTGTTTCTTTAGCTGTCTATGGCTCCTTAGCACAAAGGGAGTTTGAGAAACATAGAAGGGAAAATTATTGTCTCATGTGTGCCTTCCCTCAAGCTACTGTCCCACCTCCCTTACGTTTTCCATAAGCAAAGATCATAAAACCATAGTCCATACCTGCAATGAACTAAACAGTTGTGTCCCCCCAAAATTCATATGTTGAGACCCTAATCTCAATGTGACAGTATTAGGAGGTGGGCCCTTTGGGAAGTAATTAGCTCATCCTCACGAATGGAATCAATGTCCTTATAAAAGATCCCCCAGAGAGCTCTCTCAATCCCTTTTCACCCTGTGAAGACACAATGAGAAGTCAGCCATCTGCAACACCAAAGATGGCCTTTTCTAGAACCTGACCATGCTGGCACCCTGATCTCGAACTTCTAGCCCCCAGTACTGTGAGAAATCAATGTCTGTTGTTTATAAGCCTCCCAGTCTGTGGTACTCTGTTACAGCAGCCACAACTGACCAATACAATACCCATTCTCTGTTCATCCCAAGCATGTTGCAATGCCCTGCAACCTGACTTCACCCAAGTACTTCACTGGCTCAGCTCCAAATAATTATCTCCTAATTACCAGCTCAGTGCTTTATCCTTTGGTCTTCAGCCTACTTGAGCCCTCTGCAGTTCAAGACACCATGGATAAATGGCCTTGAAACTCCCTCCCCCGTGGCCTCTAGAGCACCTCTTTCCTGCAACTCTCTCTGGCTGCTCCTCCTGTTTCTCCTGCCTGTAGGTGTCTGGATCCCTCTGTCCTTCCCTTGGCTGCCTTCTTTTATGTGTTCTACATTCTTGCCTTGGCAACCACCCAACTCCTTTGCCTTCTGTTTCATCTGCGCTAAGAACTCCCTAAACTCTCTACTGACCTGAACGCTCCTTCATTGTTCCTACTTAATAGACCCAGGTGCCTGCTAGACTGCTCCTCCTGTCTGCCCTATTAGCATCTCACACTTGCCATGCCCAAAACAAAACAGAAAATAAATAATAAATAAAACAAAACAAAACAACTACAACAAACAAATACTGTCCCCTTGGTATTCTTTCTTTATCTGAGTTGATGGCACAGTCTTAGTTAGCTCAGGCTGCCTTAATAAAACACCATGGACTGGGTGACTTAAACAAAAGAATTTATCTTCTCACAGTTCCAAAGTCTGGGAAATCCAAGATCAAGGTGTCAGCCAGTTCAGTTCCTGGTAAGAGCCCTCTTCCTGACTTGCAGATGGCCACCTTCCTGCTAGGTGCTCACAAGAGGAAGAGAAAGTTCTCTGATGTCTCTTAGGCAAACACTAGTCCTATCAAATCAGGGTCCTACCCTTATGACCTCATTTTATATTAATTACTTCCTAAAGGCCCTGTCTCCAAATACAGTCGCATTGTGGGTTAGGATTTCAGTATATGAATATAAGGGTGGGGATACAATTCATTCCACAGCGGGCACTGTGTTCCAAGCTAGGTCTCATTCTTGACTTCTCTCCCCCATATCCAGCTGGAAACCCCAGTGCTTGAGCTTCTGATCCTATTTCTCTGTAGCCCATTCCTCTGTCTCCATCCCTACCATTGCACTTCCAGTGCAGCGCCCCCTTGTGCCTTGCTTAGACCACTGCCTTTGGCTTTCCTGCTGCCCTTCCTCCCCTAGTCTTTCCATTGTGGTGCTTCCAGGTCAGCATCCAAAATTACAGATCTGATCAGGATGTCCATGCAATGCAATAAACTCTACGTAGTACAGTTTTTCCCCTGTCCAACCCTCACCTACTTCTGTAGTCTCACTTCCAGCCATTGTCCCCATGTATCATGCTGCAGTAACACTGCATTTCCAGCTGTCCCAGTGTGTACTGCCACCCTGGCACCAACTGTCTTCCTTTATCCAGACTCCTCTTCTACTAAAATGTGCCTCCCTTCCTTCTTCACTTGGTGCATTCTTAGCCATCCTTCAGATCCTGGGGTAAATATGATCACCAAGAAGATTTTTCACACCACCCCACCCCCTGCCACCCAGAGCTTAGCTGCTCCAGGACCTGATCCATACCCCTGCTATAGCCTCTGCTGTGTTCATGCATCTGTCTGTCCCATTTGACTTGTGGTTCCTCATAAGTAGTGAGTTCGTTTGTGCTGCTATAACAAATTACCTGAGACTAAGTAATTTATAAAGAACAAAATTTATTCCTCATGATTCTAGAGGCTGGGAAGTCCAAGATAAGACATCAGCAGGTTCAGTGTCTGGTGGGGGCCTGTTCCTTTACAGCATCTTCTGCTGGTAGCATCCCCACCTGGCAGAAGGTGGAGGGGCAGAAAGGAATGATTACTAGTTCTCCCCAGCCCTTTATTTATTTTTTTATTTTTTATATTTTTAGAGATAGGGTCTCACTCTCTCACCCAGGCTTAAATGCAATGGTGAGATCACAGCTCACTGCATCCTCAAACTCCTGGGCTCAAAGGATCCTTCCACCTCAGCCTCCCAAGTACCTGGGGCTACAAGCACATACCATCAGACCTGGCTAATTTTGTATTTTTTATGTACAGATGGGGTCTTACTATGTTGCCCAGGCTGATCTCAAACTCCTCATCCCAAGCGGTCCTCTGGGCTGGCCTCCCAAAGCTCTGGGATGACAAGCATGAGCCACTGCATTCAGCCTCTCCAGCCCTTTTATAAAGTTGCCAATCCTATTCTCGAGGGCAGAGCCCTCATAAGGTAATCACTTCCCAGAAGGTCTCACCTGTTAATACAATGGGAATTAAGTTTTGACATGAATTTTAGAGGGGACATGTCCATGTAACCAAGTACCTCTGCTTCCCCTAACAAGTATCTGGTCAATGTAAATCTCAGTGTAGTCTGTTGCAGGAATGTCAGTTAATTGTCATTAACTTTTCTCTAGTATACAGGTTAACCTTAATTATCTTAAACTATGTATTTGTATGAACCATTTAAATTCTTCTGAACAAAGAGAATTAGACCTTAAATATAGATGCATTCTTCATCTGAACATAATCATGTAATTTTTAAAACAAACAAATTATGAAGACACTTGAATTCTAAGCCAATTCTTCCATTTTCGGAAGAAATGTATGGTGCTTATAACCAGGATATTTAATGTATGATTCAAATGTGCTTTGAAATAAATTCTATGAAGGCAAAAACCATTATATTTTAGTGTTTAACATTTTACTTTAGGCTTAATTTTAAATAAACCTAAAAGAAAGAGGTTACAAATACTCCTCAATTCCAAGATCCTCCCAGGGCGAATAACCTCACCTTTGATCCAGAAGCACTAGAATTTTTAAAGATTATATAAAAGTTGGGTTGGCATTAAAATAAAAAAATCTTCTTAATTAATCAGATTAAATCACTGTGCATTTCTGGCTATATGCTTCCAGATATTCTTTTCACAAGAGTCTTTTGAAATGTCTACCAGAGGTGGAAACTTTTATACAAAAGCGCCCTGAATCTTGTAAGAAGGACAGAGCAGCCTTTACAGGAACAGCTTCTTACCTTTTGAGCCAGATTTTGTAAAGTTTAGTGGCTAAGGGAAAGCCTCCTCAGTATTCCTGTTGTGAGGAAATTCAGACACTAATGTCCCGGAATCAGGATGTGATCACCTTAAATGATGCTTAAATGTTCTTATAATTGGCATCATCTTGGAGTTTTTGCTTAATGATAAAGGGGAAGAATCACTTTCTCTGAAAGAAAGGAAACCCCAGATAGAGCAGTGAGATCTTCGAGTACCCAAGAATGGAACTTGAGCAGTCCAGAAATGCGGTGCTTCTTTCATGACTGAATAAGGACTTCTCCCCATCAAGGCACCAATTTTATGAAACTAAGTCACTGGTCCAACCACCAGAGCTCAGTGGTGACTGGGAACAGGAGAGTGATGTGAGGTTAGCTGCTCCACTGGGGCTTCCCAGTGTGGGATGTAAGTGTCCTCTCCACAGGGTCAGGAAACTTGTCTTTGTTGGCCTTGTGCATTGGTGCACATCCCCAAGCCCTGTGCTTGGCATATCCTGTCTCTTCCTACTTCCTACTTGAGACTACTCTCAAACCTCACCAAATTCCTCACTCTCTAGCTGCTTCTCACCTCAGTACTTTACTGCCTGTATTGCCTCCCTAGCCACCTGGAATGCCATCTTGACACCCTCCCCCAACCCTTTCACTTGGCAACTTGCTATTCAATCAACTCTGTCTATTAAAGCTCACTCTGTCATCTCCTCCTGGCAGCCTTCTTTGATCCCTTTCCCCAAAGCTGAGTTAAGACCCGGTATTAGTTTCCTAAAGTTGCCATTAAAAGGCACCTCAAACTAGATGGCTTAAACCACAGGAATTTATGTCCCACAGTCCTGGAAGGTACAAGGTCAAGGTCAAGGTCAAGACTGTTGGTAGGATTGGTTCCTTCTGAGAACTGTGAAGAAGAATCTGTTCTAAGCTCCTCACCTAGCTTTTGTGATTTACTGGTGATCCTTAGAGTTCCCAGTTTGTAGAAGCATCGCTCCCAACTCTCCTTTCATCTTCTCATGTTCCTCTCCTCACTGTATGCCTGTCCCCTAAATTCCCCTTTTTATAAGATCAGCCATATTGGATAAGGGCCCACCATAATGACCTCATTTTTAACTTGATTACCTCTTGAAGAACCCCATTTCCAAATAAGGTGACATTCTGGGGTACTGGGGGCTCGGATTTCAACATGTGACTTTGAGAGGAGGACACAATTCCACCCACAACACAGCCCATTATCCGTGTTTCCATAAAGCCCTCCATATATCCCTATCATTGCTTTATAATTGACTATTCAAATGACTGCTTCCTCCAATGGACTGTGAGATTATTTGCAGAAGGCACTGTGTTATGTGATCTTTGTACATCCAATGCCCAGCAGAGTGTCTGGAACACCTAAGGACTGAATGAATAAATGAATGAATGGGTCCACTGTGAAGACGTAAAATATTATAAATGAACCATGTACAGATTTACTCTACCGTCAACTTCAACATTTTTGTAAACATACATAAAGCATAAACATATATGTAAACATGTTTGTATTTATGACTATGCATACTCAAAACACTACACACATGATATGCAGATATAGTAAGAATGGTTTCACTGTCAGTCCCTCCTCAGTTGTATATTTGTAAGAGTTTTGCCATCTCTGAACCAGATCCTTTCCTTTTTTCATTTTGGTTTTATCTTTTCTGACCCCTTTCTCTGTCCCACTCCAACAAGCGGTTTCCCTGAGTCACAGCCACTTGGAAAATACAGAGAACCTTGAATGGCTCTAGTGCCTAATCCTATCTCCAGTCACTGTTTTTGTGCTTTTACACAACTCCATGTACTGAACTTCTCCTTCCACTGATGCCGCCCTCAGGCAATTCCTGCTTTGCTAGGTCCCCAGTGGAGGTCTGGGCAGGAGGGGAAGGCTGTCAGGCGGAATGCTGCCAGGAAGACATCCCTCAACTTCACATAACTTAGAAATTGTTTGTTCCATAATTATTTTCCAATTCTTACTGCAAATATTCACACAGCAAATACAGAGATCTCAGACCCAGCTCCTCTGGGGAACAGCGGTTTAACATCTTATGTCAGATACAGATAATACTCTAAATTCTTTCATTCCCATGACATTTGGGTTACAAATGCTTCCAAACTTTTCAAAAGCTCTGGGAAAGTCTCCAAATTAGAGTTTGCTCTGGTCCATGTTTAGTTATTTGTGAAGTCCTTATCTGTGGTCTTTGCATCTCTAGTTTTCTCACCTGTCCATTAGAAGGGCCAGCAACGGACATCCCCACACAGCAGGGTCAGAAAACATTAACATACATGTGGTGTGTTTGATTTTTAAAATTAAATACTGGCCTGATTCTCACAAGTATGTTTAATAAATGCACACACTTACATTAACATTCAAGAACAGGCATCATGGGATGAGTGCCAATGTTGCTCCGAGTTCCCTACAAGTAAAGACACTAATGGAACAGCAGTCCATTTGGAAACCCACGCTTGGCCTCCATGAAAGGGCCAGCTGAATAGTCCTTCAGCAGTTGAGTAGTAAAATGCCTGCAGTCCCAGCTACTCGGGAGGCTGAGTCATGAAGATTACTTAAGCCCAGGAGTTTAAGGCTGCAGTAAGATCACACCACTGTACTCCAGCCTCGGCAACAGAGTGAGACCCTATCTCTTAAAAAATAATAATAAAAATTAAAATAAATTGCAGATAATAGTACCCACCTTAAAATGTTTTGCAAGGAGTATGATAATACATTTCAAGGACTTAGCACAGGACCTGAAAAATAATGGTATCTTAATACATGTTAGCCAAAGCTATGATTTGTACTATTCTTCCCATCTTACAGATAAGAAAACTGAGAGGTTGTCACACTATAATACACCCACAGAGTGATGGAGCTGGGATTTAAACACTGCTCTGTGACTCTAGATCCCGCTGAGTAATTACCATGTTCTCACATTAATTAACTATCTAATTTCCTTATTCACTCATTCAACATATACATATTGATTGAATGCTATGTGCTGGGTATTGTGCTAAGAACCAGGAATACAACAGTAATCTAAACAGACAAGACCCTCCCCTAAAGGAGTCTACACTCTCAGCAGAAAAAATAATATTAATCAAAAACCAATTGGTCACATGAATGAATTATTACCTAATTTTTTTACTATGAGCTATAGTAAATATTATTAAATAAAAGTAGGATGAGAGTCAGTGATGTTAGCAAAAACCATGGAGTAAGGACCTCAACATTTCATCCCTTCATAAAAACAATGAAAAACAACTGGCAAAAAGCTGTCAGAATTAACTTTTCTTAATAAGGTATGATTGACAAATAAAAAAATGTGTATATTTAAGGTATATAACATGGTGTTTTGATATAAGTATACCTTTTGTAATGATTCTTACAATCAAGCTAATTAACATATTCATCACCTGATGAAGGCCTTTTGTGTGGGTGTGTGGCAAGAACACTAAAGATCTACTGTCATAGTTCAAGTACATAATACGTTATTATTAACTATAGTCTATGAACTATAGTCACAATGCTGCATATTAGATCTCCAGAGCTTATTTATCTTATAGCTGAAAGTTTGTACCTTTTGACCAACATCTCCCTATTTCCCCCAAACCCCAATTTCTGACAAATACCATTCTACTTACTCTCTGTTTCTCTATTTTAGATTCCATATATAAATGATATCATGCAACATTTGTCTTTCCGTGTCTGACTTATTTCACTTAATGTCATCCACACTGTCACAAATGGCAGCATCTCCTTTTTTAAAGCTGAACAATATTCCATTGTAAATATATGCTATAATGACTATCCATTCATCCATTGATGGACACAGGCTGTTTCCGTATCTTGGCTATTGTGAATAGTGTTGCGATGAATCTGAGAGTGCAGATATCTCTTTGAGATAGCAACTTTGTTTCCTGTGAATATAGACCTAGAAGTAGGGTTGCTAGATCATATGTTAGTTTTATTTTATTTTTTAATTTATTTATTTATTTTTTTTTTTTGAGACAGAGTCTCGTTCTGTCACCTAGGCTGGAGTGCAGTGGTCCAATCTCAGCTCACTGCAACCTCCACCTTCTGGGTTCAAACAATTCTCCTGCTTCAGCCTCCCAAAGTGCTGGGATTACAGGCATAAGCCACCACTCCCGGCCCCAGTTTCATTTTTAATATTTAGAGGAATCTCTGTGCTGTTTTCCATTACCATTACACTAACTTACATTCCTGCCAACAATATACAAGGGTTTCCTTTTCTCTACATCCTCACTAACACTTTTTATCTATTGTCTTTTTGATAATAAGCAACCTAATAGGTGTGAGATGGTATCTCATTATGATTTTGATTTGCGTTTCCCTTATGATTGGTGATGGTGAGGACTTTTTCATATATCTATTGGCCATTTGAATGCCTTCTTTAGAAACACATCTATTTAGGTCTTTTGCCTGATTTTTTCGCTGTTGAGTTGTATGTGTTCCTTGTATATGTTGCATACTGATCCCCATTCAGATATATGGTTTGCAAATATTTTCTCCCATTCTGTAGGTTGCCTTTTAATTTTCTTTATTGTTTCCTTTGCTATGCAGAAGCTTTTTAGTTTGATGTGGTCCTACTGCTCTATTTTTGCTTTTGTTGCCTGTTCCTTCATATCATATCCAAAAAATCACTGCCCAGATCAATGCCATGGAGCTTATTCCCTAAATTTTCTTCTAGGAGCTTTATAGTTTCAGCTCTTACGTTTAAGCCCTTCATTCATTTTGAGTTGATTTTTGTGTTTGGTATATCATAAAGTTCCAAATTTTATTCTTTTGCATGTGGCTATTCAGTTTTCCCCCACATCATTTATTGAAGAGATTCTTTCCCCAATATGTTTTTTCAGCTCCTTTTTTTGAAGATTCCAACCATTATCAATTAATTATTTTTTCAAAAATTAAAAAAAAATGGAATTATTTTTTTCAGAACTCTGGAAATTAACCAAAGACTTACACCAACCCAGTGACCATTTATTTGAGAAAAACTGCTGACTCTTGGTAAGACTAGCAAAATTGGGGGACATTTTTAACTTGCTATATTTTCATCCCCTGCTCCTAAGCTTATCAGAAGCCTGGGAAAATAATAGTCCACATTCCCAGTGCTAGAAAGAGCAAAAAGTATCTAGAGTTCTTTCAAAACTTCATTCATACCTGTGTGGTAGGTCCTTGGCACCCTCCTGGACAGACTTGCCTTTATTTAACATAACTTGGAACACACAGTGCTAGACAATCACAGAGAAGAGGAAATCTATGCAGAAATTGGAATGTTGACTCCTTCCTTTCAGAAGAAGAGAGGTAGCACAGGATTAGATAAAATATTTGCCAAAAACACTTAGAGATAATTGTTTTGATGTCACTACTGTCTGGGATGATAGATAGAAGTTGAGGCAAACAATAGACTAAACAAAATAGATAAAAGGGAAAACTGAGGAATGAGATATTCACAGCACCTTTGAAAATCTCCAACATATTTCTAGGAATCTAGAAGTCCGCATACATGTAGAGGGCTGTGTGTGTGCTCCAGGAAGACCTGAGAAGTTATGAAGTTCTTATCTCTGGCTGACCTTGAGGTTCTTGCAAGAAGTGAAGGCTAAGGTAGAGTTGTAATCTGCCTGGCTGAGCATTGAAGGTTGTTCCAACACATACACAGGGCCCTTCAGCAAAGCCTGGGAGATTTTCTGGTTGCAGGCATTTAAGGAAATCTCTGTTCAATCATTAGCTGACCACAAAAATAAGGGAATAAAGATGTGAGTGGCCACAAATGATGAATACAGGCTTTACAAAATTAGTTCAGAAAAGTCACTGAACACATACCTACTACTATAACAAGTAGCAACAACAAAAGAACTTTGAAAGGTAGAAAAATCGGATTTCTAGAGTTACTACATAATATTTAAAATGTCCATTTTTCAACAACAACAACAAAAAACTAAGAGACATGCAAGGAAACAAGAAAGTATGCCTCATACACAAGGGGGAGGAGAGAAATTGATTCTTTAAAAACTCCCTGAGGAAGCTCAGACATGGGACATGGTAGACAAAGACTCCAAATCAACTATTTTTAGAAGAGCTGAAGGAAACCATGTCTAAAGAACTAAAGGAAAGTGTATGAGTCAGGGTTATCCAGAGAAACAAAACCAATAGGCTATATAGAGATATATAAAAGGAGATTTATTATGGGATTCCGCACGATTATGGAAGCCGAGAAGTTCTATGACCTGCCATCTATAAGCTGAGGAGCCAGAAAAACTGGTGGTGTAATACAATCTGAGGCCAAAGGCCTCAGAACAAGGTGGGTGGGCCAGTGGTGTAAGTTCCAGACTTACAAGGCTGCAGGGGGGTGGGAAGTGGTGTAAGTCCCAGAGTCCCAAAGCTGGAGAACTAGAAGTTCTAATGTCCAAGGGCAGAAGAAGATGGATGTTCTGGCTCATGAAAAGAAAGAGACAGCAAATTTACCCTTCCTCTGCCTTTTTGTTCCATTCAGAACCTCAACAGACTGGGTAATGCTTAACCACATTAGTGGGGGTGATATTCTTTACTCATTCAGTCTACTGATTCAAATGTTAATCTCTTCCAGAAATGCCATCACAGAAAAATCGAAAAATATTTTACCAGCTATCTGGGCATCCCTTAGCCCAGTCAAGTTGACATATAAAATCAGCCATCACAGAGAAGAGAAAATCTGTGGAGAAGTTGGAATGTTTATACATTGGTAGTGGAAATGTAAAATAGTACAGCTACAATGGGAAATGGTTTGGAAGTAACTCAAAATGTTAAGCATAGAGTTGCCATATGATCCAGCAAATGCATTGCTGGGCATATCCCCAAAAGCATTAAAACAAAATTCTTTAAACATGATTTGTACACGAACAGCACTATTCACAATAGCCAAAAGGTGAAAACAACCCAAATGTCTATCAACCAATGACTAGATCAACAAAATGTGGTACATCCATGCAATGGAATGTTATTTGACCATAAGAAAGAATGAAGTACTGACTCATGTTACAACATGGGTAAACCTTGAAAACATCATATACTAAGTGAAAGAAGCCAAACAAAAAAGCCCACATATTTTTTACTCCATTTGTGTTCAGAATAGGCAAATCCAAAGAGATAGAAAGTAGATTAGTGGTTGCCAGGGAGTGGGGAGATAGGAGAATTGGCAGTGACTGTTAATAGGTACAGGATTTCCATTAGGTGAGATAAAAATATTGAGGAGTTAAATAGAGGTGATGTTTGCACAACTTTTTTAATATAAAAATCCACTGAATTGTACACTTTAATGTGGTGAATTTTATGTACATAAAGTTTTATGTTACGTTAAACTTTTAAAAGTGGAGTGAGATTTGAAAGTGTAAGAAAGGGATACTGATCATGTGGGGAAGTGGGTGGTGGGGTGCAAGTAATTATATTTGAACAGAAATTTGAGGGTTCAGTATGTGTTATCCAGGTAAAATGGAGGAGAGCATTTCAAAGAGCACCTGCATAGGCAGCACATCCCAGGAAAGTGGTGTGAACATCCAAGAAATACTAGAGAGACTGGAGGACTAAGCATGAAAAGATGAGGCTGGGAGACAGAGTCCCTGTCATTCAGGACCTGCTAGTTTGGAGCTTCCCATCTGTGCAGTGAGGCGTGCTTATGGCAATGGCTGCATTATAGGTGAACTGTCACCATAGATTCCATCATCTTTGGGGGCAGCATAAGCCCCCAGGCTGGTTGCCTCTGAACATAAACAACCTCATCCATTTTCTTGTAAAATCATACACATATTCTCATTTTCTATGCGTGTTAACATGTAAAAAATACTGGGAAATTTGAAACTAGATATTACATAAAGGATTCTGATGGAAAACCATTGACATGTGACTTTATTTAAGCACGGGTATTCCGTTAAAGCAATTGCCTTTTTGAAAGATTACCTCTACTGCAGTGTGGAGTAGTGATAGAATAGTGAGGAGATCAATTAGGCAGCTCTTTCAGCAAGGTATTACAATAGCTTGAAATGTGCAGATGGAGAAGTAGAGGTGTATTTGAAAGACAATTAGGAGAAAAACTAACTTGCCAATGGACTGGCAACAGATTCAAGATCAAACAGCATGGATATCTTACAGGTTCTCTCAGCAACATCCCTGAATACACTATGGGGGATTCTCTCAGAAGAACACTAGAGGAGGGATACATTTTAGGGAAAGATTATAAGTTCGGTTTTGGGCATTTTCAGTTTGAGTTGATGGTAAGATATTAATAATCGATGTCTGCAAGCAGTTGGATATATGGATCTGGATTTAGAGATAGAAATTTAGATTTCATAGGTATGTTAAAGGTTATTTGATGCTTGGCTGCAGATGATGTCACCTAGAAAGACATTGTAGACTGAAGAAAATGGTCTTAACAGCAATATTTACAGTGCAGCTACAATAAAATAAGTGAAAGACACTAAGAAAGAACAGCTTCAGAAGCAGAAGGAAACATGGAGAGCTTTTAACATGGAAATTGAGGAGAAAACCCATGTCCTTCTCTAAAGGAAGACGCAATAAACAGAAACAAATGTTGCTGACTATGTGGTGATGACTGAAAATTCCCCATAGGATGTAACAAACTGGAGATTGTGTTTGTAAAATAAAGTGAGTGAAAAGTTAGATGGAGTGAATGGGGAAGGCATTGGGAAATAAAGAGATCTCTTTCAAGAAGTTTTGGCTATGATGGGGAAGCAAGAAATAGCTCATAGCTGGAAAAGATAGTAGGGGAGAAACTTTAGCATGATTCAGTAGAGAGGATGTGGTTTGCCATGGGACAGATTTGGCTAAAAGGGTCAGGAAAATAAACCCAGGTAAACAGGACTAATCTAAAACACACTGTCTGGAAGGTAAGATTGAGGATCTGGGAGACAAGATTTTTAATAAAAGAAGCACTAGCCGTCAGAGTTGATGGGCAGAAGCCATTTGTTCTGGTTACAGTTTCCTGCAGGTCTCATCAAAAAGCCACACACCAGGCACCATTCAGGGGACAGGTAGTCCTGGCATCAAAGGTGAATGTGATCCTTAATTTAGCAGATGTAGAAATGCTAAGATAACCAAACATTATGGAAGTGGCACCTTTGCAAAAGAAAGGAGGCCCAGGGTGAAACTAAAAACTGAATAAATGGACAGGAGAATATATTAGTCAGGGTTCCCTAGAGGGACAGAATTAATGGAATAGATATACATATATAAAGCGGAGTCCATTAAGTATTAACTCACACAATCACAAGGTCCCAAAATAGGCCACCTGCAGGCTGAGGAGCAAGGAGAGCCAGACCAAGTTCCAAAACTGAAGAAGTTGGAGTCTGATGTTCGAGGGCAGGAAGCATCCAGCACAGGAGAAAGATGTAGGCTGGGAGGCTAGGCCCGTCTCTCTTTTCACATTTTTCTGCCTGCTTATATTCTAGCTGTGCTGGCAGCTGATTAGATTGTGCCCACCCAGATTAGGGATGGGTCTGCCTTTCTCAGTCCATTGACTCAAATGTTAATCTCCTTTGGCAACACCCTCACAGACACACCTAGAATCAATGCTTTATATCCTTCAATCCAATCAAGATGATACTCAGTATTAACCATCATAAACACTAACATAGTATTTAAATTATTCAGTCCTAAGATGAGTCCTAAGAATTTTAAGACAATCAAATTCTGAAATATATGTTACTGTAAATAGATTTCTAATATTCTATTATGTAGAACAAGTCCCTATCACACTGTGGCATCTAAAAAGTTACCAAGTCTCAATTTTGTATCAGGCACCTGACTAGGAGCTGGGTATATTTTGATAAACCAATCAGAAATGGCCTCTTATCCAGTGGCGTTTACATTGCAGTAGAAAATAACAAACACACACAAATAAATACCAACAGAGGTAAGTGCTCTAAAGAATAAAAGAAAATCTTAGGAAACAATATACAGGAAGTGCTTTAGAATAAGTAGTCAGGGAAGCCTCTTCTGAGATGATAACATTTAACTGAAGAGAAGTATGAATAAGAGTTAACTCGGTAAAGAGAAGAGGAATGAGTATCCCAGAATTAGGGAACAGCACAATCCAAGTGAAAATAAGTATTCTCACCAGCAATGCAGGGAACTCATTGGTGGTCCCTTTACATGACCCACCATGTGAAATCAGCAAGAAATTTCATTTATTTGTCTCAAGCTTTCCTCAGACAGTCCATGTCATCTTTGGGAGGGAGGGGGTTCAACTTTTTTTTCAATAGTTTTGGGGAACAGGTGTTTTTTTTTTTTAGGTGGATAAGTTCTTTCGTGGTAATTTCTGAGATTTTGGAGCACCCATCACCTGAGCAGTGTACTCTCTACCCAATGTGTAGTCTTTTATCCTTCACCTCCCTCCTGAATCGCCGAAGTCCATTATATTATTCTTAAGCCTTTGCATCTCACAACTTAGCTCCCAGTTATGAGTGAGAATGTAGGATGTTTGGTTTTCCATTGCTGAGTTACTTCACTTAGAATAAATGTGTCCAACTCCATCTAGGTTGCTGTGAATGCCATTATTATTTCATTCCTTTTATGACTAAGTAATATTCCATGGTGTATATATATCACATTTTATTTATCCATTTATTGGTCAATGGGCATTCAGGCTGGTTCCATATTTTTGCAATTGCAAATTGTGCTGCTATAAACATGCATGTGTAAGTGTCTTTTTCATATAATGACTTATTTTCCTCTGGGTAGATACCCAGTAGTGGGATTGCTGGATCAAATGGTAGTTCTACTTTTAGTTCTTTAAGACATCTCCATACTCTTTTCCATAGTGGTTATACTAGTTTACATTCCTACAAGCAGTGTAAGAGTTTTCCCTTTTTACCACATCCACACCAACATCTATTATTTTTTGATTTCTTAATTATGGTCATTCTTGTAGGAGTAAGGTGGCACCTCATTGTGGTTTTAATTTGCATTTCCCTGATAATTAGTGAGGTTGAGCATTTTTTAATGTTTGTTGGCCACTGGCCATTTGTATATCTTCTTTTGAGAACTGTCTATTCATGTCTTTTGCCCACTTTGATGGGGCTATTTGGTTTTGTTTTTGTTTTTTGTTTTTTTTTTTTCTTGCTCATTTGTTTGAGTTCCTTGTAGATTCTAGATATTAGTCCTCTGTCAGATGAAGAGTTTACAAATATTTTCTCCCATTCTATGGGTTGTCTGTTTACTCTGCTTATTATTTATTTTGCTGTGCAGAAGCTTTTTAGTTTAATTATGTCCCATGTATTTATTTTTGTTTTTGTTGTATTTCCTTTTGGATTGTTGGTCATTAAGTCTTTACCTAAGCCAACATCTAGAAGAGGTTTACTGATGTTATCTTCTAGATTTTTACGGTTTCAAGTCTTAGATTTAAGTCTTTGATACATCCTGAGCTGATTTTTGTATAAGGTGAACATTCAAAATCCAGTTTCATCTTTCTGCATGCAGCTTGCCAATTATCGTAGCACCATTTGTTGAACAGGGTGTCCTTTCCCCACTTTATGTTTCTGTTTGCTTTGTTGAAGGTCAGTTGGCTGTAAATATTTGGCTGTATTTCCAGGTTCTCTATTCTGTTTCATTGGTCTGTGTGCCTATTTTTATACCAGTACCATGCTGTTTTGGTAACTATAGACTTGTAGTATAGTTTGAAGTCAGGTAATGTGATGCTTCCAGATTTGTTCTTTCTGCCTGGTCTTGTTTCAGCTATGTGGTGTCTTTTTCTGGTTCCATATGAATTTTAAGACTTTTTTCCCTAGCTCTGTGAAGAATGATGATGGTACTTTGATGGGAACTACATTGAACCTGTAGATAGATTTTGGTAGTACGGTCATTTCACAATATTGATTCTACCCATCCATAAGCATGGGGTGTGTTTCCATGTGTCTGTGTTGTCAATGATTTCTTTCAGTAGTTTTGTAATTTTCCTTGTAGAGATATTTCACCTTCTTGATTAGATATATTCCTAAGTATTAAAAAAAATTTTTTTGCAGCTATTGTAAAAGGGATTGAGTTCTTGATATGCTTCCCAGCTTGGTCATTGTTGGTGTACAGCAATGCTACTGATTTGTATACATTAACTTTGTATCCTGAAACTTCACTAAATTCATTTATCAGATCGAGGAGCCTTTTAGCTGAGTCTTTAGGGTTTTCTAGGTATACGATCATATCATCAGCAAGCAGCAACAGTTAGACTTCCTCTTTACTGATTTGGATGCCCTTTCTTTGTCTTGTCTGATTGCTCTGGCTAGGACTTTCTGTATTATGTTAACCAGAAGTTGTGAAAGTGGGCATTCTTGTCTTGTTCCAGTTCTCAGAAGGAATGCTTGCAACTTTTCCTCATTCAGTATAATATTGCCTGTGGGTTTGTCGTAGATGGCTTTTATCACCTTGAGGTATGTCCCTTCTATGCCAATTTTCCTGAGGGTTTTCACCATAAAGGGACAAGGGATTTTGTCAAATGCTTTTTCTATTGAGATGATCATATGATTTTTGTTTTTAATTCTGTTTAAGTGATGTATCACATTTATTGACTTGCATATGTTAAACCATCCCTGCATCCCTAGTATGAAATCCACTTGATCATGGTGTATTATCTTTTTGATATGCTGTTGGATTTAGTTGGCTAGTATTTTGTTGAGGATTTTTGCCTCTATGTTCATCAGGGATATTGCTCTGTAGTTTTTTGTTTGTTTGTTTGTTTGTTTTGTTATGTCCTTTCCTGGTTTTGGAATTAGGGTGATACTGGCTTCATAGAATGATTTAGGAAGGATTTCCTCTTTCTCTATCTTTTGGAATAGTTTCAGTAAGATTGGTACCAATTCTTCTTTGAATGTCTAATAGAATTCAGCTGTGAATCCATCTGGTCCTGGACTTTTTTTGTTGGCAATTTTTTTATTACCGTTTCAATCTCACTACTTGTTTTTGGTCTGCTCACAGTTTCTACTTCTTCCTGATTTAATCTGGGAGGGTTGTATATTTCAAGGAATATATTCAGGAATAAATCTGTCTCCTCTAGATTTTCTAGTTTGTGTGCATAAGGTGTTCATAGTAGCCTTGAATGATCTTCTGTATTTCTGCGGTATCATTTGTAATATCTCTCGTTTCATTTCTAATCGAGCTTATTTGGATCTTCCTTCTTCTCTTGGTTAATCTCTCCAATGGTCTATCAATTTTATTTATCTTTTCAAAGAACCAGCTTTTTGTTTCATTTATCTTTTATAATTTTTTTGTTTCAATTTCATTTAGTTCTGTTCTGATATTTGTTATTTCTTGTCTTCTGCTGAGTTTGGATTTGTTTTCTTCTCATCTCTCTGGTTCCTTGACGTGTGACCTTAGACTGTCTATTTGTTCTCTTTCAGACTTTTTGATGTAGGCATTTAATGCTATGACCTTTCCTCTTAACACAGCTTTTTGCTGTATCACAGAGGTTTTGATAAATTGTGTCAGTATTATCATTCAGCTCGAATAATTTTTAATTTCCATCTTGATTTCACTTTTGATCCAAAGATTATTCAAGAGCAGATTATTGGATTTTCATGTATCTGTGTAGCTTTGAGGGTTCCTTTTGTAGTTAATTTCCCATTTTATTCCACTGTGGTCTAAGAGGATACTTGACATAATTTCAGTTTTTTTTTTAAATTGACTGACACTTGTTTTGTGACCTATTACATGGTCTACTTGGAAAATGTTCCATGTGCTGAAGAAAACAATGTATATTCTGCAGTTGCTTGGTAGAATGGCCTGTAAATATCTGTTAAGCTCATTTGTTATAGGGTATAGTTTAAGTCCATTGTTTTCTTGTTGACTTTCTTTCATAATGCCGTGTCCAGTGCTGTCAGTGGAGTATTGAAGTCCCCCATTATTATTGTGTTGCTGTCTGTCTCATTTCTTGGTCTAGTAGTCATTGTTTTATAAATTTGAGAACTTCAGTGTTAGGTGCATATAATATATATGATTATGATATTTTCCTGTTAGACTATTCCTTTTATCACGCCCCCCTCTGTCTTTTTTTAGACAATCCATATCATCTTACCAATGATTTTCAAAGAGCAAGAAGACCAGAATATATCTGAGTGCAGCATACTCAGTCGTAATTGCAGTAGTCACAATGATCACAATTCTACCTGCAGAGATTTTTTCTTTCATTTGATTTTAGTCTCCCATATTTTAAACACAGACGGCCTGGGATTTTAAGACCAGAACCTGTTTTCTATGTGTGAGCCCAAGTGTTAGACTGTTTGTGGCCCACATGCTCACAGTGTAGTTACCTGATGGACAGGGGTAAACCTTCTTCTTAAGGTAAGACAGCCCACAGGCAGGGTCACCCCCACAACCACCTTATGCAACTCAGATCATGCTCCCAACTCATTCCACAATCTGGCCTTTGGGGTAGGAGTAATACAAGATAAAATTTGGAGTTAGTAAGAGGGTAGATAGGAAAATGAGAAGACGAAAAATAGGTCAGGGCAAGGAGTAGGAAAGAAAAGCACAGGGGAGGGACTATTCCAGGGAAAATTGTACCTACTAACAATGGGAGGGAAGAAATATTTAAATAAGCAATAGCCAAATTTTTCACTGTTCTTTATTCCGTCTCCCAAGTATACATTTATTCACCTGGCCCCAAAATACATAAACTGCTATTTTAGAATAGCTTATAAAAAGAGTTTTCTGTCAAAATTCAAAAACACTGAGCCCATGATCTAGGTTAGACCATGTATCTGTGTATATTAATGTTTTTATTTTGCCGTTTTCAATAACACAAGCCCCAAGACACAATATCTTTTGTACTACTTCAGAAGTGCATTGGCATATTCTGCCTTTCTAACGTGTCTTAAACACTACCAGAAACTAGATGAGGTTGATTTATTTGAGTCTCTGACTGTGCAAGCTCTGAAGAGTCTTTGATGGAAACAATTTGATTTTGGGCTTACGGGGAAACTGACAGGCTCAGTTCTATCCACTGGATTGTAAGTTCCTGTAGTGAGTTCTCAAATATATTTTTGATCAGCATCTGCTTTGATGTGATCTTTTCAGGAGTAAAGGAAAAGGAATGGAGGGAGGTTCAGAGGGTAAAAGGGAGAGAGAAAAGGAAGAAAGGAGCGTCTAAGGGAGGTCTTGACAAGAAGGTTGATGGCCCATATTGGAGATGAGGATGACGCATGGCCAGCTATGGTTTTGACATCAATCGATAGATTATCATTGGCTCGTTTGTGACAGCTGCTCTATTTACACTGCACCCCCACTCCTTAGCCCACACAGGGCCCAGTGTAATGTTCTGAATGGTGGCTCATTATTTAACCACCCTCCAGGCACAGCACTCAATGAGACACTGTTCCAGCTCTCTCAGAGTTTCTCCTCCAAAGGAAAGAGAAATGAACATTGATACCAGCCCAAAAAACACACATAGTTCTATTGAACACACAAATATAAATTCATACACGCTCAAATGCTCTTGCTTTGCTGCCATCATCTCTACTTCTCATTATTGAGCCAGCACTAGAGAATTATAAAAGGGTCTCCATCCCTCAGGATGGACAAGCCCCACAGCCTCGGGAGTCTACACAACTGTTTATGGTGGCCCTAGTAATTATAGACATTCTATACATCTAGAATCCAAGAGAAGAGAATTTAGGGTTTATTCTAGATGCTGCAGAGTATGTATGGTAATATCCTTGGATAACTTTTCTGTTATTTTACAAGAAAAAAAAAAGGAGGGAGGGTTAGAAACTGAACATTCATTTGTATTTAAAAAACAAACAAACAAACAAAAAAACAAAAACATGCTATTGAAGTTTCCCAATGTTAAAAGAATTTTTGTTAATATTTTAAGTGCCTGTCTAGGCACCTGTGTTTGCTAATGGGTATTTCTACTTAATCCAAATGACAGAGTTCTACATACCTCATAAAGAAAAGTCATTCTATTTTGAAGCTGTATTTACTAACTCAGAAACCTGACATTTCTGGAGGAGCTGTGCCAAGTAATTTCATGATGATAAATTTTGCAAGACAAAGTACTCTTTTCTACAGAGCTCAGGTGTAATTTAAAAGGAAGATAAACAGTTCCAACATTTAATGGATAAACAAATGTGGCAGAATAATTTATTGAGATATTAATTTGTGATTTTTGGTCTTGCTCCTATAGAAGTCTGAAAAAATAGAAAAGTATTGTCATTTGCCCAGGCGAGAATGTAGGCATGTTATGAGTCCAAATTCCTTCTATTATTTACAGTGTCTCATTTTAAGGCCTGAAGGCAAAGCTGCCAAGCAACCCTCAAAGAGAGAGCTGCAGCTACAGAGAGTAAGATAACAAGGGCCTGTCCTAGAGCAGGGCTGGATCAGGGGAGGATGCAAGGAGAGGTTCCCCAGGATATCGTAAGGGATAGAGTTGGGGTGAATCTACAAGTGGCAGGGATCCGTGTACCAAATGCTCACAGAATTCCAAGAGGTATAGAGGGACCAGGAATATCTGAAAAAAGTAGTCTTCAGGTTTCCCTAAACAGCTTCATATGGACTACCTTGGTCATGAGTAACCAGTGTTGAGTAACCAACGTTGCAATCTCACTCCCATCCCCACTCTTACCCTCAGCCATGAGAAAGTGAAACCATTCCTGGTCCAGGTTTCACTCCCCAGCGGTATGTTTTGCTAAACAATCTTGGGTTTACTGGCCATAAATTCTTTGCATCTCTTCCCATAAAGAGGTGGAATTGATATTCTTCCTTCTTTTGAATCTGGCCTTGGCATATGACTTGCTTTGGCCCATGGGACACAAGTGTGGAAACTTGAACAGTGCTTGCTTATTTTGATCTCATCATTTCTTGCTGCTTCTGGAATACAGTCCCCCAGTAGTCTGGGACAGCTGAGTCATACTTGACAGACATAGCCCTATTGCCCACACCACCAGGGCCAACAACCAGACATGTGAGTGAGGCCTGGGACTGACAAACCCCCAGGTGACCCACCCTGCTATGGGCTGAATGTTTGTGTTCCTCCAAAATTCACATGTTGAAACCTAATCTCCAACACGATTGTATCAAGAGATGGGACCTGTAGAGGTGATTAAGTCGTGGGAGCAGAGCCTTTGTGAATGGAATCAGTGCCCTCATAAATGAGGCCCTACAGAGCTAACAAGCCCCTTCCACCATGTGAATACACAAAAAGAAATTACCATTTATGAGTAACAGACCCTCACCAGACACCACATATGCCGGAGCTCTGACCTTGGACTTCTCAGCCTCCAAAATTGTGACAAATAAATTTCTGTTGTTTATAAGCCACCCACTTTATGACATTTTTGTTATAGCAGCCTAAATGAACTAAGACAGAAATTGGTACTGAGGAGTGGGGGTATTACTACAACAGATATCCAAAAATGTGGAAGCAGCTTTGAAGCTGGTTAATGGGTAGAGACTGAAAGAATTTTGAAATGTATGCTAGAAAAATCCTACATTGCCACGAAGATACCTTAAAGGGAGGTTCTAATGAGAGCTCAAAAGAAGAGGAAGATGTAGAGAAAGCCTCAGTCTTCTTAGAGAATATCTAAATGTTCATGAGCAAAAAAAATTCATAGAAATATTGACAGTAAAGGCCATTTTGATGAGGTCTCAGATGGAAATAGGGAACATAATATTGGAAACTCATAATATTGGAAGCTCAGCTTTGTTATACAGTGACAAAGAACTTGGCTGAATTGTGTGTGTGCCCTTGTGTTTCACGGAAGATAGAATTTGTGAACAATGAAATCGGACATTTGGCTGAGGAAATATCTAAGACAACTATTGAAGGAGTAGCATGGCTTCTATTGAGTGCTTATGGTGAAATGCAAGAAGAGAAAAACAATAAAGTCAATTTCATAATCAAAAAGAAAGCAGAACTGAATGACTTGGAAAATCCTCAGCCTATCTTTATGGGGTAAAAGGAGAAAACATGTTCTGGAGAGAATACTAAGATTGTGGCCAGGCAATCTTTTGATAAACAGATGACTATGAATTACCCAGGTGATATTTATCAAAATGATGGACACATGGCCTCTGGGCATTTTGGACATTATCAGTGCTGCCCTCCATGACCTGCCAAGAGTAACAAAATGTAGGGGACAGAACAATGTCAAAAGAGGGGCCCTGGGCTTCTACAGAGCCTCACTCAGTGCTTGCTCAAGTTTGCTTGCTTAATGCTTTCACCACCTCAAGTCTCTGCTCCCCAGATTCTGGTGTGATGCTCTTTGGCAGCCTCAGGTGTGGCTCCAGGGGGCAGAGGTATGATTCAAGGCACAGTGGCTTCCCCTCTAAAGGGCATGGGCAGTAAAACTTGGCAGCCACCACACAGTGTCATCTCCATAGATGTGCAGAGTGCACGGGCTGTGGGGACATGGCTGCCTCCACCTAGATTTCAAAGGATGTCCTGAAAAGCCTTTCAGCCCCATCAGGGAATCACAAGAGAGAGCCCCCAAAAGGGCAATGCCTAGTGGAGCCATGAAAGTAGGGCCACCCACAGCCTTGGATGCTCAACACCTGCCTGGCAATGTTGCAGAGGCTGGACCCCTGTCCCACTGGGGCTAGGAGGCAAAACAAATATTGAATCAAAAATGACTTCGGAGCCCTAAGTTTTAATGCTATTTGCCTTGTTGGGTTTTGGACTTGCTTGGGACCTGTCATCCCTTCCTTCTTTCCTGTTTCTCCCTTTTGAAATGGGAATGTCTATCCTATGCCTCTCCTACTATTGTATTTTGGAAGCAAATAGCATGTTTGATTTCACAGGTTCACAGCTTAAGAACAATTTCTCTCAGAATGAATAGTACCTTGAGCTTCACCTATATCTGATATAAATAACATTTAGATAAGACTTTGGACTGAAACTTTAAAGCTGATGCTAGAACAAGTTAAGACTTTGGGGGCTATTGGATTAGAATGAATGTATTTTGCAGGCAAGAAGGACATTGTTTTAAGTGGTCTAGGGGTAGAACGCTAGAATGTTTGTGTTCCCCAGACTAATATGCTGAAATCTAGTCCCCAGTGCAATAGTATTAAAAGGTCAGGCCTTTAGGGAGTAATTAGATCATGAGGGGGACCTAATGGGTCATAAATGAAATTCATGCCCTTATAAGAGAAGCCTCAGAGAACTCCCTTGCCCCTTCCACCATGTAAGGATGCAGCAAAAAGTCTCCATCTATCATCTAGAGAGTGAGACTTCACCAGATGCCATGTATGCTGGTGCCTTCATCATGGACTTTCCAGCCTCTAGAACTGTAGGAAACAAATTTCTGTGGTTGATAAGTCACCTAGTCCGTGGCATTGTTATAGTCACCTGAGCAGATTAAGACACACACCCAGGTGACCCAGCTGTGCAGCCACATGAGAGAGGTCAGACAAGACCAGTGGAAGAACCATCCTGCTGAACCCAGGCCACAATGACAATCCATGGAATCATGAGCTAAGTTAGGGCACGATCTGTTATGCAGCAATAACTGATTCAGAGTTTTAGCAAGAGAATGGTGTAGGTACCCTTCTACCCCAATAGCATCACATAACTCATGCTAAGTCCCTCCTATATTAACTGCTACCCAGGGAGCAATGCAAAAGCCCAAGTTCCAAATTAGCCAGGGCCCTCTTCTAAGTTAACAGCTTTTGCAAGTCACAACATGCTTTTGAGCACAGGTTTTCCTTCCAGAAAGCCAGGTCAGAGCATGCATTAGTGCTGACACCTTCAGACTCAGAACCACTGTCCTCCCTTCCTCCCTCCTCACTCTGGCCTGCCTTCATCCCACTGACCATATCAATTTCCAAGACTTTCCTGAAAAAGGGCCTTGAACAGAACCCATCTGGTCAACCCCAATAGCTTTCTCTTAACTATGAGACTTAGGATTTTATGAGTTTATTTGTGTTCCCCTAATATTTGTATGTTGACATCCCAACCTCTGGTACCTCGGAATGTAGCCTTATTAGGAAATAGGGTCATTGCAGATATAATTAATTAAGATGAGGTCATACTATAGTAGGTGGGCCCCTAATCCAATATGACTGGTGTCCTCATAAAAGGGCAACATGTGGGCACATGCATACAGGAAGAACACCATGTAAAGATAAAGAGATCAGGATGACCCTCCTGTAAACCAAGGAATGCCAAAGATTGCCAGAAAACCAGCATAACTAGGTGAGGCATGGAACAGATTCTTCCATAGCACCTTCAGAGGTAGGATGGCCCTGCCAACACCTTGATATTGGACTTCTAGCCTCCAGAACTATAAGACAATAAGTTTCTTTTGTTTAAGACGCCTAGTTTGTAGTACTCTGTTATAGTAGCCCTAGCGAACTAATACACAGAAAGAAGGTTTTAGGGGTCTCAGTTTCTTACCACCCAGGAGATCCCTGAATTATTTACACAAATTACTAGTCTCTTTCCCAGCTCTCTGGTCTGCTAAGCTATGTAAAATAACAGGCCCTGTCAAACACTTTCCCCAATGCCTACGGGCTAGCCATGCACATCAGTTATTTTATTTTTTTAAAGTAAGTCTACTAAAGGTCTCCGATATACAAGGAAATAATGTCATAAATTTTCTTAAATTTTACAGCAACAAATAGATGTCACTTTACATATACTATCAATTTAGATATATACATTACAAGTTTGCTTTGTTTAACTAGAGATTCTTTTGTCCTGGAAACCTTGGAGGAACAAATCTTAATGGCATTTAATGATGCCAAATTTGAATGCCTCATTTGATAAATCAGAATTTCTCTGAGCAAATTATTTGTCTCAGCATTTGCTTATACTATGCACATATGGATATCTGAAATACATCCCTATGAAACAAGAAAAAATATAAATGGATTAATTAAGGAGTTGACTCAAGAAATTTTAAAAAGTAACAAAGTAAGCCGAGGGAAAGTAGAAAAAAGGAAAAGAAAAACATAAATTAAAAAAGAGATCTCATATAATTGATAAGTACACACAAGCTATTATTTTCTTAAGAAAAAATGGGCCGGGCGCGGTGACTCAAGCCTGTAATCCCAGCACTTTGGGAGGCCGAGACGGGTGAATCACGAGGTCAGGAGATCGAGACCATCCTGGCTAACACAGTGAAACCCCGTCTCTACTAAAAAATACAAAAAACTAGCCGGGCGAGGTGGTGGGCGCCTGTAGTCCCAGCTACTGGGGAGGCTGAGGCAGGAGAATGGCATAAACCCGGGAGGCGGAGCTTGCAGTGAGCTGAGATCTGGCCACTGCACTCCAGCCTGGGCGACAGAGCGAGACTCCGTCTCAAAAAAAAAGAAAAGAAAAAATGAAGATGTATTTAGCCTTTTTTTCAAGGAGAAAGAAGGAGGAAAGAAAAAATAGTAATTGCAAACAGAAGAGTACCACAGATACAGAATAAATTAAAGACTTAAGAGTCTTAACTCTGTCTATAGCTCTGTAAATAAATTTGAAAATATGAGTAAAATGAGTACTTCTTAAGAAAATTTAAATTACCAAACTTGATATCATAACAGAAATCTTGTCCTCACAGATCTGTATCCTTGGAATAAATTAAAATGTTTTGTCAAATGATCTCTTCCTGAAAAAAAGGTGTCAGTTCTGAAGTTTTCCAATGTGAATTCCCACAAATCTTCCAGGTTTGAATTCCAATAATATGTATACTTTTTCAGAGACTACAGGAAGCAGGAACATTGCTCACTCATCTTTTAAAAAGCAAAAATAAGACTTTCACTTCTGCCCATAGCGGAGTAATAAATAGAAAACAAAGTCACCCTCTCACCTAAACAAAAACAAGAAAAACAGAGCAACAAAATACGTAAAACAGTAGCTTTGAAGACATTGGGCATCAGGCAATGAAGGAAGGTGATCCCTGGGAGTCGGGCAGTCAATGAAATGAGCCCTGTGGTCTCCCAGCTTACTTCCTCCCAAGTTTCCAGGGTCTAGCAAGGGGTGACCCAGGTGGAGAAGTCCATGGACTCCCTGAATTGAGGAGATAATGCTGAGAGCCCAGGGAGACCCAGGCATTTAGATTTTGCAGGAGTGAACAGTGGACTGGAGGAGTATAGAAAGAAATTGTATTGATTTATTTAATTTTTTTGAGGTGAAGTCTCACTTTGTCACCCAGGTTGGAGTGTAGCGGCATGATCATGGCTTACTGCAGCCTGTACCTCCCAGGCTCAAGCAAAGGTACCTTTTCTCCTCTGTATCACCTTTGTACTATTGTTGCAGACAATTGTCCACGTATGCATGGATCTATTTCTGGACTTCCTATTCTATTTCTTTAATATGTCTATCTTTGCACTAATACTACACTGTCTTATTATAATTTTATAACTCTTGAATCAGGTAGTGTTATCCCCCCCATCTTGTTTTGTGTTAAAGTCATTCTGCCTATTTGGGGCCCCTTGCACTTGTAAACATTTTAGAATCTGGTTATATATGTCTACAAAAATTAATGCTGTGATTTGTTTGGGATTGTATTGAATCTAGAGATCAATTTAAGAACTGACATCATAGCAACATTGATTCTTCTGACCTATAAATATATTTATTTGGGTCTTCTTTGATTTTTCTCAGAACATGTTACAGTTTTCAATGTACAGGCATTAAATATCTTTTGTCAGATTTATCCCTAAGTAGTTAACATTTAGGTGCTAATTTGTTTTATAGTTCAGTTTTGGATTGCTCATTCCTAGTTTACAGAAATAGAACTAATTTTTAAGTATTGATCTTGTACCATACAACTTTCCTAAACTTATTTATTAGTTCTAGTTGCTTTTTTGTAGATTCCATCTGATTTTCTATTTAACTGATTATTCTATTTGCAAATAAAGACAGTTTCACCATCTGGGTGCCTTTCCTTTTTCTTGCCTCATTGCACTGTCGTAGACCTCCAGTATAACGCTGGATAGAAGTGATGAAAGCAGACATTCACCTTCTCCTGACCTTAAGGACAAAAAATAAGTCTTTCACTATCACAAATGTTAGCTGTTGGTTTCTCTTAGATTTCCTTTATCATGTTGAGGAATTTTTTTTCTATTTCTAGTTTGCTAGAAGTTCACATCAGGAATGGGTATTAGATTTTGTTAAATGTTTTTGTACACCTACTGAGATGCCCAAAGGGTTTGTCTGTTGGGAAAGGCAGTCTCCTGCGTGTAGTCTTTTGACTTCTATTTGACTGTGTAAGAATGGGCCCTGGGCCTGGAATACTTTCTTACCAAAGTATTAAGAGTCTTCACAGCCTGTGCTGAGGTTGTTGCCTTGTGTGGAAATATCTTTCCCTATTTCAGACCCAGTGTGTGCTTTTTGTTCTGCTTAAGTGTGTGTATCAAATGGTACTTGGCTAATCCCACTGTTATATCTGTTTTCTGAAGGGAGGGGTCAGGGTCCTTCTGCTGCAGTACAAAAGGCAGGTGTGCAGGCCAGCTGCCAGGAGAGACCCACTGGCCATGGAGACTGACACCAACTACTGAAACTGATCTTGCTCTGTCTCTTCTCGTGTGAATAAAGCATTGTTCCATCCAGTGCTTGACTGAATTGAATTTTCCTTGGTGGCTCCAATACCAAGAGTCAGTGGGCAGAAGTGCTCAGACTTCTACTCCTGACATTAGGCAACAGATATCACTTGCTTGACAGACTAATTTTTTTGTTAATATGGTGAGATACACTGGATGATTTCAAGCATTAAACCAACCTTGCATTCCTGGGATAAACTCCACCTGGACAAACCCTCTTGAGTGTATTGCTGAATTTTATTTGCTAAACATTTTTCAGGAATTTTTGCATCTGTGTTCATCAGGACATTGACCTATATTTTTTTCCTTACAATGTCTTTGCCTGGGTTTTGGTATGAGAGGAATACTGGCCACAAAGAAACAGTTGAGAAGCATCATAATCCTCTTAAATTTTCTGGAAGAAAATTTATAGAATTTTAATCATTCCTTAAATTGCAGAATTCACCAGTGAAGTATCTGGTATGAGAGTTTTCTTTGCTTTAAGGTTTTTAAATACAAATTTAATTTATGTAATAGACATAAAGAAATTCAGGTTATATATTTCATCCTAAGTAAGATTTGGTAAGTGTATCCTTAAAGAAATTTGACCATTTCATCTAAGTTGTCAAATTTATTACCATAAAGTTGTTCACAGTATTCTCTTCTTATCCTTTTAATCCCTGTAGAGACTGTGGTGATGTCACCTCTCTCATTTTCTCTTTCCTGATCAGTCTTGCTAGAGGATTATCAACATTATCGATATTCCCAGAGAACTAACTTTTGGTTTCAGTAATTGATTTGTGAAAGGTCCATATATGCAAAATGACTCCCAAACGCAGAAGGAGCCAAGAAACCAAAGAACAAGGCAGACAAATCCAGTTGGTTGGTAGAAGGTTATTTACTGGGGAACTAACAAACAGAAATATAGTCTTGGGCAGCCACAAGACAGGTAGAACTCCATGCTGGGGCTCCCCAGGCCTGGGACTTACATACAATAAGGAAAGGGTATATGTGCTCCAGGGGGAATGTGCAGGACAATTAAAGTCTTCTTTGTAGGAGAAAAAAATATGTACCTTATAGCCTATAATTTATGCTATAACATCCAGTTCGTTTTCACCTAAGGGCAAGATTTACAGAAATTATGTGCTCATGCATAAGGAACTGAAAGTAAAGTAGAAATCTCAGAGGCATTCCCAAAACTGCAGTTAATCAAAAGTCAACGTGGAGAACTAACATCCAAGGTGGAGGTACTTTAGCCTTCATTGTGACTTTTTTCAGTTGTTTCACTTATTTCTACTCTTACTTCTATCATTTCCTTTCTTCTGTTTCTTTTGGATTAAATATACATTTATTTTCCTAGCTTTTTAAGGTGGAAGTTGAGGTTATTGATTTGAATTCCTTCTTCTCTTACTGACTGCTAAAAATTTCCCTCTAACTACTGTTTTAGCAGCATGCCACAAATATTGGCATGTTAGGTTTTCATTTTCATTCAAGTAAAAATATTTTTTAATTTCCCTTTTAATGTCTACTTTGACTAATTTATTATTTAAAAGTACAGCATTTACTTTTTAAATCTTTGAAAACTTTCCAGATATTTTTCTGTTTTAGTGAGAGAACATGCTTTGTATTACTTTAATTCTTATAAATATACCAGGACTTGTTTTATATTCCAGAATTGGTTTACTGTGGTCAATGTCCCATACAGACATGAAAAAAGAAATGTAATTTCTTTTACATATTCTACTATTATATATTCTACATAGTATATTCTACTATTGTTGGACAGAGTGTTCTATTAATGTCAATTAGGTCAAGTTGATTGACAGTGTTGTTCAAGTCTTCTACATCCTTTAAGATTTTCTGTCTCCTTTTCAAACCAATTATTTAAAGAATGGTATTAAAACCTAGTTGTGGATTTGTTGATTTCTTCTTGCAGATCATGCACCTTTTACTTTATTTTTTAAACTCTCTGCTATTCAGTGCATAAACACTTACGATTTCTTGTGCCCTCTTGATGAATTGACCCTTTTATCGCTATGGAATGACCTGTTCTATTTCTGGTTGTCTTCTTTATTCTGAAATCTACTTTGGCAAATACTATTACAGCCACTTCTGCTTTCTTTTGATTAATGTTAGCACAATATCTTTTTCCATTCCATTACCTTTTTTTTTTTTTTTTTTTTTTTTTTTTGAGAAGGGTCTTACTTTATCACCCAGGCTGGAATGCAGTGGCATGATCTCAGCTTACTGCAACCTCTATCTCCCAGATTTCAAGCAATTCTCATGTCTCAGCCTCCCAAGTAGCTGGGATTACAGATGCATACCACTGTGCCCACCTAATTTATGTATTTTTTAGTAGAAACAGGGTTTCACCATGTTTCCCAAGCTGGTCTTGAACTCCTGAGTTCAAGTGATCTGCCCACTTCAGTCTCCCAAAGTGCTAGGATACAGCCATGAGCCACTGAGTCCAGCCCCATCCTATTAGTTTAAATATAGCTTTGTCTTTATATTTAAAGTGCACTTTTTGTAAACAGGATATAGTTGGATTTTTTAATCTAATCTGAAAAATGTGCATTTTAATTGTGTGTTTAGACAATTTACATTTAATATTATATGGTTAGATTTAAATCACCCATCTTGCTATTTATTTTCTCTTTGACCTATTTGTTCTTTGTTTCCTTTTTCCTCTTTACATTTTTTTTCAATTCATTTTTATCGCTTTCATGTGTCATGAATATAACTCTTTGTTTTTTTAGCCATTGCTTTAAGGGTTTATGGCACATATTTTTAACTTATCACAATCCATGTTAAGATAATATTATACCAATTCAGCAATAGTGGGAGAACCAGATGCCCCTCAACTTCAATGGGGTTATGTCCCAGAAAACCATCATAAGTTAAAAATATCAGAAGTCACAAATGCATTTAATTACACCCAACCCACCAAACATTATAGCTTAGCCTACCTTGCCTTAAACGTGCTCAGAACACTTAAATTAACTTACGGTTGGGCAAAATCATCTAACACAAAATCTGTATTATAATAAAGTGTTGAATATCTCACTTAATTTATTGAATATTATACTAAAAGTGAAATACAGGAGGATTTTATGGGTACTCAAGTATAGCTTTTGCTTCATGTGCACCACTTTTATACCATGGTAAAATAAAAAATTCTAAGTCAAATTGTATTAGTCCATTCTCACACTACTATAAAGAAATACCTGAGACTGGGTAATTTATAAAGAAAAGAGGTTTAATGGTTCATGGTTCTTCAGGCTGTACAGGAAGCATGATGTTGGCATCTGCTCAGCCTCTGGGAAGGCGTCAGGAAACTTAAAATCATGGCAAAAGGTGAAAGGGAAGCACACATATCATCATGGCTAGGGCAGAAGCAAGAGAAGGTGAGAGGGTAGGTGTTGCACAATTTTAAACAACCATATCTCACGAGAACTCACTATCACAAGAATAGCAGCAAGTGGATGGTGCTAAACCATTCATGATAAATTTGTCCCCATGATCCAACCACCTCCCACCAGGCCCTACCTCCAACAATGGGGAGTATAATTCAACATGAGATTTGGTGGGGACAGATCCAAACCATACCATTCTGCCCCTGGCCCCCCAAATTTCATGTCCTTCTCATATTACAAAACACAAGTATCCTTCTCAACAGTCCTCCAAAGTCTTAACTCATTTCAGCATTAACTCAAAAGTCCACAGTCCAAAGTCTCATCTGAGACAAGACTATTCCCTTCTGCCTATGAGCCTGTAAAATAAAAAAATAAGTTAGCTCCTTCCAAGACACAATGGGGGTAAAGGCATCATGTAAATACTCCCTTTCCAAAATGGAGAACTCAGCCAAAAGAAAGGGGCTATACAGCCCATGCAAGTCCAAAATCCAGGAGGGCTATCATTAAATCTTAAAGCTCCAAAATAATCTCCTTTGGCTCCATGTCCCAAATCCAGGTCACACTCATGCAAGGAGTGGGCTCCTAAGGCCTTGGGAAGCTCCACCTCTGTGACTCTGCAGGGTACAGCCCCTGTGGCTGCTGTCACAAGCTGGTGTTGAGTGTCTTTGGCTTTTCCAGGCATACAGTGCAAGCTGTCAGTAAATCTACCATTCTGGGGTCTGGGAGATAGTGGCCCTCTTCTCACAGCTCCACTAGGCAGTGCCCCAGTGGGGACACTGTATGGGGGCTCTAACCCCACATTTCCCCTCTGCACTGCCCTAGTAGAGGTTTTCCCTGAGGGCTTCATCCCTGCAGCAGTCTTCTACCTAAACATCCAAGCTTTTCCATACGTCTTCTGAAATCTAGGTGGAGGCTCCCAAGCCTCAACTCTTGTACTCTGTGCACCTTCAGGCTTAACAACATGGAAGCCACCATGGCTTACAGCTTTCACCCTCTGAAGCAATGTCCTGAGCTGCACCTGCGCCTCTTCTAGCCATGGCTGAAGATGTAGTGACTGGGATGTGAGGAGCAGTGCCCTGAGGCTGCACAGGGCAGTGGGGTCCTGTGTCTGGCCCACAAAACATTGTGTCCTCCTAGGCCTCAGGGCCTGTGTTAGGAGAGGCTACCACAAAGGTCTCTGAAATGTCTTTGAGGCCTTCTCCCCATTGGTTTGGCTATTAGCATTTGGCTCCTTTTTACTTATGCAAATTTCTACAGTATCAGGGGAATCCGCCCCCAATATTTCAATGTAGGTTCTTTCTATTTTCCCTAAGTGTCAGTCGGTCTAGAAATAAAGAGAAAGAATACAAAGAGAGGAATTTTACAGCTGGGCCGCCAGGGGTGACATCACATATCTGGAGGTCCATGATGCCCACCTGAGCCGCAAAACTAGCAAGTTTTTATTAGGGATTTCAAAAGGGGAGGGAGTGTACGAACAGGGAGTAGGTTACATGCTTCAAGGGGCAAAAGGCAGAGCGAAGATCACATTTCTGAGGAAACAGGACCAGAGCAAAATCGGAAACTCCTGATAATGGTCTATGTTCAGCAATGCACGTATTGTCTTGATAAACATCTTAACAGAAAACAGGGTTTGAGAGCAGAGAACCAGTCTGACCTCAAATTCACCAGGGCTGGGGTTTCCCAATCCTAGTAAGCCTGAGGGTACTGCAGGAGACCAGGGCGTATCTCAGTCCTTATCTCAACCACATAGGACAGACAATCCCAGAGTGACCATTTATAGACCTCCCCCCAGGAATGCAATTCTTTTCCTAGGGTCTTAATATTATATTCCTTGCTATGAAAAGAATTTAGTGATATCTCTCCTACTTGCAAGTCCATTTATATGCTCTCTGCAAGAAGAAAAATATGGCTCTTTTTGACAGACCCCTCAAGCAGTCAGATCTTATGGTGGTTTTCCCTTGTTCCCTAAAATTGCTGTTATTCTGTTCATTTTCAAGGTGTACTGATTTCATATTGTTTGAACACACACGTTTTACAATCAATTTGTGCAATAGTGGTGCTGAGGTGACGTACAACCTCAGCTTACGAAGATAACAGGATTAAGAGATTAACGTAAGACAGGCATAAGAAATTATAAGAGTATTATTTGGGAACTGATAAATGTCCATGAAATTTTCACAATTTATGTTCAGAGATTGAAGTAAAGACAGGCATAAGAAATTATAAGAGTATTATTAGGGAAGTGATAAATGTCCATGAAATCTTTACAATTTATGTTCAGAGATTGAAGAAAAGACAGGCATAACAAATTATAAGAGTATTATTAGGGAAGTGATAAATGTCCATGAAATCTTCACAATTTATGTTCTTCTGTCGTGGCTCCAGCTAGTCCCTCCGTTCGGGGTCCCTGACTTCCCACAACACTGCAGCCTGCTTTAATTTCTCTCCTAAAAATGGGCTTTTCTTCTCTACCACATAGCCAGGCTGCAAATTTTCCAAACTCTTACACTCTGCTTCCCCTTTAAGTATAAGTTCCAACTTTAGGTCAATTTTTTTGCTCACACATATGAGCCTAGGCTGTTAGAAGCAGCCAGGTCATTTTTTGAAAACTTTACTGCTTAGAAATTTATTTCCCCCAAATACCCTAAGTCATCACTTTCAAGTTCAAAGTTCCACAGATCCCTAAGGCAAGGGCACAATGCAGTCAAGCTCTTTGCTAAGGTAAGGCAAGAGTGATCTTTAATCCAGTTCCCAATAAGTTCTTCATTTCTATCTGAGACCTTATCAGCCTGGACTTCACTGTCCATATCACTAACGGCATTTTGGTCATAACCATTCAGTCAGTCTCTAGGAAGTTTCAAATTTTCCCTTGTCTTCCTGTCGTCTTCTGAGCCCTCCACACTCTTCTGACCTCTGCTCATTACCCAGTCCCAAAGTTGCTTCCACATTTTCAGTTATCTTTACAGCAATGCCCTACTCCTTGGTACCAATTTTTTGTATTAGCCCATTTTTGCACTACTGTAAAGAAATACCTGAGACTCAGTAGTTTATAAAGAAAAAGCATTATGCTGTCATCTGCTCAGCTTCTGGGAAAGCCTCAGGAAACAAAATCGTGGCAGAAGGTGAAAGGGGAACACACATCACATAGCCAGAGCAGGAGCAAGAGTGGGGGAAGTGGGAGGTGCTGCACACTTTTAAACAATCATATCTCACAAGAACTCACTATCACAAGAATAGCACCAAGGGGATGGTGCTAAAGCATTCATAAGAAATCCATTCCTGAGATCCAACCACCTCCCACCAGGCCCCATCTCCAACACTGGAGGACTACAGTTCAACATGAGATTTGGTAGGGACACACAGCCAAAACATATCACCAATCGCTATAAGTCAGGGACCATGTGTACTTCTATTTTTCCCCTCCTGGACTTTGTGCTTTTTTTGTCATACATTTTACTTCTACACAGATTAAAACCACCACACTATGATGTTAATATTTTAATTTAAACAAGCAATTATCTTTTGAAGACACTGAAATAATAAGAAAATTTTTATATATTTATCCATTTAGTTATCATTTTCAGTGCTATTTATTTCTTTAGGCAGATCTAGGTTTCTACTATTCCACCTAGTATCATTTTTATTCTGTTTGAAGAAGTTCAATTAACATTTCTCGTAGTGTGGAGTCTAGCTGATAAATCATTTCAGCATAGCTGACAAACTCTTTCAGCTTTTGCTTGTCTCAAAAAGTCTTTATTTCTCCTTCATTTATGAAAAAAATCTTTACTGAGTCTACTTTTCTTGGTTGGAAGGGTTTTTTGTTTTTAGAACTTTAAAGATGTTGCTCTACTATCTACTTGTTGCTTTATTTCCAAAGAAAACATGCTGCTATTCTTATTTTTGTTCTTCTGTAACATAAAATGTCTTCTTTTCTCCTCTGGCTACTTTACAGATTTTTTCTTTATCACTTGTTTTGTGCATTTTATGATGTCTTAGTATAGATTTCTTCATATTTCTTGTGCTTAGGGTTTGTTGAGTATCTTGAACCTATGGATTTGTAGTTTTCACCTAATTTGGACATTTTTCAGCCATTGCTTCTCCAAATTTTTTGTGTCCCCCCCCCACCACACACACACACACACACACACACACACACACAGCCCTATTCTTCCTACAGGAACTCCAATTACATGTACATTCATTCACCTGAAGTTGCCTCACAGCTCATTGATGTCCTGTTTTTTTAGGTCTTTTTTTGTCTCTACATCTTGTTTAGAATGGGTTCTATTGCTAAATCTTCAAAATTACTACTACATATTTTGGCCATAGATTATTGGATGTTAATCCTATCTAGTGTATGTTTCATCTCAGAGACTGTAATTTTTATGTCTAGATATTCAATTTAGGTCTTTCCATATTTTACATGTCTATTTAACATATTCAGTGTCTCCATTAGCTACTCTAACATATGGGATACAGTTAGAACTATTTTAATGTCCTTGTCTATTGAATTTAACATCTATGTCAGTTCTGGATTGGTATCAATTAATTCCTTTTTTCTCCTCATTCTGGGTCATATTTTTTTGCTTCTTTGTCTTATGAATTTATAATTTGATCACATCTTTATCAAAAGATATTTGCTACATATTTTTAACAGAAAAATAGAAATGACATATCAATAATGAATTCAGTAAGTTAGAAATATAAAATACAAATATGATATATATCATATGAATATGGTATTTTGATATACATCATTTGAATATGATATATATGAAATACTAGGCAGATGATAAGAATGATTTGCAAATATGCAGATGTCCTCTAAATATACATTACAAAAAGGCAGGGTTTATAGCAGTGTGAAATAAAAATTTAAAAGCTTCTAATGTGTATAATACTTATTATATTGTGTATGCAGTTTTTTCTGTTTGAATGCAAAAAAATTAATAGTTACTTTTAAGGATAGGACCTTCAGGGACTCCGAGTGGGCTTAGAAATTTTCACTCTTCACTTTAATTGAATGTTGCATTGTCTTACTGGGTGCATGTATTGATTTAATTTTTATTTCTGTTTGTTGTGTTTTGTAACATTAATGGTGTATTTCTGGTGAAAACTGAGTTATCAGCCACTTCTGTTTTCTTCCTTATTTTTTTCTAAATTTAAATAAATGGTATTAAAATAATTACCTAACAATAGGGATAGATATCAATTCTGTGGGGTCTGATGTTTAAATAATCTGGAGAGCCCTCTTTAAGACAAAAAAAAAATCTTACTTTTGCAAATTTTCTGCTATATCACACAATTTAGTTGTGCATGTGCTCATCGGTCTCCTCTCTACTAGAATGTAAGATCCACGCAGGCTGGGTTTTATCTGGTTTATTCACTATGGTACTCCCAGTACTAACACATCGTAGACACTCAATATTTGTCAAATAGATGGGAGGTTGAACTCTGTGACCTGTAAGTTCCACAACAATGCTAAGATTAGTGAGTCTGTATCTGGGGACTTCCTTTTCCTCTTACCTTTCCCTACCCCTACCTAAGAAAATCACTTACCCAACTTCCACTTCCCATAATTCTTAGAAGGAAAAGGATGTCCTTTATCACACATCTGAGATAACTAATAATACCAATCAGCAACATTGTTGAGGCAAGTGCTGTACATCCAGCACTAACCTTGATCTGCCCAGCATCTGCTGGCAAGAAGTTCTGTAGCCATGATTGGTTATTAACTCTTAATCATAGCCTTCTTCTGCAATCAAGAGCTTTGATTAACTCCATTTACTGTCCTGCAAGGGCAGAAGTGAGGAGGCAGAAGGAGTAATGAACTTAGAGGGCAATGATCATTCTGAGCTCCATGACTTGTCCAGGGTGACTATTTCATTTCTTGTCAGTCCCTAAGTGATAAAATACCAGGATTCTCACCCTCCTGTCATGTGTTTCCCTCTCCAAAACGTTTCTGCTATGAATCCGACTGCCAACCTCTGTTCCCAGGGGAGAGGCTATTGCCAAGAGAGGATCCAATACAAAAAGCAAGTCAAGCCAAGAGTGTACCTGGTCAGACAGGGAGGATTGTCAGAGGGGCAGACCAGCAGTGTTAGAGCCCACCACCAAAGGCCTGATATTCCATTACCAGAGTGCACACTTCCCCTAAACACTAAAAGTATTGCTCAGCTGTTCTGGAAAGCAGCTATCTTCTTGGATCATGATGATGAGGCCAAAGCTGAAGCTCCCTATTCCCTCTTTTGCCTATTTTATGAGCCCAACTTTTATGAGTTGGTCAAAGGGAACATAGCTTCAATTATACATATCTGGGATGATATTTCGCTTTTGAACCTCTCCAAGAAAATGAAATTAGCCCTGAATGAAGTTATTACATAGCAAATATCTGGTTGTCATTCAGAGTTTTCTGTGATCTAATCAGTTCTCATTAAGTTCATATCATCCAAAAAGCACTCTGAGGATAGTGTGTCTTGTAAGAAATAGCTCACCTTCAAGGGTCATGACATGTAAACTGGTAATTGCAACACAAAAGAAAGCAGTGACTTAAGTCCCACAGTGGCTGAAACCCTATCTGGTGGGAATCAGAAAGGCATCAGGGAAAAGCAACTTTGGAGATAAGTCTAAACAAGGAGAAATATGTCAACAGGTAGAGATGGGGTGTGAATCTACAATGTTCCTCTAAACTTCTGAAACATTCACACCTTTAAATTTTTCACTGAAATGTGTTGGGCTTAATTAATTCAGTTTCAACCCCTCATTTGCCTATTTTTCTCCACCGAAGTTGCAGCATGATGGGAACAACGCGTTCTGCCTCCACCCACTGGCTGGTAGAAGCGTAATGCCTGCGAGCAGAAGGGGTAATACTGGAGGCTGAGTCACAAGCTCCATTCTTCTTTTTTAACTGCTCTATTGAGGTATCATTGACAAATAAAATTTGTATTTATTTAAGGTTTACTGTTTGATTTTTTGATATATATATGCATTGTGAAATGATAACCATTGGTCAAAGGGAACATAGCTTCAATTATACAGGCTCTACTCTGACTTGTAACCCTGCTGATGAAATGCTGCTCTGTAGCTCTGGTGGTCTGATATTTTTACAGCAAAAACATGCCAAGTCAAATAAGTTTTGGGAGACTGTCCTGGCAGGAAGCCTTTATATTTAGATTAATCCAAAAGGCATCATTTGTTAACTACAGCACACTGTGCCCGAAGCGCAGGTCACACAGAACATCTGGTTTTGGTCAAGTCTTAGTTTGTATTCAGTTTTCCAACGGGGATGAGTCAACACAAGTTCAAAGGATGTGCCCTGTAACAGACAATACAGCCTGCTATTGAGCTGTCTGGGATACCCAGCCTTCTGCCCTAACTCTGTCACCTTCCACAAGGTATACCTTTAATCTCGGTGACTCGAGGAAAAGCAAAGGGACGCCTGTGTTTTCTGTGCATTCATTCATTAGCTCTTCAGTTAAGACATTGTCAGTGACAGTCAAACAAATGTTAATGGCACTTCTTTTTTCCTTTGAAATCAAGATAACTCTTGTTCAGACAACATATAACATCATGTCTAGAATATACTATCAGGACTAAAGTCAAATGCATTATGCAATGTCTCCTCTAATTGCAGCAAGTGGATACTGAAGGGTCTGTGAACATTGTGGGTGAAGCTGCGAGCTGTGTTGTTGTTGTTGTTGTTGTTGTTGTTGTTGTTTGGAGTATGTTTTCATTACAATCCTTGTGTTAATGTAAATAGCTCCTTTGGGTAATCACCTTATAACCAATTCCCTTTCCAGATTTCATTGTTCATGTTTGCATTTATGTTTGTAGTTATGTTGGAGAATCATCCAGATAATGGGAAAGGAAGTGAGATTAATTAATAAATGAAGCATTCTCACTTAATGAAAACAAAATGATGCTAAAATGACTCACTATACAGATGAAGGTTTGTCATGGCATAAGTAAAATCATATAATGGGAAAATTGATTAACTGCATAGCACATGGGAGTATAGGCACAGCACGCTCATTACCAGATTCAGTGGTGAATAGCCATGTAGTTTCAGCAAAATAACACCATCCTTTAATATTGTAAATTTATCAGCTTTTACATTTTTATTTGTATTAACTTTATAAATTTGATTTTAATAAATCATTTTATAAAAGTTGTAAACATAGGATGTTCTCTCTAGTTTTATATTTTTATGCATTAGGTAAAATAATAAAAATGTGAAAACAATTTAAGTCAAAAATTAAAATATCAAAAATGTTATTACCCTTTTGCTCAAATTTGAGAAATAGTAAAGTAAGCCTAATCCTCCCTATGTGTCTAAAATGTGATGGGCTAGGTCAACAAGGGAAGAGCTCTGACTGATTTTCAAGCCAGTTGAATTAGATGAGAAGAGTTTTAGTATAATGAAAGCAAAAACGGTCAAGGAGCTAAGAGTTAAAATCTCAACTATGCCATTTGCAGGGTGACAGAACTTAGATAAGCTTCTTTCACTTCTCTGGGCTCCAGTTTAATCCTCTGTGAAATAAGGAGGACTTAGTATAGAACTTTGTCAGGTCCCTTTCAACTCTGAAATTTTATGGTTCTATTTCTCCTTGATTCTAAAGAAGTTAAAAGGCAGTCTGGGTCGTAGAAGCCTGCCCTCTGCTGGCCGAAGCCCATTCTGCAATCCTGACATCTGCCAAGTGTAGAGACGAAGAGACCCAGACTGGGCTCGGCCCTAGAAAAAGGTCTAGGCCGTAGAAAGTTGGGGCCGAACGCGGTGGCTCACGCCTGTAATCCCAGCACTTGAGGCGGAGACGGTCGGATCCCCTGAGGTCAGGAATTCGAGATCAGCCTGACCAACATGGGGAAGCCCCTTCTCTACTAAAAATACAAAAAAAAGTAGCCGGGTGTGGTGGTGCATGGCCTGTAATCCAGCTACTCAGGAGCCTGAGGCAGGAGAATCGCTTGAACCCAGGAGGCGGAGGTTACAATGAGTCGAGATGGCGCCATTGCATTCCAGCCTGGGTGACAGAGCGAAACTGTCTCAGGAAAAAAAAAAAAAAAAAAAAGAAAGGAAGAAAGAAAGAAAGAAAACAAAAAATTAGGCAGCCTACTTTTCTTCTTTTTTTTTTCTTTCCCATCCTTTTTCTGTTATTTTCTCTCCTCTTGGATTCTGCTCTTGGAGTAAGGGAATGCTGAAGATGTCCTTCAGTCATCCTCATCTCTACTCTGTTGTTAGGCAACAGCCCTGCCTATACGCAGTCACCCTACAGCGACTGGGTTTATACCCTGACATCCCAGTCTCGCCTCACCACAGCTAACTGGCAAGTCAAGAGCAGCTAATCCAACTATTCGGTATCCTACGGCATGACCTGGAGGAGAAACGAGAGCTGCATGGTGTAGTCTTGCATCTGAATTGATGGAATCTTAAGCTAAAGAGGTGTCGGAGTCCACCCCCAAGATGTCCCTAGACATCTCCACCTCCTAGCCTTTACGTCTTGTGTCGTCCCCTCCCACAGTGAATGGGACTGACCTGTGGCACCAACAGCATATTGTAGAAATGGCAACGTGTGACTTCTGAGGCTGGGTTATAAAAGCTAGCTGCCTCCGCCTTTCTTGCTCTTGGATCACTCCCTCTGGGGGAAGGAAACCAGCTGCCATATTGTTAGGACACTCGGAAGCCTATGGAGAGCCCACATGGTGGCAAACTGAGACCTTTGCCAACAGCCAGATGAGTAAACCATCTTGGAAAAAGATCTTCTATCCCCAGTTAAGCCCGACAATGACTACAATTCTGGTTGTCGTCTTGACTACACCCTCATCAGAGACCCTGAGCCAGAAACACCTGGCTAAACTGCTCTGAATTCCTGATGACCAGGAACTGTGTGTGATAATGTTTATTGTTTGGTGCCACTAAGTTGTAGGGTAATTAGTTACACAGAAATATATATCAAATACAAGAGACAGTGCCCTGAAGGCATCTTTTGGGAAAGTCAGGGAAGATCTGGGGCCACCAAGGACCCCTGATATTTTTACCCCTCATGATGTAAATCCCACCTGTATGCACTAAGAAAGGAGGTCTAGGGGTTCTCATCGGTGGTTATCAGATTGCTATGTCTGGAGGCAAATATGATGAGGAAGTATATTTTGGTAATGCTCTGGTCTATTGGGTAGATAAACATAATGTAGAATCATGACATAAGAAATTAGTCAAAAAAAAGACAAAATTTCAACTCATAGGTAAAATAAGTTGGCAGACCCTGCCATAAGGCACAAGAGGATAAAAGTAACACAGCTTTGAACAACAACAACAGAGTAACAGCTAGAATTAAAGTGTTTGTGTTTGTGGGTGCATTCAGAAAGTAAAGGAGTACACATGTTCGTTGGGAGACAAATGAAGGATGAATCCAAAACTCAAGACTGAGAAAGGTGGGGTTGAGGAAGTTGCAAAAACTGTAGGCTTAGTCCCTACATAGGGTATCCAAAAAGTCCAATGTACTATCTTCAAATGAGCATGGTAAACCCTGCTTGCTTGGGACAGACATCAATATCCAGTAGAGTTTTATCTGAATGGTGAGACATCACACAGCTGGTCAGGCAATAAGCACAATCCTAAGCAATCACTCCATCAGCAGACCATGTGGTTAGTGCTTGGATCAACAGAGAGCAGAACACAAGCTGGGAACATGTTTCTCCAATAGAAACATGCTTTAGATCAAAACTTCTGGCTCAGGAGAAAAATTGAAACAGAATATGGACTGGATTGTCTCAAAGGGACTAAAAGGGCTGGGACTCAGTAGATAGATGCATGCACATGGCTTGGCTAAACACACTGGGTACCAAGACACATTTAATTCCTGATCCCTGGAAGTTCAGGACTGATTTCAGAACTGGGTGAAGCTGGGAAGGCAAGAGCTGGCAGACAGCTTGAATGCTGTCAATGACAATTGTTCTACCAGGGTTATAAATAAACTGATCTACCAAATATTTTTGAACAATTATAAGGTGTAAACAACAGGGAAGGAATTTTGTCTTGAAATTTCCAGAAAGCTATTATTGTTGTAGCCTCTATAGAGACAGAATAGAACCGCATTCAAAATTCAGTTTGGATGTTGATATGGTTTTCCTGTGACCCTACCCAAATCTCACCTTGAATTATAGCTCCTATAATTTCCACAATGAGACACCATCTCACGCAGGTCAGAATGGCTATTAATGAAAAGTCAAAAAGTAACAGATGTGGGCAAGGTTGCAGAGAAAAGGAAACACGTATACACTGTGGGTGGGAATGTACATTAGCTCAGCCACTGTGGAAAGTAGTTTGGAGACACAGCCACCATTCAGCCAAGCTATCCCATTACTGAATAAATACCCAAGGAAAATAAATCATTCTACCAAAAAGACACTTGTGCTCATATGTTCATCACAGCACCATTCACAATAGCAAAGATACGAAATCAACCTAGGTTCCCACTGATGGTGGATTTGATAAAGAAAATGCGGTACATACACACCATGGAATATGATGCCGCCATTGAAAAAAGAATAAAGTCATGTCCTTTGCAGCAACATGGACGCAGCTGGAGGCCATTATGCTAAGAGAATTAACTCAGGAACAGAAAACCAATACTGCATGTTCTCACTCACAAGTGGAAGCTAAACACTGAGTACACACATATACAAAGATGGGACCAATAGAAACTTGAGACTATAGAGGGGGAGGAGAGAAAACTGTAAGGGCTGAGAAACTATCTATTGTGTACTATGTTCACAACCTGGGTGATAGGATCAATGATACTACCAATCTCAGCAAGATTCAAAATACCCATTGAACAAACCTGCACATGTACCCCCGAATCTAAAATAAAGGTTGAAATTTTAAAAATAGATAAATACTAAAATAAAATAATGATCTGTATTTACCTATTTCCTTCAGTAGACTGTGAGCTCTGTGAAGGCTGGGACAGTGTTTTGTTCATTTTTGCATCCCTAGGACTTGGGTTCCAGCAGTGGTGTCAATAAATATTTGTTGACGAGAAGAATAAAAATATACAGGCCAGTGTTTGAAACCTGGGGATAATCTTGATTCATAGGCAGGGAGTAAGAAGTTCTACTTTATACTGTGCAATTCAGCAGAAATTCAGGCTTCCCTGCAGTGGAATCTGACTTCAGACTTCCATTAAGTAACTAAACTTTATATTGTCCTAACACCGTTAGCCTCAAAACTCAACAATCGCAATTTCTTCAACTTTTAGGAGTGGTCTTGCTCTTATCTTCCTTAGGTCCTCCCTTCATATTTACTCATTCATTCAATGCTTGCTCATCAGATATTTATTAAGTGGTTACTATGTCCCAGGCACCATTCTAGGCACTGGGGATACATCAAGGAGGGAAAAAAAAAAAAAAAAAAAAAACAAGAATACCTGCTCTCTTGGAGTTTTTGGAAAAAAGAAAAAGTACACTGGGAATTCTGCTTGTGGTAAGAATGCAGTTTTAAATCAGATGGTGAAGATATACCTCAATGCAGAGATGAAATTTGAGCAAATACTTGAAGAGAATGAGGGAATACATCAAGCAGCTTGGGGAAAGGAGTCCTAAATAAAGGGAACAGCTAATAGCAGCACTCGAAGGCTGGAGCAGGCATGTGTGTTCAATAAACTTCTGTAGCTGAAGCAGAATCAAGCAATGGGAGATAATACCAGTAGATGATACACAGACATAAGCTCAGTCCCTGAGCTCTAGTTTCATCTTTGTTTTGTCTCTATTGGGCACTGTCATCAGAAGAGCCAGGGATTTGGGACCAGAAAGAGGTGCCTTGGAATTTCTTCTTTACCTCTCACCAGCTCTATAGTTTGAGGAAGCAATTCCCTCTGTTCTGCCTAGGAAGCACTTTATGCAGGTTATCTCAATAAGTCTTTGGAAATGCTCCATCAAGTAGGGGCAAGTATACCCATTTTAAAAGTTGGAAACTGACCAGGTGTGGTGGCTCACACCTGTAATCCCAGCACTTTGGGAGGCTGAAACAGGCGGATCACCTGAGGTCAGGAGTTTGAGAACAGCCTGGCCAACATGGTGAAACCCCGTCTCTACTTAAAAAAAAAGAAAATAAGAAAAATACAAAAATGAGCTGGTCGTGGTGGCAGGCACTCTTAGTCCCAGCTACACAGGAGGCTGAAGCAGGAGAATCACTTGAAGCCAGGAAACCGAGGTTGCAGTGAGCCGAGATCACACCACTGCCCTCCAGCCTGGGCTACAGAGCAAGACTCCATCTCAAAAAATTAAAATTTCAAAATATATAAATAAAAATAAAAGTTGGAAACTGAACTTTAGAGGGCTAGAGAGGATTTAGTAACTTGCTCAGAACCGTCTGTCAGAAATGACAGAATCAGGATGGGAACTCTGGTGACTTAATCGAAAGGCTGTGTCCTTCCTCCCTACCTCACGTGGGATAGCTCAACATGTATCCAGAGTCTGGCACACACTAAACGTTCAGTAGGTGTAATTCTTTCTCTCCATTACCTTGACTGAGTTCTCTGAAGGTGTCTGCTTCCTTGGCCAGTCTCTGAGTGCTGTCCGCTCCGAGGCTCCCCATTTCCCAGGAGGATGCCTTCATTTCCCAAAACAGAAGTTCTCATTTAACAGTGTTGAATGCCTGGCCATTGCCATTGCTATGTGACCTTGGGCAAGTCATGTCACCTTACTTGTAAACCGGGTTTGGTAATGTCTGCTTGCTCCAATGGGGGACATATAGGAGAGAAGCCACATAAAGCATCTCACACAGAGCTTCCCAACTCAATGACTAGTCATTGCTACTATTGTGTCTTCTGGAACTTGCTTTCTTTGCCTTCTTGGCTGGTTTTTCACCAACAGTTGAGCCAGCCTCACTTCAAAGGTGGATGGGATTACGGGTTCTTACCCCTTGTAGTCTCCTCAGAAATTTTTTCCATCGCTGGCTGTGTTAACAGGTATCATAAATACATCTAATTTTTAAACAAGCACGTCTAATACTTTTAATGTTTTAGTTACAAATGTGAATAAAGGGCAGATAGCTCTGCTGAGGTCAACTTGGACTGTCTGTTCATGTACTTATGTTTTGCTAGAATCCATATACTGGAAAGAAACATTTGCTAATTTTTACATTTTAAAACACTATCTCTATTTAGAAAGATTGGTATAAACAGGATTGTGGTATTACACAGCTCTAGATACCATGCACATGTTTGTACCTGTGGAGCTGTGCAATGGTTGACCCTAGGAACAAAGAAAGACATGCTGGACACCTGTCCCTGGCTGCCATGAGTGTTGGCTGCTAAGCACTCAGTTGCCCCCTCTGGAGAATCATTCTCAGCTGTGTGTGGAGAAAAGGGAAGCCTTGCACACTGTTGGTAGGAATATAAATTAGCAAACCCATCACGGGCAAGTGTATGAAGATTCCTCACGATATTAAAAACAGAACTACCATGTGATCCAGAAATTCCATGTCTCAGTATAGTACAAAGAAAATGAAATCAGTATGTCCAAGAGACATTTACACTCTCATGATCATTGCAGTGATATTCACAATAGTCAAGATATGGAGTCAACCTAAGTGGCCATCATTCAACCATGAATTGATAAAGAAAATGTGGTGTGGGGTGGCTGATGCCTGTAATACCAGCACTTTGGGAGGCCGAGGTGTGTAGATCACTTGAGGTCAGGAGTTTGAGACCAGCCTGGCTAACATGGCATCTCTACCAAAAATACAAAAAATAAAATAAAAAATTAGCTGGTCATGGTGGTGCATGCCTAAAATCCCAGCTACTCAGGAGGCTGGGATGAGAATCACTTGAGAATCGCATGAGAATCGCTTGAACCCAGGAGGCAGAGGTTGCAGTGAGCTGAGATGGCACCACTGCACTCCAGCCTGGGGGACAGAGTGAAACTCCGTCTCAAAAGAAGGGAAAAAGAAAAGAAAAGAAAATGTGCTGTATGTACACAATGGAATATTATTCAACCTTAAAAGAGAAGTAAATCTGGTAATATGCAACAACATGGATGAACTTGAACCTGGAACACATTATGTTAAGTGAAATAAGCCAGGTATAGAAAGGCAAATAAATATCACATGATCTCACTTACATGTGGAATCTAAACAAGCTGAACTCACAAAAGTAGAGAGTAAAATGGTGGTAACCAGGGTCTGAAATGGTTTGGGTGGGGTCAGGGGGGACAACGGGAGCAGGGGCCGGAGTTGGGGAGATGTTGATCAAAAGGTACAAAATTTCAGTTAATCAGGAGGAGTAAGTTTAAGAGATTTATTATACAACATGGTGACTTTAGTCAATAGCAGTGCAGAGTACTCTTCAACATTGCTAAGAGTAAATTTTGTGTCCTCACCACAAAAACTAAGGATGTGAGTTAATACGTACATTAATAGACTCCATTTGGCCAGTCCACAATGCATACATATTTCAAAACTTCACGTTGTACACAATAAACACATATAATTTTTTTCAACTTAAAAATTAATTAAAAAAAAAAAAGGAATTGTCCTCAGCCAAACAGACCCTCAGCCAGACCCAGAGGCTAACAGGAGGACAAGATGAGTTAATGACCAGAAACATTTTGTGAAAGTTAGCAATTATCTTTATTGCTACTAGTGATGTTTGATGACTGGCTGACCTGGGACATCAAACTATGGCTTCTGATCCTAACTCGGGACTCTTCCACTCTATGATACATCTATCTAATCCAGCTCAACCTGAACTCTACGATTTAGATCCACCTACCCTCAAAATCAAAATTCAAATCTATCTTCCCAAGCTGGCATTCTTTCCAGGTTGAACAAAAGTTATGAGTCATGGGGAAAGGAGTCCAAGAAGAGGCTCAGGTTTCCAAATCTAAATCTCAGAAAAATAGAAGCAAAATGTATTTCTTAAAGAACTCACATCCCAGTCCTGAAAAATTTTGATTTTCAACACTAAAAACATAACCTATTCAGACAACTATATTGGGCTGAGTATATTGCAGCTGTGAAAATTTCACATGATTTAATATAATTTTAAATAATTCACATTCTAAACTATGTCAGTAAATCTAAAGATGCAACATCCCTGTAGCAAAAATGCATCCGTTTTTGTATAAATATGTCTTTGTTTCCTCAAAAGAAGGCTCACAAAAGGATTTAACTCAGAACTACTCGAACTGATTTAATTCAACTATTTGAATGCCTCAATTTTCAGCAAATTGACTGTTTTCTATATAAATCAACTAATGGTATTAAAAGATATTAAACAATGATAATGCTTATTAGAGGTGTAATCCTATCTCAGGCGAATTTTCTTGGAGGTTAATATGGGATATATATTTCCTTTCTCTAAAGATAACAGTAAAGTCTCAGATTTTCAGCCATTGAACCAAAAGAATATTAGAGCCCCACCTGGTGGATGTGATGCTTATTCAGTGTACAAAATAAACTTTTTCACTAAGTCATTACTGAGTACTGTGCTCTAATTGCTTTCAGAATGTAGCAATTAATCTCTGTTTCTTCATTTTACATTTTGATGTCTATTTCCTTCTGCTTGAATGGCTGGACTTTATCCTCCAGCATTTATCCACCTCCCTTTCTCTAAAAACAGCCTTCATCTAGACATGGATTAACACAGTTGTGTTTAATATATAGAAAATTACATTTCAAAAGATTCTATTTTAACAAAGTTGACAGATACCTAATCACAATTATATCACAACGTAAATTATATATTATAGTATATGTGATATGCGTATATCACAAGTTACTAAATTGCATAATATTAAAATACGGTCACACATCACTGAATGAGAATGATATGCCCCAAGAAATGCATCTATCTCCTCCACATCTTGTCCCACTGGAAGGTCTTCAGGGGCGATAACATGCATGGAGCTGTCATCTAAGATAACAATGCCTTCTTTTGGAATACCTCTTCAAGGACCTGCCTGAGGCTGTTTTACAGTAACTTATTTGCAATATAAGTAGAAGAGTATGCTCTAAAATACTGATTTAAAAGTATAGTAAATACATACATCAGTAACATAGTCATTTGTTATCATTATCAGTATTATACACTATACATAATCATATGTGCTAGACTTTTATACATTTGGTAGTACACTAGGTTACATCAACATCACCATAAACACGTGAGTAATGCCTTGTGCTAACAAGTTACAATATGGGTACAATATCACTGGGCCATAGGAATTTTTCAGCTCAATTATAATCTTATGGCCTCACCATCATATATATGATTCACTGTTAGCCAAAATGTCATTATATAGCACATGACTGTATATATTAAACTTTATATATAACTTATAAGATATACTCTCAAACACAGACAAGTTTTAGGAATAGAGTAATAACAACCTTTATTTTCTCAACCAACATGAGGCTGTCTACTAAGATATGAGGAGTGGTGGTTGGTCAAGAGACTGGAATAGTAACTGAGAATGGGAGAGAGAAATAGCTACTCTAGGAAACGTAAAAGCAAGTCCCAAATGAGATATGCTATCAATAATCTGGGGACAGAGTCAGAAAGATTAACTCTACACAAAAGGACAAAGGAGGGTATTACATAATGACAAATAGTTCAGTTCAACAGGAAGACTTAACTATCCTAAATATATATGCACCCAACATTGGAACACCAAGATTCATAAAACAAGTACTTCCAGACCTACGAAAAAACTTAGACAATCACACAATAAGAGTGGGGGACTTCAACACCCCACTGACAGTGTTAGGTCATCAAGGCAGAAAACTAACAAAAGAAACTATGGACTTAAATTTAACATTAGACCAGCTGGATCTAATAGATATCTACAGAATGCCCCACCCATCAACCCCAGAATATACATTCTTCTCATTTACACATAGAATCTAATCCAAGATCAACCCCATGCTCAGTCGTAAAGTAAGTCTCAATAAACTAAAAAATATTGAAATTGTACCAGCCATCCTCTTGGACCACAGTGGAGTAAAAACAGAAATCAATACAAAGAAGATCTCTCAAAACCATAAAATTACATGGAAATTAAACAACTTATTTCTGGATAACTTTTGGGTAAATAACACAGGAATCAAAAATTTATTTGAAATAAATGAAAACAGAGATAGAAAATACCAAAATCTCTGCGATACAGCAAAAGCAATGTTAAAAGGAAAGTTCATAGCACTAAATGCCTACCTCAAAAAGTTAAAAAAAAAAAAAAAGACCTCAAATTAATGATTGAACATTAGGCCTAGAGGAACTAGAAAAACAAGGACAAAATAACCCCAAAGCTATCAAAAGAAAAGAAATAATTAAAATCAGAGCATAATGGATGATATTAAGACCCAAACATCCATACAAAGAATCAACAAAACAAAAAGTGGTTTTTGAAAGGATAAACAAGATCAATAGACTGCTGGCTAGATTAACAAAGAAAAAAGGAAAGAAGATCTAAATAAGCACAATGAGAAACAACAAAGGTGACATTATAACCAACTGCACAGAAATACAAAAGATCCTCAGAGACTACTACAAATACCTCTCTACACACAAACTAGAAAATCTAGAAGAAATTGATAAATTCCTGGAAACACACACTCTCCCAAGATTAAATCAGAGAAAAAATGAAACCCTGAACAGACCAATATCAAGTTCTGAAATTATATCAGTAATAAAAACCTGCCAACAAAAAAGTCCAAGACCAGACAGATTCACTGTTGAATTCTACCGGATGTACAAAGAAGAATTGGCTTTAATTCTACTGAAACTATTCTAAAATATTGAGGAGGAGGGACTCCTCTCTAACTCATTGTACAAAGCACCTGATACCAACACCTGGCAAAAACACAATGAAAACAAGAAAACTACAGGCCAATATCCCTGATGAACATAGATGCAAAGATCCTCAACAAAATACTAGCAAACCAAATCCAGCAGCATGTCAAAGGGTTAATTCACCATGATCAAGTAAGCTTCATTCCTGGAAGGCAAGGACACAAATCAATAAATGTGATTGATCACATAAAGAAAATTAAAAACAAAAACCATATGATCATCTCAATAGACATGCAAAAAGCTTTTGATAAAAATCCAACATCCGTGATCAAAACCCTCAACAAACTAGACATCAAAGGAACATACCCCAAAATTATAAGAGCCATCTATGACAAACTCACAGCCAACATCATACTGAACAGGCAAAAGCTGAAAGCATTTCCCTTGAAAACTGAAAAAAGATAAGAATGCCCATTCTCACCACTCCAATTCCACATAGTACTAGAAGTCCCAGCCAGGGCAATCAGGCAAGAGAAGAAATAAAAGGGATCGACATAGGAAAAGAAGTCAAACTCTCTCTCTTCGTTGACAATATGATTCTATATCTAGAAAACTCTAAAGACTCCACCAAAAGATACCTACAACTGATAAATGGCTTTAGTAGTTTCAAGGTACAAAATCAATGCACAAAAATCAGTAGCATTTCTATACACTAATAATGTTCAAGCTCAGAGCCGAATAAAGAACATAATCCTATTTACAATAGCCACAAAAAAAGCACCAGGAATACCAAAAATACTAGGAATCACCAAGGAGGTGACAGATCAATGTTATTGAAAGAAATTATAGATAATACAAACAAATGAAAAAACATTCCGTGCTCATGGATTGGAATAATCCATATCATTAAAACGCCCATACTGCCCAAAGCAATCTACAGATTCAATGATATTCCTATCAAACCACCAATGTCATTTTTCACTGAAATAGAAAAAACTATTCTAAAATCCATATAGCAAAAAATAGCCTAAATAGCCAAAGCAATCCTAAACAAAGTGAACAAAGCCAGAGGCAGCACATTACCTGACTTCAAACTATAGTAAAAGATTATAGTAATCAAAACAGCATGGTGTTAGTACAAAAAGAGACACATAGACCAATGGAACAGAATACAGAACCCAGAAATAAAGCCACACACATACAGTTATGTGATCTTTGACAAAGTTTGCAAAAATAAGCAATGAGGAAAGGACTTCCGATGGCTGCTGGGATAGCTAACCATGTGAGGAAGAATGAAACTGGATCCCTGTATTTCACCATATACAAAAACTAAATCAAGATGGATTAAAGACTTAAATGTAAGACTTCAAACTATAAGAATTCTGAAAGAAAATCTGAGAAACATTGTTCTGGACATGAGCTTTGGGAAATAATTTATAGCTAAGTCCCCTAAAGCAATTGCAACTAAAACAAAAATGGATGAGTGGGACCTAATTAAACTAAAGAGCTTCTGCACATGGCAAAAGAAGCTATCAACAGAGTAAACAGACAACCTACAGAATGGGAGAAAATATTTGCAAGCTATGGATCCAACAAAGGTCTAATATTCAGAAACATAAACAATTTGACAAGAAACAAAAAAACAAATAGCCCTATTAGTGTTGGTGCATGCCTATAATCCCATCTACTCAGGAGGCTGAGGCAGGAGAATCGCTTGAACCCAGGAGGCAGAGGTTGCAGTGAGCCGATATCATGCCATTGCACTCCAGCCTGGGCAACAAGAGTGAGACTCGGTCTCAAAAAAAAAAAAAAAAAAAAGAAAGAAAGAAAAGAAAAGAAGAAAAAGAAAAAGAAAAAAAAGTAAGCAAAAGACAGAAATGGACACTTCTCCAAAGACGACATATAAGTGGCCAAAAAAATATGAAAAATCACTCATCATTACTAATCATCAGAGAAATGCAAATCAAAACCTCTATGAGATACCATCTCACACTAGTCTAAACGGTTATTAATAAAAGTCAAAAAACAACAGATGCTGGTGAGGCTATGAAGAAAAGGGAACTCATACACTCTTGGTGGGAATGTAGATTAGTTCAGTCACTGTAGAAAGGAGTTTGGAGATTTCTCAAAGAACTTAAAACAGAACTACCGTTCAACCCAGCGATTCCATTACTGCGTATATATCCAAAAGAAAAGAAATCATTCTACCAAAAAGACACATGCACTCATAAGTTCATCACAGCACTACTCACAATAGTAAAGACATGGAACCAACCTAGGTGCCCACCGATAGTGGACTAGATCAAGAAAATATCAGCTTGGTGCAATGGCTCATGCCTGTAATCCCAACACTTTAGGGGGCCAATGTGGGCAGATCACTTGAGGCTAGGAGTTCAAGACCAACCTGGCCAATATGGTGAAACCCCATCTCTACTAAAACTAAAAAATTAGCCAGGCACAGCGGTGCACGACTGTAGTCCCAGCTACTCAGAAGGTTGAGGCAGGAGAATCTCTTGAACCCAGAAGGCGTAGGTTGCAGTAAGCCAAGATCATGCCACTGCACTCCAGCCTGGGTGACAGAGCAAGACTCTGTTTCAAACAAATAAATTTAAAAAGAAGGGACAAAAGAAGGAAAATGGTATATATACACCATGGAATACTATGTGGCCATAAAAAAGAACAAAGTCATGTTCTTTGCACCAACATGACTTTTTTGCAGCTGTGGGCCATTATCCTAAGCCAATTAATGCAGGAACAGAAAACCAAATACAGCATGTTCTCACTCGTAAGTAGAAACTAAACATTGGGTACTCATAGACATAAAGATAGCAACAATAGACACTGGAATACTAGAGTGGGAGAACGAAGGAGGACCAGGGTAGATAAACTACCTATTGGGTACTATGTTCACTACCTGGGTGATAGAATCATTAGTACCCCAAACGTCAGCATCACACAGTGTACCCACATGACAAACCTGCACATGTGCCCCTGAATCTAAACTAAAAATTAAAAGTAATAACTTTTAAAAATTTAATTCTTTTCCACTTACAGATTTTATCATATAACTTGAACAATGAAAATCTAATGTTTTAAATGTTTTTTTTTTTTTTGAAAAAAAAAAAAAAAAGGAAAATTAGCTCCAGAATTTGAAATGTGTAAGAATCAACCTAGCAGGGATAAGATTGGCCATGTGTAGATATCTTCTCCAAAAGTGGCTTCCTTTTAATTTCCATTCTCCATGTGTTCCTGATGAGGCCAGGGAATGTTCTAAAATCTGATTGGTAAAAATAATCTAACATGGAAGCAAATAAGACAAACGGAAGTGATCAGTGTGACTTGCTCATGATGAAGAAATCTAGAGTAATAGAAGTTCGGGGTCACTAATGAAAAAGTAATGAAAAAAGGAAGTTGCTAATTGCCTTCCCAACATCCATTTCCCACTTATTCCTTCCTGGCTGAACCCCAAAGTTGTTCAGCATAGCAATTGGCCCTGTTGAAATATTTTGACTCTCACCTTCCTTGCAGCTACGAGTGGCCAAGCAAACCAGCCCAGCCAATGAGATACAGGTTGAAATCCCTGAGGAGAATGAAAAGGTGAAAACTCTGTTCAAGGGTTGTGACCCCTTGTCATGGGCCTTTCCCTTCGCCTTCCTTCCTTCCTAGAGGGAAGACATGATGCGTGAAGGTACACACAGCAGCCATTTTCACCCACGAGGATGAAAGTCAAATGCTAAGAGTGTTGGAGAAGGAGGACTCTGGTTCCTTATTAAGGATTTTGAGCTTGGTTCTGGCTTTTTGTAATGAGGAAAAATAAGGCCCTTCCTTGTTTAAGACACTGTCTTTACAAATATCTACAGGTAATCCTAACTGAGAATAGGATTAAAGTCTATCTATCTATGTAGCAAAAGGTAATTCAACATCACATTCTGAAAAAAGAAAAGAAGAAAATGAAAGGAAAACTTTAAAACAGTTACTGAGAATATAAAGCTATAAAAAATACCATCTCTATTTTGAAATCACACGCACAATCTAGTGAAAAAGACAGATCCATATAGAGATGATTTCAATGTATATGTGTAAGCTATGAAAAAGGATGTGAATTTCAAGAAGGCCAACAAGAAATAGAGATGTTGAAGGAAAACAGAGAGAAAGGATAATGCTCAAAGTCAGGCATGTGGAGAATTTAGGACTGATTTGTCGAAAATTCCCAGGGAGACAGCCCAATCTGATTTTTTTAAAAAACAAAATATGTCTACTTGATTTAAAGGCCAAATTGCTATTTTGCAGCCCTGGTGAATACAATTTCAGTGGTTAAGGAGGAGGGCAGATGTCAAATTGCAGTAAGTTTGGGGAGTAGATTGGAGGTGCATACACACCACCTCTATAACCTAGCTCCGGGCGTGGTGGCTCACGCATGTAATCCCAACACTTTGGGAGGCCAATCACCTGAGATCAGGAGTTCGAGACCAGTCTGGGCAACATGGTGAAACCCCATCTCCATTAAAAATGCATAAAAATTGGCCAGGCGCGGTGGCTCAAGCCTGTAATCCCAGCACTTTGGGAGGCCGAGATGGGCGGATCACGAGGTCAGGAGATCGAGACCATCCTGGCTAACACGGTAAAACCCCCCATCTCTACTTAAAAATACAAAAAACTAGCCAGGCAAGGGGGCGGGCGCCTGTAGTCCCAGCTACTCGGGAGGCTGAGGCAGGAGAATGGCGTAAACCCGGGAGGTGGAGTTTGCAGTGAGCTGAGATCCAGCCACTGTACTCCAGCCTGGGTGACAGAGCGAGACTCTGTCTCGAAAAAAAAAAAAAATGCAAAAATTAGTCAGACATTGTGGTGGGTGCCTGTGGTCCCAGCTACTCGGGAGGCTGAGACAGGAGAATCGCTTGAACCCAGGAGGCAGAGGTTACAGTAAGCCAAGTTTACACCACTGCACTCTAGCCTGGGCAACAGAGTGAGACTCCGATTCAAACAAACAAAACTAACCTAGCTGATAGCTAGGTGGAGGAATTTAAGGTTTCCTACTGATATGCTTACAGTTTGAGGGGAAAGATGCAGTAGGGAGAGTGAGGTTCAACTTAAAAGAAAGTCAAAGATACACAGAGCAAGACAGGGCACACAGGGAAGCATAGGACCGAAAGCACAAATGGATGGGAAGGGCCTTAAACAGAAAGACACAGAGCATCTCAGAGATGAAAGGAAGGAAGCGAACATGGGCAGAGACACGTCAAGTTTCAGGAATATAATGCTAGCCTTTATGTTCTCAGCAAAACTCATGGAGCTGTCAGATGAAATGGAAAACGTGGCTGCTGGTCCACACACTGGAATGGTCGCTGGGAATGGGAGGGAAAGGGAGCTACTTTAGCAAAAAGTAATAATAATAATAATAATAATAACAACAGCATATTTTTTAAAGTCAAGAGGAATTCATTGTCCAGCTATGATAAAAGGGACAGAGAGTGGGTAATGAAGAAACCTCTCTGATTTTCTTCATACTCACAATGCATGCATTTGCCAAGTGGGGATGGGGAGGCAGGGAGCATGTAAGAGAGGTTAGATCAGCCTCTAGAATGGCAGTCCTTAAGTCAAAGTCCCATTCGTGGTGCGTTAACAGGGAGCAGGGTTAAGTGGGGATGGGACCATGCCATGGCCTCGGCCTCATCCTTCATCAAGGAATGTGAGCAAAGCGATTCCCTCCATGGAGGGAAGTGCACGTGGTGGACATTCGGAGATTTGCCTACCTGATACTCCTCCTCTTACGAATTTACAGAGTGATATTCACATTACATATAAAATAAAAGATTGAATCTGGAAATTAACAGATGTGATCCAGAGTTCATGGTGACATCCATCAAGTTACAAAAGTTATAAGGCTCTGGCCAAAACACCACCTAACTTTTCTAGACTAACTAGTTTTTAAAATAAAGTAAAATGTAACTACCAAAAACGGGAACATACATAATCTATTCACTCCAACCATCTTTTGAGTACATACTCAAAAGCACTGAGCTGGGCGCCTCTCCAAATGGGAAGATGAAAATTATCCAGGCTCTGTCCTCAAAAATACATACACCCAATGATGGAGACTGGTTGATGACACCTCTGGTTCTGTATTCTACCATTTATTCTCCCTTCCTGTGTATATTATAGGCAAATAAGCTAAACAGAACTGAACCCAGCATGCTCAAAAACTGTGCTATGTTTTCTAAAAAGTTCATGGAAACAGACCTTACCTGGGGAGTTTCTGGCTTGCCTCACTCTGACCCCATATCAATGAATTCTGTTCCAGACATCACACTGTGAGACGGATGTATGCACAGTACAGCTCATGCATGAGGGAGAAGGAACTATTACAAGTGAAAAGTCTTAACAAGTTTTACAAAGACAAGGAAATCTTAGAAATCTCCAGTGCAAACTTTTCATCTTAGAAATGTCAAACCTGTGCTTTGAGAAAGTGAACAGTTTTGACCAAAGCCACACAATCAATAATAGCAGAGTCAGGTCTCATGTCTTCTCCATGTGCCATTAGTATTAACAAAAGTTGGGATATTCCACTTGGAGAAGAGGAGACTTGGAGAGACAGACAGATCTTCCATGAGTTGAAAGGTAGTCAAGAGTAGGAACATTTTTTCGGCTGGGCGCGGTGGCTCATGCCTGTAATCTCAGCACTTTGGGAGGCCGAGACAGGTGGATCACGAGTTCAGGAGATCGAGACCATCCTGGCTAACATGGTAAAATCCTGTCTCTACTAAAAATACAAAAAATTAGCCGGGCGTGGTGGCGGGCACCTGTAGTCTCAGCTACTTGGGAGTCTGAGGCAGGAGAATGGCATGAACCCGGGGGTCAGAGCTTGCAGTGAGCAGAGATCGTGCCACTGCACTCCAGCCTGGGCAACAGAGCGAGACTCCGTCTCAAAAAAAAAAAAGTAGGAACATTTTTTCCCAGTAGGTTCAGAACACAGGAGCCAGTATTTCAGTTTCTTTCTTCTTTAGTCACCTATTAAATCAACTCACATTTGAGTTGATTGTCCAAGGCCACAAACAGCATAAGTTACACAGAAAATGATCAAAGATGTTTTATACAGAGAGCTCCTTCTAACTTTTGCAATGACTCCTAGCGTGCTTTGCTTCTAGTCATCTTATCTTCTTCAGGGTCCAATTCTCCCTTCGTAAAGTTAGCATGATTTTATTTTCTACTTGTCGTCCCCAAAGGTATGTTAAATTAAGGATTTTGTCTTGGTGCAATACTGTCACCTCTTTTCAGCAAAAGGAAGGGCACATGAACAATGAAATATTGCCTGGGAGCTCTACTGGCTACTCTTCTCCCAGCGAGATTTTGTATACTGGAGGTTGTGCCAGTTGTTAAGTTATTGCTCCTTGGCTCCAAATCCACTGTTCTCTGCCCAGCTTTGCCATACTGGCACTGGGCCATGTAGACATTTCTCCTTTGCCAGTTAGCTTGATGTTTGTTTTCATCAATGGGGGTGCTGGAGGGACCCTGCGAGGCTAAAGCCGGAGGAAAGGACTCTTCTTCCTTCTGGTGTAGTGCTATTGTCTATGCATCCTGCTCAGGACCCGCCGCAGGACAGAGGTCCTTGCAGACCGGCTGCAGCCCAGGCCTTCCAGTAAGGCCACCTGCCAAGAGTAAGGCTGCTGACTCCAGTAGGTTTCTCAGACAGACAGAAAGGGGCCATTCCCAGGTACCAGCTTCAGCCTGCACCCTGCAGCATGTGTCTCTGCCACCAGCAGGATGCACGTTCTGTGGCTCTCATGTCCTCTCCACAAAGGACTGAATCTACACTTTGTGGAGAACAGGGATCTCTTCTAAGTTTCTGAAGTTATTTTCTTGTTCACATTCCCTTTGTGATCAATGTAGTAGCTGCTTTCCACAGTTGCTATTCATGTACTCTCAAGAGTCCTATTTTATTCCTATGTATCGTTAACTGCCTTTTTACTAGGAAGCAATTTCTTTACAGTAAATTTTACCTATGTAAGTTACTGGCACGGTTGGTGTCTCCTAAACCTTGGCTGAATATTTATCAAAGTTGCTCAGAATCTAAATCCTCTTTCTGTTCTACCCTCTCCTTCCATATAAATTAATTACAAATTCTATTCGTTCTTATTTCCAAAGTGTTTGAAAAACTAGGCCAGGCATGGTGGCTCATGCCTGTAATCCCAGCAATTTGGGAGGCCAAGGCAGGCGGATCACCTGAGGTCAGGAGTTCGAGACCAGCCTGGCCAATATGCTAAAGCCCCATCTCTACTAAAAATACAAAAATTAGCTGGGAACGGTGGCAGATACCTGTTGTCCCAGCTACTCGGGAGGCTGAGGCAGGAAAATTGCTTGAACGTGGGAGGCAGAGGTTGCAGTGAGCCGAGATTGAGCCACTGTACTCTAGCCTGGGTGACAGAGCAAGACTCTGTCCCAAAAAAAAAAAAAAAAGTATTTGAAAAACTTTAAATCTCCTTGCATCTCCAAGGTCACCCACTGTCACTCCTAACTTCCTATCTAGTTGCGTTCACACCTTTTTCTGGTCTGTGTCCCTTTGAATACAACCATAAAAGTCAGCTTTCACCATATCTGTCGAGCAAGTGGCATCTGTTGCCTGTCACCAGGAGTAGAAGTCCAAGCACTTCCGCCCACTGCCTCTTCAGATCAGTCACCAAGGAAAACATAATGCGACCTGGCACTAACTAGATGGAACAAGGCATTCCTCACATAGGAAAGAGCCGAAGCAAGATCGGCTTCAGTAGAGAGCGTTAGTGCCCCAAAACCAGTGGATTCCTCCCAGCAGGTGGTACAGGGCCATGGCACACACTCATCTTGTGCTTTAGCAGAAGGACCCCAACCCCTCCCCACGAGGCACAGGTATAACAGTGGGGTTGTCCACAGGATGTACACACCAGCAGAACAAAGGGGTGCATGCTGAGTCTGAAACAGGGAAAGATATTCCCACACAAGGTGATAGCCCAGCACAGGCTGTGAAAATCTTTGTATCTTAAGAGGGAAGTGTTCCAGGCACGAGATCCATCCTTATGAGGCTGAGCGGATGATATGGTTTTGTTCTGTGTCCCCACCCAAATCTCATCTTGAATTGTAATAATCCCCACCTGTCATGGTGGGACCTGGTGGGAGGTAACTGAATCATAGGGGTGGGTTTTTCCCTTGCTGTTCTCATGGTAGTGAATAAGTCTCATGAGATTTGATGGTTTTATAAAGGGGAGTTCCTCTGCACATCCTCGCTCTTGCCTGCTGCCATGTAAGAGGTGTTTTCAACTTGTAGCACTTACTAGTGCTTTGAAAAGCAGTCATTGACTCATGCCACATCTTGCCTTTTATTATTCTGCTTTGTCCTTTAACTCACTTAGTTCTTTATTTCTCCTGACAATATGTCTTTTCTACTTAGGAGTCAAAGTCCACCCAAGGTGGTATTTTGTGTTAAACTTCTTCATATCCCCAGAATCTAGCAAAATAAGCCATGAATCTTACATACATACATGAGTAGAATGAATGTCAATGAGTAAAATGTACTAAGAACTATATGTCCCCATAAAGAAGAATAATGAGAGTAAATCTGCATTAGGAGAGATGTAAATATAGTAGGAAACTATAGCAATTAAAGAAGAATGTTACTGGCTTAATTAAATTAAATCAATCAAACAGATTTAACAGATCAGAAACTTCCAAATAATTGGGATTTTGTTATATTAAAAAGGTGGCATGTAGCTACCTTCCTGAATTGATGGGGAAATTATGTACTCTTCAAAATATAATGAGAAAATTGACCAAACATTTGGGAAAAAGTTAGATTCCTACCTCTTCACTCTATACCCCAAAATTAAGTCCACATAGAGTAAGATTTCAACGTTTTTGAATTTTTATTTTCTGGTAACAACGAGTTAGTTTATTCAAATTTTCCCCACAGAAAACAACAAAAAATGCTGGTAAAATACTTTAACATATCTTCTTAACTGTAACCAAGAGAAGCAGATAAAAAGGAGTTACTGAGCTAAAGGCAAATGAAAGTTACAAACCCAGAGAGCTATACTAACATGAAAGCCACTTTTGCTCTAAAAAGTGTTTGCCAATACAGGCAAACATGATTGTTTGCTTGAGTGGCTTTGTGGGAGACTGGAATACAGGAAACATTCAAAGAGACAAAGGCTGATGAATTTTCAAAACTGACTTAAGACACCAAACCACAGATTTCAGAAGTCTAAGGAATCCCAAGTTAAATAAATAAAAAGAAAACCAAACCTAGGTATGTCATTATGAAACTGCAGAAAACCAAGCAAATAGAAATATATTTAAAACAGCTGGAGAAAAACCAAAGGCAGATTCTCTGTAAAGAAAGCATCATGAGACTGACAGCTGACTTCTCTCTAGCAACAATGAAAGTAAAAATCATGGCTCTGTCTCAATTTACTTAACAGATTTCTGCCTCCAGCCTGTATTTTCCATTCTAGCCTTTATCTATCTCCCTTAGAAGGAAGGTGAAAGATGCAGTTCTTCTGTGTTTTCCATACACTTTGCCATAAAGCTACCTTCATATACCTTTTCATTAGGGTTTAAAATACTTTAGAACACAACCCTTTGGGCAACAGCTGCATTGCAAACACATTGCCCTGATATAAAGCAAATCTACTTCATAGTAAAGTGCATTTACCATTTTCCCTCAGGAACGTGAATCTCATTTCTGAGAATGGTACCTTGCATTACAGTACTATGTGCCAGGAACTGTATTAGGCTGTTGATATTCAGTATTTAATTCAATGTTCATAAGAACTCTATGAAGAAAATGTTTTTACCTCCATTTGACAGACCAAAAAAAAAACTGAGGTTGAAAGCCAAAATCTAACTGGTCTCTGACCCCAAATCCTATGCATTTTCCACTTCTCATACTATCTCTAAGAAGTCCACAATCTGAAGGCATAATGACACAAACTACAGGTGACTACCAAATGTTAGTCTACTTCCTTTTAAATTCTAACCCTTCTGCATACTACATGAAACATACACACGCACACATACAAGCATCAGTACCTACTTTTCCTTAATTTAAAAAAAGTATTACTGGATTGCAAATGTTTGTACCTAGAGATAATAAATGTTCACCTGTTCAAATGTCAAATTTTACAAGGATAGGACATGTAGTCATTGCATGTTTGCAACAATCAGCCACCTGCTGAGGATTATGTCTGGATGTAGATTTCCTGGATGTAGATTTCCTGATAAAAGGATGTATCTGTCTAATTGCTGCAGAATAAAAATTTTTTACTCACTAACAAGCATGCTTCTTTTAGAAAATAATTCTCATAGGTACACACTCAAGACTGCCACTTGTTTATTGTAAGAAAAGATGTTCATAGTATTTTACCGTCAAAGGGAAAACTTTTTCACAATACACTGGATTTCTGAATTTTTACAACCCAGTTTCAAATCCTTTCTTTATGCCTATAGGGAGTTTAGACTTCACTCTTTCCAGCTGTCTCATAATCCACTGGTATTTAACAAAACATTTGGAAGTAGGTGAAAAGAAGGCTAGACTCAGTGATTTCAACATGAGTGATGACTTCTTTAGCTCTGCCTTCTTGAATACAGTAGCCACTAGCCCCATGTGGCTACTGAGCACTTGAAATATTGTTGGTGCAAACTGGGATGCCTTCGAAGTATAAAATACATACTGAATTTCCAACATTTAGTATAAAAAAAACTGAAACTGTCTCAATAATAATTGTTTTATAGTGATTATATGTAGAAATAAGTTGTGGGTATATTGAGTCAATCAAAATATATTATTATAATTAATTTCACCTGTTCCTTTTTACTTTTCCTAATATAGCTACTGAAAAATTTAAACTTACCTATGCAGAGCCATTTTGTGTCTCATACCATATTCCTACTAAACTGTGCCATCTTACTGAAAAGCATTATCCTCCTAACTGGCGTGCTTGCCTCCGTCTATGGCATCCCTATAGTCTATTCACAACAGAGCAGCTAGAGTAAACCTTACAAAAGCATAGGTCAGATCACATCACTCCTCCCTCAAAGACCTCCAGTGGCTCCCATGTGAGTCAGAATAAGAGCTAAAGTCCTCACAATGGCCCTCCAGGCCTTATACAGCTTGACCTCATCATCTCTGTCTTCACTTTCCCTACTTCTGCTCAGTCAGGTGACCCTAACTACATAGGTTCCCTCACTGTTCTTTAAATACTCCTTGGTGCTCTCACCCCAGGGCCTTTGCACTAGCTATTCTCTCTGTCTGAAGCATGCTTGTCCCTGTTATCCTCATGGCTCAACCCTTCGACTGCCTTAAGGCTGCTCAAAACCCACCTTCCCAATGAGGTTTAACTATCCCCTCATTGAAAGTGGCAACCTGTGAAAATCTGCACAGCCCTTACTCTGTGTGTCTTACCTTTTTCCTTTTTGTTAGCTTGCACAGATTGGCCTGGCCCTCTTGTACTTCCAAACTCCTATATTAGAAGAATAAATTCCTAGGAGCCATTGATTCTCAAGCCTGAGCCCTAGAATGAGAAGCTTGTAGCAGTCCTGAACTTCACCCACAGACTGAAACTTATAAGCAGAAAATAAATGATTTCTGTCGTATGGCACTGAAATTTTGTGGTTGGTTGTTATGTAGAAAAAGCTGACTAATACAGCACCTGACATATAGTCATATTAAAAATATATAGGCCCGGGCATGGTAGTGCATGCCTGTGGTCCCAGCTACTCAAGAGTCTGAGGCAGGAGAATCACTTGAACCTAGGAGGTAGAAGCTGCAGTGAGCCAGGATCATGCCACTGTACTCCAGCCTGGGTGACAGAGCAAGACTCTGTCTCAATAAATAAATAAATAAGGGAGGAGGTTCCAAGATGGCTAAATAGGAACAGCTCCAGTCTACAGCTTCCAGCATGAGCGACGCAGAAAACAGGTGATTTCTGCATTTCCAACTGAGGTACCGGGTTCATCTCACTGGGGCTTGTGGGACAGTGGTGCAGCCCTAGGAGCATGACCCAAAGAAGGGCATGGCATTGCCTCACCCAGGAAGTGCAAGGGGTCAGGGAATTCCCTTTCCCAGCCAAGGGAAGCTGTGACAGATAGTACCTGGAAAATAGGGACACTCCCACCCTAATAGTATGCTTTTTCAATGGTCTTAGCAAACGGCAAACCAGGATATTATATCCTGCACCTGGCTCAGATGGTCCCAGCCCACAGAGCCTCACTCACTGCTAGCACAGCAGTCTGAGATCAAACTGCAAAGTGGCAGCGAGGCTGGGGGAGGGGCATCCACCATTGCTGAGGCTTGAGTAGGTAAACAAAGTGGCCGGGAAGCTCGAACTGGGTAGAGCCCACCACAGCTCAAGGAGGCCTGCCTGCCTCTGTAGACTCCACCTCTGGGGCAGAGCATAGCTGAACAAAAGGCAGCAGAAACTTCTGCAGATTTAAACTTCTCTGTCTGACAGCTTTGAAGAGAGTAGTCATTCTCTCAGCACAGAGTTTGAGATCTGAGAACAGACAGACTGCCTCCTCAAGTGGGTCCCTCACCCCCGAATAGCCTAACTGGAAGGCACCTCCCAGTAGGGACCAACTGACACCTCATACGGCCAGGTGCCCCTCTCAGACGAAGCTTCCAGAGGAAGGATCAGGCAGCAATATTTACCATTCTGCAATATTTACTGTTGTGCAGCCTCCGCTGGTGATACCCAGGCAAACAGGGTCTGGAGTGGACCTCCAGCAAACTCTAACAGACCTGCAGCTGAGGGTCCTGACTGTTAGAAGGAAAACTAACAAACAGAAAGGACATCCACACCAAAACCCCATCTGTACATCACCATCATCAAAGACCAAAGGTAGATAAAACCACAAAGATGGGGAGAAACCAGAGCAGAAAAACTGAAAATTCTAAAATCAGAGCACCTCTTCTCCTCCAAAGGAATGCGGCTCCTTGCCAGCAATGGAACAAAGCTGAACAGGAATGACTTTGATGAGCTGAGAGAAGAAAGCTTCAGACCATCAGTAACAACAAACTTCTGCAAGCTAAAGGAGGATGTTCGAACCCATCTCAAGGAAGCCAAAAACCTTGAAAAAAGATTACATGAATGGCCAACTAGAATAAACAGTGTAGAGAAGACCTTAAATAACCTGATGGAGCTGAAAACCATGGCACAAGAACTATGTGCCGCATGCACAAGCTTCAGTAGCCAATTCAATCAAGTGGAAGAAAGGGTATCAGTGATTGAAGATCAAATGAATGAAATGAAGTGAGAAGAGAAGTTTAGAGAAAAAAGAGTAAAAAGAAGGGAAGAAAGCCTCCATGAAATATGGGACTATGTGAAAAGACCAAATCTACTTCTGATTGGTGTACCTGAAAGTGATGGGCAGAATGGAACCAAGTTGGAAAACACTCTTCAGGATATTATCCAGGAGAACTTCCCCAACCTAGCAAGGCAGGCCAACATTCAAATTCAGGAAATACAGAGAATGCCACAAAGATATTCCTCGAGAAGAGCAACGCCAAGATACAAAACTGTCAGATTCACCAAAGATCAAATGAAGGAAAAAATGTTAAGGGCAGCCAGAGAGAAAGGTCAGGTTACTCACAAAGGGAAGCCCATCAGACTAACAGCAGATCTGTTGGCAGAAACTCCACAAGTCAGAAGAGAGTGGGGACCAATATTCAACATTCTTAAAGAAAAGAATTTTCAACCCAGAATTTCATATCCAGCCAAACTAAGCTTCATAAGTGAAGGAGAAATAAAATCCTTTACAGATAAGCAAATGCTGAGAGATTTTTATCACCACCAGGCCTGCCTTACAAGAGCTCCTGAAGGAAGCACTAAACATGGAAAGGAACAACCGGTACCAGTCACTACAAAAACATGCCAAATTGCAAAGACCATTGAGGCTAGGAAGAAACTGCATCAACTAATGAGCAAAATAACCAGCTAGCATCATAATGACAGGATACAATTCACACATAACAATATTAACTTTAAATGTAAATGGGCTAAATGCTCCAATTAAAAGACACAGACTGGCAAAGTGGATAAAGAGTCAAGACCCATCAGTGTGCTGTATTCAGGACACCCATCTGACATGCAGAGACACACATAGGCTCAAAATAAAGGGGTGGAAGAAGATCTACCAAGCAAATGGAAAATAAAAAAAAAAGCAGGGGTTGCAATCCTAGTCTCTGATAAAACAGACTTTAAACCAACAAAGATCAGAAGAGACAAAGAAGGCCATTACCTAATGGTAAAGGGATCAATTCAACAAGAGCTAACTATCCTAAATATATATGCACCCAATACAGGAGCACCCAGATTCATAAAGCAAGTCCTTAGAGACCTACAAAGGGACTTAGACTCCCACACAATAATAATGGGAGACTTTAACACCCCACTGTCAACATTAGACAGATCAATGAGACAGAAAGTTAACAAGGATATCCAGGAATTGAACTCAGCTCTGCACCAAATGGACCTAATAGACATCTACAGAACTCTCCACCCCAAATCAACAGAATATACATTCTTCTCAGCACCGCATAGCACTTATTCCAAAATGGACCACATAGTTGGAAGTAAAGCACTCCTCAGTAAATGCAAAAGAACAGAAAACACAACAAACTGTCTCTCAGACCACAGTGCAATCAAACTAGAACTGAGGATTAAGAAACTCACTCAAAACCGCTCAAGTACATGGAAACTGAACAACCTGCTCCTGAATTACTACTGGGTACATAACGAAATGAAGGCAGATATAAAGATGTTCTTTGAAACCAATGGGAACAAAGACACAACATACCAGAATCTCTGGGACACATTTAAAGCAGTGTGTAGAGGGAAATGTATAGCACTAAAAGCCCACAAGAGAAAGCTGGAAAGAACTAAAATTGACACCCTAACATCACAATTAAAAGAACTAGAGAAGCAAGAGCAAACACATTCAAAAGCTAGCAGAAGGCAAGAAATAACTAAGATCAGAGCAGAACTGAAGAAGATAGAGACACAAAAAACCCTTCAAAACAATCAATGAATCGAAGAGCTAGTTTTTTGAAAAGATCAACAAAATTGATAGACCACTAGCAAGACTAATAAAGAAGAAAAGAGAGAAGAATCAAATAGATGCAATAAAAAATGATAAAGGGGATATCACCACTGATCTCACAGAAATACAAACTACCATCAGAGAATACTATAAATACCTCTACACAAATAAACTAGAAAATCTAGAAGAAATGGATAAATTCCTGGAAACATACACACTCCCAAGACTCAACCAGGAAAAAGTTGAATCCCTGAATAGACCAATTACAGGCTCTGAAATTGAGGCAATAATTAATAGCCTACCAACCAAAAAAGGTCTAGGACCAGACAGATTCACAGCCGAATTCTACTAGAGGTACAAAGAGGAGCCGGTACATTCCTTCTGAAACTATTCCAATCAATAGAAAAAGAGGGAATCCTCCCTAACTCATTTTATGAGGCCAGCATCATCCTGATACCAAAGTCTGGTGGAGACACAACAAAAAAAGAGAATTTTAGACCAATATCCCTGATGAACACCAATGCAAAAATCCTCAATAATATACTGGCAAACCGAATCCAGCAGCGCATCAAAAAGCTTATCCACCACGATCGAGTGAGCTTCATCCCTGGAATGCAAGGCTGGTTCAACATACACAAATCAATAAACGTAATCCAGCATATAAACAGAACTAGAGACAAAAACCACATGATTATCTCAATAGATGCAGAAAAGGCCTTTGAAAAAATTCAACAGCCCTTCATGCTAAAAACTCTTAATAAACTAGGTATTGATTGGACGTATCTCAAAATAATAAGAGCTACTTATGACAAACCCACAGCCAGTATCATATTGAATGGGCAGAAACCGGAAGCATTCCCTTTGAAAACTGGCACAAGACAGGGATCCCTCTCTCACCATTCCTATGAAACACAGTGTTGGAAGTTCTGGCCAGGGCAATCAGGCAGGAGAAAGAAATAAAGGGTATTCAATTAGGAAAAGAGGAAGTCAAATTGTCCCTGTTTGCAGATGACATGATTGTATATTTAGAAAACCCCATCGTCTCCACCCAAAAGCTCCTCAAGCTGATAAGCAACTTCAGCAAAGTCTCAAGTTACAAAATCAATGTGCAAAAATCACAAGCATTCCTACACACCAATAATAGACAAACAGAGAGCCAAATCATGAGTGAACTCCCATTCACAATTGCTTCAAAGAGAATAAAATACCTAAGAATCCAAGTTACAAGGGATGTGAAGGACCTCTTCAAGCAGAACTACAAACCACTGCTCAACGAAATAAAAGAAGACACAAACAAATGGAAGAACATTCCATGCTCATGGATAGGAACAATCAATATCGTGAAAATGGCCATACTGCCCAAGGTAATTTATAGATTCAATGCCATCCCCATCAAGCTACCAATGACTTTCTTCACAGAATTGGAATAAACTACTTCATAGTTCATATGGAACCAAAAAAGACCCCGCATTGCCAAGACAATCCTAAGCCAAAAGAACAAAGCTGGAGGCATCACGCTACCTGACTTCAAACTATACTACAAGGCTACAGTAACCAAAACAGCATGGTACTGGTACCAAAAACAGAGATATAGACCAATGGAACAGAACAGAGCCCTCAGAAATAACACCACACATCTACAACCATCTGATCTTTGACAAACCTGACAAAAACAAGAAATGGGGAAAGGATTCCCTATTTAATATATGGTGCTGGGAACACTGGCTAGCCATATGTAGAAAGCTGAAACTGGATCCCTTCCTTACACCTTATATAAAAATTAATTCAAGATGGATTAAAGACTTAAATGTTAGACCTAAAACCATAAAAACCCTAGAAGAAAACCTAGGAAATACCATTCAGGACATAGGCATGGGCAAGGACTTCATGACTAAAACACCAAAAGCAATGTCAACAAAAGCCAAAATAGACAAATAGGATCTAATTAAACTAAAGAGCTTCTGCACAGCAAAAGAAACTACCATCAGAGTGAACAGGCAACCTACGGAATCGGAGAAAATTTTTACAATCTACTCATCTGACAAAGGGCTAATATCCAGAATCTACAAAGAACAAATGTACAAGAAAAAAATCAAACAACCCCATCAAAAAGTGGGTGAAGGATATGAACACACACTTCTCAAAAGAAAACATTTATGCAGCCAACAGACACATGAAACAATGCTCATCATCACTGGTCATCAAAGAAATGGAAATCAAAACCACAATGAGATACCATCTCATACCAGTTAGAATGGCAATTATTAAAAAGTCAGGAAACAACAGGTGCTGGAGAGGATGTGGAGAAATAGGAACATTTTTATACTGTTGGTGGGACTGTAAACTAGTTCAACCATTGTGGAAGACAGTGTGGCGATTCCTCAAGGATCTAGAACTAGAAATACCATTTGACCCAACCATCCCATTACTGGGTATACACCCAAAGGATTATAAACCATGCTGCTATAAAGACACATGCACACATATGTTTATTGTGTCACTATTCACAATAGCAAAGACTTGGGACCAACCCAAATGTCCATCAATGATAGACTGGATTAAGAAAATGTGGCACATATACACAATGGAATACTATGCAACCATAAAAAAGAATGAGTTCATGTCCTTTGTAGGGACATGGATGAAGCTGGAAACCGTCATTCTCAGCAAACTACCACAAGGACAGAAAACCAAACACTGCATGTTTTCACTCATAGGTGGGAACTGAACAATGAGAACACTTGGACACAGGGTGGGGAACATCACACACCGGGGTCTGTTGTGGAGTGGGAGGAGCGGGGAGGGATAGCATTAGGAGATATACCTAATATAAATGACGAGTTAATGGGTGCAGCACACCAACATGACACGTGTGGATATGTAACAAACCTGCACGTTGTGCACATGTACCCTAGAACTTAAAGTATAATAAAAAAAAAAAAGTAGCAAAAATAAATAAATAAAATATTTATAGGTTTAATGGGGAGGGATTACAACACTGTCTGCCTTTCCTAGCTGGTGCTTGACCTCCTGCACTATCTTATTTGTTATAAGTGTATTTGTTGCACTTGACTCCTGCCTACCCACCTGACTTTTACTCCTTGCTTTGTGGGCTAATGAAAATATACTGTGACCGCACACCAGCCCCTGTCTGACCCGTTTGCCTTTGCAACCACACTCATCTTCGCTACTGCCTTCCTGCTACTTAGTCACTTCTAGATCACTACCCTGTCCAAGTTTGACCTTGACTAACCCAGACTTGACCTCCTGCTGTGTCTGAATTCCACCAGAGCCCATTATCCAGCCTTAAGAGACAACAGGTCTGTTCAGGGAGGTCAAGAGCAGATGGATTTGAGTAAGAAGAAACACAATATTGGGCAGTAGGGTTAAGAGGAAAGAGAAATCATTTAGATAAATATTTAAAGTGTGTAGAAAGAACAAACTTCCAATGATAGTCCCAAATGCCAGCTAGACATGTGTCAGAGGCATTCAAGCCAGAGGGACTTCATCTTGAATTGGGGCTGGGTACAATAAGGCTGAGACCTACCGGGCTGCATTCCCAGGAGGTTAGACATTCTTAGTCGCAGAATGAGATAGGAGGTCAGCACAAGATACAGGTCACAAAGACCTTACTGATAAAACAGGATGCAGTCAAGAAGCCAGCCAAAACCCACCAAAACCAAGATGGTGACAAAAGTGACCTCCGGTCATCCTCAATGCTCATTATATGCCAGTTATAATGCATTAGCATGCTAAAAGACACTCCCACTAGTGCCATGACAGTTTACAAAAGGCATGGCAACAAAATGAAGTTACTGTATATGGTCTAAAAACGGAGGAAACTTCAGTTCTGGAAATTGCCCATCCCTTTCCCAGAAAAATTTATGAATAATTCACCCCTCGTTTAACATATGATAAAGAAATAACTATAAGTATACTCAGTTGAGAAACCCATGCAGCTGCTCTGCCTATGCAGTAGCCATTCTTTTTTTTTTTCTTTTCTTTTCTTTTTTGTTGAGATAGTTTCACTCTGTCGCCCAGGCTGGAGTGCAATGGCGTGATCTTGGCTCACTGAAACCTCCGCCTCCTGGATTCAAATGCTTCTCCTGCCTCAGCCTCCTGAGTAGCTGGGACTACAGGCACCCACCACCATGCCTGGCTAATTTTTGTATTTTTAGTACAGATGGGGTTTCACCATGTTGGCCAGGCTGGTCTCGAACTCCTGACCTCAGGTGATCTGCCTGCCTCGGCCTCCCAAAGTGCTGGAATTACTGGCGTGTGCCACTCTGCCTGGCCTGTTTCTTTTCTTTTGTAATAAACTTGCTTTCACTTTACTTTAAGAACTCACCCAGAATTCTTTTCTGCACAAGTTCCAAGAACCGTCTCCTGGGATCTGGATTGGGACCCCTTTTCAGTAATACATGGAGATTTACTCAGGAAATCAAGATCCAAATGAGTATGGCATTTTTACCCAGTAAAAGGTAGAATTCATCCTCACATTTTGTTCTCTCAATGTTGTCTTCCCAAAAGCCCTTGTCTGGTACCTTGAGGAATCACCAAATCTGCCCCAATGCCCATCAGATGCAGGAGCTGACGGACAGAAGAGGTCATCCCATGAAATGGAAAACTTCCCATCCAGAAGAGATGCCCTTCCTCATGACACTGCTGTGGGACTCTACAAAAAGTCCAAGCTCATCTTTAGTGCCCCCACAGAGCAAATGCTTAGGCATTGCTTTGGCATCTACAGCAGAAATCTCCGAGTGTGAAGGTTTTATAACTGCTTCTTTTGAATTCATTTTGTAAGTGCTGATTACTTGGCTCCAAAAAAATGCAAAACTTTTAGAGACCATTATCAAGCCATGAGAGCTGTGTCCCCTTTTCTGATGGTTCAGTCTTCTCCACCACACTTTTCGGTGAAGTCTGTCTCCTTTACTGGTTCACTGAATCGATTCATATTAAGATAAAAGGTCAATCTTCTGGTTCATGGCAATGATGCATTTTATCTTGAGTTCCCTTCTTTATTTCTTTCATAAAATTAATTTGAGGACATTTTCCTCATGGGTTTATTGTAACATGAGAAGAGATTATTTTTAAAACTTTTTATTAAACTATAGCATAAACATCCATAAAAAATACAATCATCAAACCAAAGTGAAGCCTTTTCACAAAGTGAATACACCAAAGTATGTAGGCTCAGACCAAGACACCAGACGTTACTAGAACCCTAAAAGCCCCCTCAAGCACCTGCTGATCATTAACCCTCCCACACCCAAATGTCAACCAATACCCTGACTTCTGACACCATAGTTTTACTTGTTCTTGAACTTCACATCAGTGAAGTCATAGAGCATGTACACTTTTGAATCTGTCTCCTTTCATTCAAGATTATACCAAATTTATTCATTTGCATTATGTAGTTGCAGTCCAATCATTCTTATTGCTGCATAGTATCCCATTGTTTGAAGATAACACACCTGATTATTCTGCTGCTGATAGGTGGACATTAAGATTACTGTCTGCCTGGGGCTATTATAACCAGTGCCCTGAAGATACTCTCCTATTTGTCTTTTGGTGAACATGTAAGTGTATGTATGTATATATATATACACACACACACACATATATATTTCTGTTGGGATTGTATCGACTAAAAAAAATCATCTTAATTTAAAAGTTCTTCCTGTTTAACAACAACAACAAAAAGTTCTGAATATTTCTGAAGAGGCTGGTATTTTAAATTCTGAGTTCCAGATGCAGACTTTCAGGAGGAGTTTCTCTATCACCTTCCCTGAAAAATAAACAGATTTCTGTGGAATGAAGGGTCCAGATATTGAATGGTATCCATGTATTAACAGGCTAGGAAATGTAGTAGAAAAGAATATTAACACTTAAGTGATTTGCGCCTCTTATTCTGGGGAGTGGTTGAAGTTTTAATTTTCTTAATATACTTTATTCACTGTAGAAAAAGCATTCTGGCTGTCAGAACACAAAACCAGCAATTTTCACCTCAGTCCCTTCCAACTTCACTCTCCAGAGAGCTAACGGATTGAAGGTCATATTAGAAGAGCATTAAAAAAGAGACTCTACCAATTGTCAGTGATCCATCTGCAGCTTTTCCTCACCAGAACACACGAACCAGAGCAAGGACAGTCAAGAAATATGGGAAGCAATGGTAATAGACATAAAAATAGTCTTTTTTGGAAATGCAAAATGGTACAGCCACTTTGGAAGACAGTTTGGCAGTGTCTTACAAAGCTAAACACATTCTTACCATATCATCCAGTGATCACTCTCTTGGTATTTACCCAAAGGAGTTAAAAAAAAAAAAACTTTTATGTCCACACAAAAACCTGCACATGAAAACATATGCCAGCCTTATTCATAACTGCCAAAACTTGGAAGCAACCGAGATGGCCTCCAGTAAGTGAATAGATAAGCAAACTGTGGTGCCTTTGTACAAGGGAATATTTTTCCAAGATAAAAAGAAATGAGCTATCATCCACAATGATATACTACCTCACACCCATTAGGATGGCTACTCTCAAAAAAAAGCAGAAAATACTCCTGACCTCAAGTGATCCACCTACCTCAGCCTCCCAAAGCGCTGGGATTACAGGCATGAGCCACTGTTCCAGGAGTTCGAGACCATCCTGGCCAACATGCTGAAACCCCGTCTCTACTAAAAATACAAAAATTAGCCAGGTGCGGTGGCAGGCATCTGTAATCCCAGCTACTTGGGAGGCTGAGGCAGGAGAATCACTTGAACCAGGGAGGCAGAGCTTGCAGTGAGCCAAGATCACGCCACTGCACTCCAGCCTGGGCAAGAGTGAGATCTAAAAAAAAAAACAGAAAATAAGTATTGGTGATGATGTGGTAAAATTGGAATCCTTGTGCACTGTTGGTGCAGCTGCTATGGCAAATGGTGTGGTGGATTCTTAACAAATTAAAAATAAAATTACTACATCACTCAGCAATTCCACTTCTGTTTGTATACACAAAAGAATTGAAAGCAAAGAGATATTTGCACACTTGTGTTCATGGCACCATTATTCACAATAGCAAAAGATGAAAGCAGCTCAAGTGTGCATCACTGAATGAATTGGATAAACAAAATATGGTATATAGACACAATGGGATATTATTCAGATTTAAAAAGAAAGGAAATTCTGACACATGCTGCAACCTGGATGAATCTTGAGGACATTATGCTCAGTGAAATAAGCCAGTCAAAACCCAACAAATATCCTATGATTCTACTTATATGAACTACTAGCGTAGTTAAGTGAAAGAAAAATCAGAAAGTAAAATGGTGGCTGCAAGGGCTGGAGGGAGCAGGAAATGGGGAGTTATTGTTTAATAGATACAGAGTTTTAACTTTGCATAAAGAGTTCTGAAGATGGATGGTGGGGCGGTTATACATCACTGTGAAGGTACTTAACACCACTAATCTCTATGCTTAAAAATGGTGAAGACGGTAAATTTTATGTTGTGTACATTTTATCACAATTTACAACAGTGTTGGCCAGGCATGGTAACTCACTCCTGCAATCCCAGCACTTTGGGAGGCCGAGATGGGCGGATCACTTAAGGCCAGAAGTTTGAGACCAGCCTGGCCAACATGGTGAAACCCCATCTCTACTAAAAACACAAAAATTACCTGGGCGTGCCTATAATCCCAGCTACTTGGGAGGCTGAGGCAGGAGAATCTCTTGAACCCAGGAGGCAGAGGTTACAGTGAGCCAAGATCATGCCACCACATTCCAGCCTAGGTGACAGAGTAAGACTCTGTCTCAAAAAATTAATTAATTAATTTTGAAAATAGTTTTAAAAAGAATGAACTATCAAGCCAAGAAAAGAGGTAGGAAGAGCTTACATGCATATTGTTTTTGTTTTTGAGACAGTCTCGCTCTATTGCCCAGGCTGGAGTGCAGCAGCGTGAGCTTGGCTCACTGCAAGCTCTGCCTCCAAGGTTCATGTCATTCTCCTGCCTCAGCCTCCCGAGTAGCTGGGGCTACAGGCGCATGCCACCACACCCAGCTAATTTTTTGTATTTTTAGTAGAGACGGGGTTTCACCGTGTTAGCCAGGATGGTCTCAATCTCCCAAACTGGTGATCTGCCCGCCTCGGCCTCCCAAAGTACTGGGATTACAGCCATGAGTCACTGCGCCCGGCCTTACATGCGTATTGTTAAGTGAGGGAAGCCAGTCTTCATTACTGTCTCAATCCAACTATACAACATTCTGGAAATACAAGACTATAAAGACACTAGAAAGATCAATGGTCACCAGGGGTTCACCAGAAAGCAAGGGAGGGATGATGGGGGTGCACAGGGGACTTTTAGGACAGTGAAACTATGCTGTATGATACTGTAATGGTGGATACATGACAATATACAGTTGTCCAAACCCATGGAATGTACCACACAAAAAGTTAATCCTAATGTAAATTATGGACTTTGGTTGATAATGTCCAAATAGTTGTTCACCAATTGTAGCAAATGTACACCAAAGCAAGATGTTAAAAATCAGGAATGGTTGATTGGGAGAATGAGCATATGTGGCAGCTCTTTATACTTTGACCCTCTGTCCTCATCAGTGGAATCCTGGAAATAGAGCTCCCAAAACTTTTCCCCTCTCTGGGCAGAGTCATGTCATCATTATTTTACTGGTCACTCGTGCCCACCTCTGCCAATCTCTGGCACCTTTGCCCTGTGATCCTAGCTCCCTCTAATTCTCCACTTTCTTAGCATGTGCTGACTTCGCCTTGATTCTGCCTGAAGTCTGTCACTGCTGTGATGGCACCTCTCCACCTCTCTCACCTCTGCTGATGCTAATCTGGCCACTGACAATGCTCTTGCTGGGGAATGACATTAACTCTCCCTACCAAGAATATGATGATTATAAAGTGACTGAAGGGGGTTATCCTGATCTCCCAATTTCCTGCTTCAGTCTTTTATATATTTTAATTAAGTTTTAGCTCTCCTACAATCTCTGCCTCCTTTCCATGTCCAAGGAATGTAACCAAGGTGCTTTTGGGATTGAATAAGCTGTCACCCAAGTGACCCCATACAAAATCCCATGCAAAATATCCCTTTGTGCTGCGAGTCACTCAATGTTCTGTGCCTCTCTCCTACCTCTGATCGCTCCCTGATCACCAAGAACACTACCAAAAACAGGGAAGCTCTAACGTCTTAACAATAAGCTCCTGAGTCCGCCACTCAAAGACCTTCAAACTGCTTCTCTGTTGGGATAATTGATTCTACATGAAATAGATTCCTAGTAGATCTGCCCTGGCATTCTAGAGCTTTCTAGAGCTGAGTTCCCAAATGCTAGGCCATGGCAAGGTTCTCAAAATTCCACAGCAAAATGAGAAAAATAATGTAGTGAGTTTTTTTTCACAAAAGCCAAACTTACTAAATTTTAAAAATTGCCAGTTTTGGGAGGTTGTATCTTTCCTTCACTGGGAGGGGTGTTGGTTAGAAGTCCACTTTTTAACTGAAATGATGATAGAAGTTTGCCTGATAGTAGGTGTTTAAAGCCACCTCCTAAGTGCATTTATTGTGAAGGAAAAGAAAAAGCCACCAATACTCTGTTGATCGAAAAAAATTAATTTTCCTTATCCATAAAAATCCATTTTGGGATCCATTGTCCTAAGTGAATATGCAGATTACCTCTCTTCCTCCAAGAGATCTGATATACATATAAGAAAAATCTGGATACTCAAAGTCACCACCTAACCTAGAAATTGTATCCAATGGAAAGGTTCCACCATCTCCCCTTTGCGCCCAACATCCTGCTAGAACTGTCAGCCCAGGCAGACTTTTTCATGCTGCTTCTCCCCTTGATCTCCTTGATGACTAAAATCGGGCAACAGAAGGGAGGAGGTGGAGACTCAAACGACTGAATCATCCATCTGTATGTAGATCCTTGAAAACAAGCTTTTTCCAACAAAGATCAAAAGAGACAAAGAAGGCCATTACATAATGGTAAAGGGATCAATTCAACAAGAAGAGCTAGCTATCCTAAATATATATGCACCCAATATAGGAGCACCCAGATTCATAAAGCAAGTCCTTAGAGACCTACAAAGAGACTTAGACTCCTACACAATAATAATGGGAGACTTTAACACCCCACTGTCAACATTAGACAGATCAATGAGACAGAAAGTTAACAAGGATATCCAGGAATTGAACTCAGCTCTGCACCAAATGGACCTAATAGACATCTACAGAACTCTCCACCCCAAATCAACAGAATATACATTCTTCTCAGCACCACATCGCACTTATTCCAAAATGGACCACATAGTTGGAAGTAAAGCACTCCTCAGTAAATGCAAAAGAACAGAAATCATAACAAACTGTCTCTCAGACCACAGTGCAATCAAACTAGAACTGAGGACTAAGAAGCTCAATCAAAACCGCTCAACTACATGGAAACTGAACAACCTCCTCCTGAATGACTACTGGGTACATAACGAAATGGCAGAAATAAAGATGTTCTTTGAAACCAATGGGAACAAAGACACAACATACCAGAATCTCTGGGACACATTTAAAGCAGTGTGTAGAGGGAAATGTATAGCACTAAATGCCCACAAGAGAAAGCAGGAAAGATCTAAAATTGACACCCTAACATCACAATTAAAAGAACTAGAGAAGTGAGAGCAAACACATTCAAAAGCTAGCAGAAGGCAAGAAATAACTAAGATCAGAGCAGAACTGAAGGAGACAGAGACACAAAAAAAAAACCCTTCAAAAAATCAACGAATCCAGGAGCTGGTTTTTTGAAAAGATCAACAAAATTGAGAGACCACTAGCAAGACTAATAAAGAAGAAAAGAGAGAAAAATCAAATAGATGCAATAAAAAAAGATAAAGGGGATATCACCACCGACCCCACAGAAATACAAACTACCATCAGAGAATACTGTAAACACCTCTAGCCAAATAAACTAGAGAACCTAGAAGAAATGGATAAATTCCTGGACACATACACTCTCCCAAGACTAAACCAGGAAGAAGTTGAATCCCTGAATAGATCAAAAGCAGACTCTGAAATTGAAGCCATAATTAATAGCCTACCAACCAAAAAAAGTCCAGGACCAGATGGATTCACAGCTGAATTCTACCAGAGGTACAAGGAGGAGCTGGTACCATTCCTTCTGAAACTATTCCAATCAATAAAAAAAGAGGGAATCGTCCCTAACTCATTTTATGAGGTCAACATCATCCTGATACCAAAGCCTGGCAGAGACACAACAAAAAAAGAGAATTTTAGACCAATATCCCTGATGAATATCGATGGATGCAAAAATCCTCAATAAAATACTGGCAAACTGAATCCAGCAGCATATCAAAAAGCTTATCCACCATGATCAAGTGGGCTTCATCCCTGGGATGCAAGGCTGGTTCAACATACACAAATCAATAAACGTAATCCAGCATATAAACGGAACCAAAGACAAAAACCACATGATGATCTCAATAGATGCAGAAAAGGCCCTTGACAAAATTCAACAGCCTTCATGCTGAAAACCCTCAATAAATTTGGTATTGATGGAACATATCTCAAAATAATAAGAGCTATTTATGACAGAACCACAGCCAATATCATACTGAGTGGGCAAAAACTGGAAGCATTCCCCTTAAAAACTGGCACAGGACAGGGATGCCCTCTATCACTACTCCTATTCAACATAGTATTGGAAGTTCTGGCCAGGGCAATCAGGGAGGAGAAAGAAATAAAGGGTATTCAATTAGGAAAAGAAGAAGTCAGATTGTCCCTGCTTGCAGATGACATGACAGTATATTTGGAAAACCCCATCGTCTCAGCCCAAAATCTCCTCAAGCTGATAAGCAACTTCAGCAAAGTCTCAGGATACAAAATCAATGTGCAAAAATCACAAGCATTCTTATATACCAATAACAGACAGAAAGCCAAATCATGAATGAACTCCCATTCACAATTGCTTCAAAGTGAATAAAATACCTAGGAATCCAACTTACAAGGGATGTGAAGGACCTCTTCAACGAGAACTACAAACCACTGCTCAATGAAATAAAAGAGGACACAAACAAATGGAGGAACATTCCATGCTCATGGATAGGAACAATCAATATCATGAAAATGGCCATACCGTCTAAGGTAATTTATAGATTCAACGCCACACCATCAAGCTACCAATGACTTTCTTCACAGAATTGAAAAAAAACTACTTTAAAATTCATATGGAACCAAAAAAGAGCTGGCATTGCCAAGACAATCCTAAGCCAAAAGAACAAAGCTGGAGGTATCACGCTACCTGACTTCAAACTATACTACAAGGCTACAGTAAAAAAAACAGCATGGTACTGGTACCAAAGCAGAGATATAGACCAATGGAATAGAACAGAGCCCTCAGAAATCATACCACACATCTGCAACCATCTGATCTTTGACACACCTGACAAAAACAAGAAATGAGGAAAGGATTCTCTATTTAATAAATGGTGCTGGGAAAACTGGCTAGCCATATGTAGAAAGCAAAAACTGGATCCCTTCCTTACTCCTTATATAAAAATTAATTCAAGATGGATTAGAGACTTAAATGTTAGACCTAAAACCATAAAAACCCTAGAAGAAAACCTAGGCAATACCATTCAGGACACAGGCATGGACTATGTCCTGAATGGATATAGGGCAAGGACTTCATGTCAAAAACACCAAAAGCAGTGTCAACAAAAGCCAAAATTGACAAATGGGATCTAATTAAACTAAAGAGCTTCCACACAGCAAAAGAAACTACCATCAGAGTGAACAGGCAACCTATAGAATGGGAGAAAATTTTTGCAATCTACTCATCTGACAAAGGGCCCATATCCAGAACCTACAAAGAACTCAAACAAGTTTACAACGATAAAAACAAACAACCCCATCAAAAAGTGGGCAAGGGATATGAACAGACACTTCTCAAAAGAAAACATTTATGCAGCCAACAGACACATGAGAAAATGCTCAGCATCACTAGCCATCAGAGAAATGCAAATCAAAACCACAATGAGATACCATCTCACACCAGTTAGAATGGCAATCACTAAAAAGTCAGGAAACAACAGGTGCTGGAGAGGATGTGGAGAAATAGGAACACTTTTACACTGTTGGTGGGACTGTAAACTAGTTCAACCATTGTGGAAGACAGTGTGGTGATTCCTCAAGGATCTAGAACTAGAAATACCATTTGACCCAACCATCCCATTACGGGGTATATACCCAAAGGATTATAAATCATTGCTGCTATAAAGACACATGCACACATATGTTTATTGTGTCACTATTCACAATAGCAAAGACTTGGAACCAACCCAAATGTCCATCAATGACAGACTGGATTAAGAAAATGTAGCACATATACACCATGGAATACTATGCAGCCATAAGAAAGGATGAGTTCATGTCCTTTGTAGGGACATGGATGAAGCTGGAAACCATCATTCTCAGCAAACTATTGCAAGGACAGAAAACCAAACACCGCCATGTTTTCACTCATAGGTGGGAACTGAACAATGAGAACACTTGGACACAGGAAGGGGAACATCACACACTGGGGCCTGTTGTGGTGTGGGGGGCCGGGGGAGGGAAAGCATTAGGAGATATACCTAATGTAAATGATGAGTTAATGGGTGCAGCACACCAACATGGCACATGTATACATATGTAACAAACCTGCGCATTGTGCACATGTACCCTAGAACATAAAGTATAAAAAAAAAAAAAGAAAAAGAAAAAGAAAACAAGGTTTTTCTGCAGCCCAACCCACAGTTAGATCCTGTGCCCAGCTGAGTCTCATAGTTTATGGAAGCAGGTGTCAGGAGCCAAACACAGCAACCTGCAGGCTTTAGTGTGGATTTCAAGATCATAAGCTTGTACAGGATTCATTCATCACTTTGGAACTTAAAGGGGAAGCTTGAACTGAGACCATTTTCCAGGAAGATCATCCCACAGGGCCTGAGGGGGAACCAACATCACCCCTACCTGGAAAACAGGGGCTCATTTGCTTTGAAAGAACCTCCTGTGGGCCACTACACTAGCAATTTCTTTTTTGAATCCAAAAAATAGGATAACTCCATTATTAGTCACTAAGCCAAGATTTACTACAAAAATTGACATCCAGGAAAATGTTGCCTTGTCTAAGATGAAAGGAAATATGTGTATCCACCACATTTGTTTTCATATTAGTTTCGTTATTTCTCTCCAGCCTGGTATAATGATTCATCTGTGAATTGGAATCACTTTCCTGGGATCCTTGAAAACAGACAGGAGGCTGCTATTAATTGATATAACCATTTTAGAGACAGAGAAATAGAGACAGAATTCAACTCCTCAACAAGCCAACAGACCAGCTGGGGAAAGATACCCCTATTGCCCATCAGTATAGCATCTTTCCTGCAATCAGACCATATTGTCTCTTAGAATACTGTTCTTAATGAAGTAAATCTGTGATCTCAGTTACCATGATCCTTTACATTCTAAGATTCTATATGTATTATATAAAGGTCCAGGTTAGTTTCATATTTGATCAAATGATATAACTTCTAGCAGAGGTTTTCAAACTGCTTCATAGGGAAGGGATCATAAGAAGGGGAAGAAAGTGTGGGTTTGGGTGGAGGCATTGGAAGCGTTGAAACTTCACCCCTTGTTCAACTACAGAAAATCCATTTTTAGATTTTTCTTACACATTGTGCTTCCATGTAATATTTCAAGCAAAAGTGCATTTTTAAAAAAAGTTTGCAAATTACTTATAAATCTGAAACTGGTTTTGCAAACTATAAAGCATAATGAAAATACAGATGTTTCTACTATATATGCACAAAGGGAGTGAAGTCTGTTCATTGGTGGGCACAGGCAAACAGACATTTCCTGCATGCCCATTTTACAGATGAGAAAAATGAGGTAAATTCCCACATCTAGCAATATTGGAGAATGACTAATTCCAAAACCTGTGCTTTTTGTTCTTTATCAGGTTCTCTAACCTTTTAGCCAATGCATGTGTCTGGCTTCCTCAGAAAATTAAGCACCACAATCTTGGTTCTAAAACATCCTCAGAGGTTCAGCAGAAGGTAAGGTTGGCAAGTTCAGTTTTACTGCTATTTATGGTATTATCACACCAACTGTCAAATATATGGTTTAATTTTTTTTAATTTACTGTTTCTTTTCTGAGATAATACATGACCATTTTTAAAAACATATTCCTGATTCCTTCAATGGCAATCAAGTCATTAGGCTCCACTGGTGTTTATTAGCCTTAATGAGAAAGAAACATAGCCAAGGATTCTAATATCTAAGAGTGTTTTATCAGGTCTGCACTGTGTTTTCTTTCTCTTCATTAGCAATAGCCCATATGGATGCACCCGTAGCTTGAAAAATGATTGTCATCTTTCTCAATAATCCTGATGAGCAGCCCTATTTTTAACTCCCATCTAAAATACATTAAGGGAGCCATCTAGTGTTTTCAAGTTGGCATTTAGTAGTTACAGAGAACATCCCTCCTCCCTAAATTTGATTTACCATCTGTGTTCATTCTCAGTGTTCCAAAGCATCAACACGGGGTGTATATTTCATTTGGGGGCGAAAAAAGGTTAAAAATAAGAGCTCCTTAAGCTGCCTTCTACCTGATTCCCTGTTATTTGAAGGATTCTTAGCTGCATGGTTACTACGGGTTTTTTTTTTTTCTTTCTTTGTTATTGAGTTCAGCAAGGTAACAACATGTAAACAGTTGGGCCATTTGAAGTAAACACATTGTATGTTCAGCAGCCTCCCAAACATAAAACCTACATTATATTAACTATTTTCCTGACAGCAAAAGAGGGCCAAACTTGGACATAGGCAGTGCAGGTCACAGTCTACTTGATGAAATTTTAGAAGCATCAGGAAAGGCTCCAAAACATCTTCCACCACCTTCTGCTTTATGCTTTCTAAGCTTTTAATAGCTTTTCCAAGGTACAATCGACAGAATAAACTGCCTATATTTAATAAACTGTACAATTCCATTAATTTCAGCACATCCACACAACGAAAGCATCACCACGATCAAGATAATGAGCATTTCATCACCTTCAGAAGTTTCATCCTGCCCCTTTGTACTCCATCCCCCCATGCTCCTCCCCCACCTTCAGGCAACCACTGCTCTACTTTCCATCGAGAGATTAATTTGCATTTCTAGAATTTTGTGAAAATGAAATCATATAGTATATATGCTTTTTGCCTCCCTTCCTTCATTCAGTTAAATAAATTATTCCATGTTGTTATACGTCAATATTTCGTTGCTCTTTATTAATAAGTAGCTCTGTAAGGTAGACATATGCCATGGTTTATTGATCAATTCACCTTTTGATGGGTATTTGAATTATTTCCAGTATTTGGCTATTACAAATAAAGCTGAAATGAATATACAAGTCTGTATAGACACTTTCATTTCTCTTAGGTAAATTCCTAGGGTGTGGAATTACTGAGTTGTATAGTTGGCATATGCATAACATTTTAAGAAACTGCCTGTTTTCTGGAGTGGTTACATCATTTTACATTCCATCAACAATATGTGAGAGTTCCAGTGGCTCCAAATCATCACCAACACTTGATATTTTTGGTATTTGGATTATAGCCATTCTAATGGCTGTATGATGGTATCTCATTGTGATTTTTAATTTTATTTAATACATATTTGTACATCTTTGTGGGGTAACATGTGATACTTTGACACGTGCATACAAGGTTTAATGATCAAGTCAGGGTGTTTAGGATATCCATCACCTTGAACATTTATTATTTCCTAATGTTGGGAACATTTTGAAGTTTCTCTTCTAGCTAATGAAATATACAGCATATTGTTAACTATTGTCATCCTACTATGCTATTGAACACTAGAACTTATTCAACTTATTTTAAAATTAGTTTGTGTATGTGGTATAAGATAGGAGATGTTCATTTTTTTGCATAGATATGTTCTATTGTCCTGTCATCATAGGTTGAAAAGATTAAACTTTCTCCTACTGAATTCCCTTTATACCTTTGTCAAAAATCAACTGGTCATTGGACTACTTTTGGGTTCTCTATTCTGTTCCATTAATCGAAATATCTATCTTTATGCAAATATAGTATCATCTTCATTTCACAAAAAGTCTGAAAACAGGTAGTATAATCTTCCAACTTTGTTTTCTTTTTAAAATTGTTTTGGGTGGGATGGGGTAAGAGATTAAAAGAAACACATATTGGGTACAATGTGCACTATTCAGGTGATGGATGCATTAAAATCTCACACTTCACCACTATGCAATCCATCCATGTAATCAAAAACCACGTACTCAAAAGCTATTAAAAATTTTTTTAAATTAAAAATAAAAACAATAAAATTGTTTTGGCTATTCCAGGTCCTTTTACTTCCATATAAATTTTAGAATCAGCTTGTTAATTTCTATAAGAAAGCCTGCTAAGATTTTGATTGGTATTGCATTGACCAATTTGGGTAGATATTAAGCCTTTTGATCCATGAACATAGTGTATCTCCCCACTTATTTAGGGTTTGTGTTGGTTTGTTTTTACATCAGCAATGTTTTATAGTTCTTAGTGCATAGTTCTTGCACCTATTTTGTCAAATTTATCCCTGAGTGTATTTTATTATAAATGGTATTTTTCATTTTTGATTAATCATTGCTAATATATAGAATAATTTATTTTTGTGTATTGATTTTGTGTCCTACAAACTTACTAAACTCACTTTACAGTTCTAGTAGCTATGTGGTAGATTTTTACGAGATCTTCTAAATAAACAATCATGTGGTTGGAGAATAAATATGGTTTTATATCTTCCCTTTCAATCTGTATGACTTTTTCTTGCTTTATTCTTTATTTTGAGACAGGGTCTCACTCTGTCATCCAAGATGAAGTACAATGGGGCAATCACAGTTTACTGCATCATTGCAGCCTCAACCTCCCAAGTTCAGGCAACTCTACTTCAGCCTCCCAAGTAGCTGGAACCACAGTGGTGTGCCAACACATCTGGTTTTTTGGTTTTGGTTTTTCTGTAGAGACTGACACTCCCTGTGTTACCTAGGCTGGTCTAGAACTCCTGGACTTAAGTGATCATGCCGCTTCAGCCTCCCAAAGTGCTAGAATTACAGGTGTGAGCCACTGCACCCAACCTTTTCTTGCTTTATTGCACTAGCTAAAACTCCAGTACAATGTTCAGTAAAGATGAGAAAGGATATCCTTGCTTTGTTCCTGATGTTAGGGGACAGCATTCACTCTTTAATCATTAAGTATACGATTAGCTGTAGGTTACCATATAATTTTTCTTTATTATATATACTCTATTTTTTTAAAGCAGTTTTAGTTCCTAGCAAGCTTGAGGATAAGGTACAGAGACTTCTTCTACTTTTCTTTATTCTGTCAATATAGAAAATTGATTTTCAAATGTTAAACCAACTTTGAACTCCTGGGATAAACCCCAGTTGGTCATGATGAATTATCCCTTTTGTATATTGGTGGATTTGACTTTCTGAAAGATTTTTCAAATTTCTCCTATATAAATTTATGAGAAATGTCGGTCTGTAGTATTAATTTCTTATGATGGTTTTGGTTTAGGTTTCAGCATAATTCTGTACCCAAAGAAAGAGTCAGAAAGAATTTCTTCCTCTCGTTTTTCTGTACAAGCTTGTTTGCAATACACATTTTTCTTTAAATATTTGGTAAAAATCACCAGCAAAACCACAAAACTTTTTAAATTTTATATTTTAACTTTTGTGGAAACACAGTAGGTATATATATTTATGGGGTTCATGAGATGTTTTGATACAGGCATGCAATGTATAATAATCACCTCATGTAAAATGAGGTATCCATCCCCTCAAGCATTTATCCTTTGAAAAACAACCTAATTCTCTTTTTAGCTACAATCTAGTTTATGTAATAGATGTGATCAGCTTATGTTATTTCCTGAGTGAGATTTGGTGATTGTTGCTTTTCAAAGAATTTGTCTTTTTCATATAATTTGTCAAATTTATTGGCATGAGCCTGAGCAACATAGTGAGACCCTGTCTATACAAAAAAAAATGTTTAATTAGCCAAGCATGGTGGTAAATGTCTATAGTCCCAGCCACTTGGGAGGCTGAGGTGGGAGGATCTCTTGAGCCTAGGAGGTTGAGGTTGCAGTGAACCACGATTGTACCACTGCACTCCAGCCTGGGTGACAGAGTAAGACCCCATCTAAAAAAAATATATATATATTGGCATGGAGTTGTAAATAAAATCCCCTTATCCTTTTAATTCCCCTCTCCCATTCCTGATAGTGGTCATTTGTGTTTTTTCCTTTTTTTTCTGATCATTCTGACAAGAAGTTTTTTGATTTATTTATCTCAAAGAACTAATTTTGGTTTTATTCATTTTCATTATTTTCTTTTATCACATTTATTTTTGCTCTTATTTTTATTATTTCCTTTCTTGTGTTCACTTTGCATTAGTTTGCCCTACCTTTTCTAGTTTCTTAATGTGGAAGCTTACAACATTGATTTTAGATTTACCTACCCCCCACTTTTTTTTTTTTTTAAGATGGAGTTTCACTCTTGTTGCCTAGGATGGAGTGCAATGGCATGATCTCGGCTCACTGCAACCTCCACCTCCCAGATTCAAGCAATTCTCCTGCCTTGGCCTGCCAAGTACCTGGGATTACAGGCATGTGCCACCACACTCAGCTAATTTTTTTTGTTGTTGTTTTTGTTTTGTTTTGTTTTTAGTAGAGATGGGTTTCACAATGTTAGTAAGGCTGGTCTCGAACTCCTGACCTCAGGTTATCCACCCACCTCAGCCTCCCAAAGTACTCGGATTACAGGTGTGCGCCACCATGCCAGCCCATTTATCTACTTTTCTAATTTGTTTAATGCTATAGTTTTCCTCTAACACTGATTTAATGGCATATCACAAAGTATAATATTTTCATTTTCATTTAGTTCAAAATATTTAATTTCTCTTGTGCTTTCTTTTTTGACCCATAGATTATTCCAAAGTATGTGATTTTGTTTTCATATATTGGAACACTTCAGGATATCTTTCTGTTATTGATTTCTAGTTTGACTCCATCATAATAAGTCTCTAAATACATGTTGTATAACTTTAATTCTCTGAAATTTTTTAGAATTTATTTTATGACTCAGAATTGGTCTATCCTTTTTAATGTTGTAGGTACTCCTGAAAAGGTGTGTTGTCTTCTTGTTGAAAAAAGTGTTGGAACACTATAGATAAATGTTCATTAGATCAAGTTGATTGATAGACTTTTTCAGTATTCTATATCTTTACTATTGTCTATCTACTTGACCTGTCAATTGTTGAGAGAAGGATGTTGCCATCTCTAACTATAATTATCAAGTTCTAGTTGTGGAGCCTATTTCTCCATTCAGTTCTGTCAGTTTCTGCTTTATGTATTTCGAAGCTCTGTTATTATATACATAGATATCTAAAATTATTATGTCTTCTTAATGAATTGACCTCTTTATCATTATGAAATTACTCTCTTTATCCCTTAAAATATTCCTAGCTTTGAAATCTTCTTTATCTGGTATTAACATAGCCACTTCAGCTTTCTTTTTATTAATGTTAGCCTGGCATATCTTTTCCCATCCTTTTCCTTTTAACCTATCTGTGTAGTAGACAGCATATAGTTGAATTTTTTAAAATAAATTTGACAATCTTTGCATTTAATTGCAATGTTAAGGCCATTTATATTTAATGTGATTATTGATATGGTTGGGTTTAAATCTACTATCGTAATACTTGTTTGCTATTGGTTACATCTGATTTTGCTCCGTTTTTGTCTTCTTTTGAATTGAATATTTAAAATTTTATCTTTCTGATTCCTTATTAATTATGTATTTCAATTTTGTTCTTTTTGGTGATTGCCTTGGGGTTTATACTATCCATCTTTACCTTATCACAGTTTACCTTCAAGTAATATTAGTTCACATAATGTGTAAGGACCTTACACTAACATAGTCCCATTTTTCCTTCTTTCAGCCTTTGTGCTGCTTTTGTCACACATTTTGCTTCTACATATTTTTATCCCTTTATATTAAGGTTATGATTCTTGCCAATATTCAAACATCTGTCTGAGTTCATATTCACTGGAGTGCAAATGAAGCACCTGAACAGGTTTTGATGAGAGATGAAGATAGGAAGAAAGCTTGACAGCTAGGTGAATAAACACCACACCAAGGAATAAACAGGGCAAAAAGAGACTTTTCCTATTTTAAGCTTTTGGGAAAGCAAGCTTAGTCAAATGCTAACAATTTGAGAAAACTCATCTGTTTCCCTTCTAGACTGCCCAGATTTAAAATGCTGTACAGTACACTTAGAGCAATAACCTTTGCCTTTTAAAGCCACAAGAATAAGGCAAGGTGAAGAGAATGTAAGACCATAGCTTTATAATGAACTAGTTAGTTAACTAGTTAGCTTGAAAATCAGCTGATTTTAAGAAGCAGGTAAGCCATTGATGTGACACATTAGCCAAACAAGTAGTTAATTGAATGTGTATTATTTCATTTTTTTCAGATCTTATGTTTAATGTCATATAGGTCTATTACTTTCAGAGACCAGACCAAACTTATAATAGAAATATAACAAAGTTAAAAATAAAGGAAATTTTACCAATGGGATCCTATATACAGAATTGTTTATTCATCAGGGAATTTTACAATAAACTCCTTGAGCTATAAGACAGAAATTTGCAAAGAGATTCAATAAATATGAAGCCTCCCTCTCTCTTACCGTCCTTTATACCCACTCCTACTCTTCCATCTGTCTGGACTCCAAAATGCAGAACAGGAAGGGATTGGAGATCCACCAACTCCACGATCTTGGCAAGACTTCAGCAGCCATAGGGTCCAGGCTTAAGTACTCATGTTCCCGAATCTTGATGACATCTTAACACTTCAAGAATTTTTGGCATAAAGGAGCTATTGTAAGTAGAAAGTCTTGGAAATATTCTTCTGCAAAAATTTGTTTACCACAAAGTTAGAAGTTTTCTGTAGATCGCCTGATTTCTGTGAGGAGACGTATTTTCTAGCACACAGATTTCTAATAAGCTTCAGTGTCTTTCCCACTCCCTTCTCACTCACCTCTTTTTCTCCCCTTCTCTCTCTCTCTCTATGTGTCTTTTTTTTTTTTTTTTTTTTTCCTGCTTCTCTTCTTTAAATAGAATAATGGTTAGGAGTACAGACTCTGGATCCATTTCTCTGAGTTCAAATCCTAATGTTGTCACTTAGCAGAGTGACTTTGGCCACTTAACTTCTCCACTTCTCTATGCCAATTTCCTCATCTACAAAAGTGAGGATAATTGTTCCTACCGCATTAGAATGTTAAGAATATTAAATATATATAACATATTAAAATATTTTATAAATATATTAAAACATTTAAAACAAGCTCTGACACTTAGTAAATTATCCATGATTAGCTATGATTATTATTAGTGATAATCATTATTATTTAAGTGAGAAATATTTACTCCCCTGGAAGACTGTGGGAGAGAAACCACCAAGCTTCTCCGCATTGCTCTCATACTCAGCTTCCATTCTTACCACTTACAGGTGTCATAAGTTTTGAGTCCCCACAAGAGACAATCTCTGATTAACCTTAAGCCTCCAAGAACAGAGCAGAGCAAGAACCAGCTTGTCAAGACTGTGCACAGAAGAACGGACCCAGATTTGCTGCAAACATTGTATATCATCTTATACAGTCACTTTAGTCACTTTATTTCTCCAGTTGTTTTTTTTTTTTTTTTTTTTTTTTTTTGAGACAGAGTCTCGCTCTGTCGCCCAGGCTGGAGTGCAGTGGCCAATCTCGGCTCACTGCAACCTCCACCTCCCGGATTCCCGCCATTCTCCTGCCTCAGCCTCCCGAGTATCTGGGACTACAGGCGCCGCCACCATGCCCGGCTAATTTTTTGTATTTTTAGTAGAGATGAGGTTTCACCGTGTTAGCCAGGATGGTCTTGATCTCCTGACCTCATGATCCGCCCGCCTCGGCCTCCCAAAGTGCTGGGATTGCAACCGTGAGCCACCGCGCCTGGCCTGTTTCTCCAATTTTCAAATTTCCTTATCCATGACATGAAGGGTTTGGAATAAAATTATCCCTAAATTCCACCCTGCACCATGCTACCTCAAATTCCATAATCTATTCCATGTAGACAGGTTTCTTCATATTCGCAAAACGCAGAATACACGGGGCATTAAGAAATGATTAATTCTGCCTCGGTTGGGGAGCCAGCAGGAGAGGGGAGCCTCCACCTTCCTACAAGCAAGGTCACATGGGTTACAACCTATTGAGCTCCTGACAACTCAACTGCACCCACCAAGAGGGAAGCGCAGTGAGTGGTGCACGGTAGCTTTGCTGGGGCAAAGCACATCACAGCACTAGAAAATAAGGGTGCCCCCGTCCCCACTACTATTATATGTACCCCTTTTTCTATTTTCCTCTTCTTTAACCCTCATTTCCTTTTCTGTTTTTTCTGCCTCTCCTCAGCATTGCTTCCCGTTGCTGCTGACAATTAGGACTGAAAGGCTGCAGCCACTGTGGTCGATAAACATCTGTCCACCCAGCCTCTCTTTCTCATTTGATGGGCATGTTTCTCATTTTGTACAGATAAGTTGTACAATGTTGAAGAAAAAATAACAAGGAAGAAAGCAACAGAAGAATTCCCTGTACTCCTACCACCCATGTTTTTGTATATTTTCTAATCTTCTTCTGTGCATAGATTTTTATCTTCCCAAGAAATATTACATGTTTTCATTATGTGATAATATCAGTTTAAACATTTTTCCACTTGATACTATTTTTAAGCATTTTCCATGATAGTATCTATGCATCACAAATATATTTCATGTTAATATTTAATACCCTATCTAATGCATATGCCAAAGGTTGCATCTGGTGGACTGGTGAAGTAAGCTTTGGCAGATGCACTTGGTAGGGTATAAAATATTGATCATTTAGGTTATTTCCAGGTTTTCACCATTTTCACTAGCACTGCAATGAGCATCTTTGTGCGTTAAGCTTTTTATTATATCTTAGAGGTATTTATTTTGGATCCCATAAATTGAATCACTGGGTCAAAGGGTATCAACATTTCTAACCTATGTGTTTGCATAATATTTTCCAAAAGACAATGATTTCAACCACTTTTTTATTACACAATCATCAATTCATTTAACAAAATTTTATTGAACATCTACTGTGTGTAGGCACTATCTAGATGCTGCAAATAATAGTGAAAAGTGCAGACTTGAAGCTTCCTTTCTTTCCAGCCACATACAAGAGCCTCCTCCTTCTGCACCCAGGACTGACCCATCCCTTAAAGAGCTGAGTAAATAGCAGCAGCTGTTGAATATGCATTGATGGTTTCTATATGCAAAAGATTTATGAAGTGTATTGCATGCAATCAAAGGTATATGACAACCCTGTAGGGAGGCATTTCCATAATCCTCCTTTACAGTTAAGGAAAATGGGATATAGAGGAGTTAAGTGGCATATCCAAAGTCAGATTTATAATAAACAGTGGCTTGAAGGGGCTGGGTGCAGTGGTACATGCCTGTAATCCCAGCACTTTGGGAGGCCAAGGCGGGTGGATCACCTGAGATCAGGAGTTCGCAGCCAGCCTAACATGGTGAAACTCTATCTCTACTAAATACAAAAAAAAAAAAAAAAATTAACGAGGTGTGGTGGCACATGCCTGTGATCCCAGCTACTTGAGAGGCTGAGACAGGACAATCACTTGTACCTGGGAGGCCAAGGTTGCAGTGAGCCAAGATTGCACCATTGCACTCCAGCCTGGGCAACAAGAGTGAAACTCCTTCTCAAAAAAAAAAAAAGGTGGCTTGAAGGAGATCTCTTGGCTCTCCAATCTCATTCCTTTAGCTAACATACTATACTGCTGCCTATTTTTCATCTCTATGTCTTCAGGATCTGCCCTTAATTTCCCATTTCTCAATTAATGCTAGTAAATGGTCACTTCTTAGCTCCTCTGCTCCTGGGATCTTCTCTTCCTCTCCAATTCAACTTCCATATCATGGTCTTCCCTTCAACCAATCTCTTGCAAACCTCCTAAATCCCTTGCTTATTGTTCCACATCAACCACTCAGAAAATCTTAACCCCGGACACATCCAGACTAATGTGAAACCCTACACTCCAATCATTCCAGATGTCCTTCCACTCATTGGACTCGCCATCTTCTCTCCCATCTGTGCATCTCGGGATGTGGTGTTCCCCTGCCCATCACTCTTTTCTCCACTTCTTTGTCTGGCTAACTCTTACTTATTCTCTACCCCTGGGCTGACATATCACTTCCTCCAGGAAACCCCAGACCAGGTAAAGGGCCTCTCCTATGCGTTCCCACAAGCACCAAGACACTTATTACACTCACTGGTCATTTCTTGTCTAATGGCCTTCTTTGCTGTAGTATAAGCTCAGCAGGGACAGGGACCTTCGATGTCTTGTTTACCCCTGTGCCCTATACCTCATCCAGTACCTGGAAAGTAGCAGATCTCTGTCACTGTTTATAGGTTGAATGAACATTCTATTATATTGGTGCAAAAGTAATTGTGGTTTTCACCATTACTATTAATGACAACATTTAAAAATTGCCATAACTTTTCATGGCAAAAACCACAATTACTTTTGCACCAACCTGATAAAAATGTCCCCACATGGAGATGCCTAACAATGACAATGAGTAATTTCTTCTACTGTACATTTTAAATGTCTCAACTGGTTTTCTTCTTCATGTGCTTAATACTGTATAACAGGGTATTCACGCCCCATTTTTTTCAATCTTCAGACATTACTTTTATATAAAATAAATATGGAAATCTAGTTTGATGAACCATGTTTTGTTTGGTCGGACGCATTTGTCTATTAAATAAGAAATTTCATCAAATGTTAAAATGTTTCAGTAAGTCTGCCTGGTGTGTTTTCTCATTTTTAAAAAAGTTTAATTGTAGTAAAATATATATAACATAAAATTTACCATCTTAACCATTTTAAGTGTACAATTGAGTAGCATTAAGTACATTCACAATGTTGTGCAACCAATCTCCAGAACTCTTATGTTTTCTCATTTTTTTAGTAAACCTCAAGCACTAGAAATATTTATGTAAATGTCTATTCTTTAGAACAGGCGTTTCCAGAGTTTTCAAATAAAGTAACATCTTTTAATATTTTTTTAAAAGCCCATGGAACCCTATAGGATAACAGCCATGCTGCTAATATCTGTGATAAAATGAACTATAGAAATAATCTTTTTTTTCTGAGACAGAGTCTCATTCTGTTGCCCAGGCTGGGACTACAGGTATACACCATCATACCCAGCTAATTTTTGTTTTGTTTTGGAGACAGTTTTGCTCTTGTCACCCAGTCTGGAGTACAGTAGTGCAATCTCAATTCACTGTAGCCTCCAGGGTTCAAGTGAGTCTCCTGCCTCAGCCTCCCAAGTAGCTGGGATTACAGGTGCCCGCCACCACAGCCAGCTAATTTTTGTATTTTTAGTAGAAATGGGGTTTCATCATGTTGGCCAGGCTGGTCTTGAACTCCTGACCTTAAATGATCTGCCCATCTTGGCCTCCCAAAATGCTAGGATTACAGGCAGGAGCCACAGTGCCCAGCCAATAAATTATTAATCCAATAAAACTTTCAGATTGATTTGCATTTTACTAATCAACAAAATCTAAAACAAAAGCCTGCAACGAAAAACCTGCAACAAAATCGGCATGTAGGTATAACAGACAAGACTTGGATTTTCTATTTCACGATGACACTCATTAATCCGCAATATAGTAGAGGCAGGCTTCTGGCAGCCACAGATCACCAGACCAAGAGAGGTCACCTAACTCAATTGAACTAATCAATTCCTTCATCATGAATTTGAAATTGGCAGAAAGACAGTGGTGGATATTGATGGATGGGTTGATGGATTCAGTGTTTCTATGAACTAAACCTGAAAGATAAATTCAGAAATTGTGGGTGGTCATATTCAACAGTTCATCAGCACTGTAATTCTTTGAGGGGGCTATTATCCCCATGTTACAGATGGGAACACAGAGGTGTCTAGAGCTTTTGAGCCTTGAACTTGGACATTAGCTATCTCTCAATATGGCCTCCTGTTCATTGCAGCACTGTTGAAATGGGGCTGTCATTGCAAGTTTACCTGTCTTTCCATAAAGTTATGAGCTCTGTAAGATCTCAGATAGTGTCCTGTTCAATGACTGCCCAATGAATGTTGATTAAGTTAATAAATGAAATTTTGTCTTGTACTGTATGCAGTAGCAAAAAATAATATAAACAATGATTGACAAGAAACCTAACCAACTTGTCAAGCATTGAGGAAATATGGTTAATATGCCTGAAAACTCAGACACTGTGTAGAATTTCGCCTTCATTGTATGATTATTTGGAGGAGATTGATCACTGTGTTTTCTGTCAGCTTACACTAAGTGTGAATGATGACATAAAGCTACAACAACTGTTATCTTTTAAGGCATTCCAAAGCAAAGTCAGGCTATAAGATATTCTGGATATTATTATTCCAACACTGTCATTAACACTACTGCAAATGTAACTTCTAAGCTCATAAACTTTGTGTGCACCTGTCATTGAAGTCCTTAATGAGCTATTACTTATCTATAGTTGGAAAATAAAAAGGGTTGTTAAGGTGAGATCTGAGAAGTTTGATTTAGTGACACTTTGGTCTTTGAGATTATTTTATAAGTAAATTTAATCTCCTTAAACACAGGTTTAAGTTATACCCTATTTTAACACACTCATAATCCTAATGATTCTCAAAAGTTTGAGAATTATTTCAGGACCTCAGTTCTGACTCCATATGAAATATTGATCTTTAAAAGTCTGTCAGAATTGACAGCCTTCACAGCCTGAAAAGATAAATGAAAAAAAATTATTTGATGATAAGGCCAGGGAGAAATTTCTTCCCTCGTATTGATAGATGTCCCAATCTGTCTTCAGATCAAGCAGACAAATTTCAAATGTATTCACAGAACACATTTCACACCTCCTCTGTGTCATAAGTTTAATGTTTCCCATACCATATTATATTGAAATGCATAACTGAAATTGGTTCTGTCATAAATTCTTTCAAAATAACAAAATTCTGAAATCAAATTAGTACTTATTTAGGCACTGTTCATACTGAAAGAGGTTGAAAGATTTTCATTTATTGTTGCAATTACTTTGCAAGGAAATAAGTTACTATCATACTATTTTTTAGTGTTAAATTTCCTTCCTTTCAAAAGATTTTGCCAGTGAGCAGTGGTTCACACCTCTAATCCCAGCACTTTGGGAGGCTGAGGCAGGCAGATCACTTGAGGCCAGGAGTTCAAGACCAGCCTGGCCAACATGGTGAAACCCTGTCTCTACTAAAAATACAAAATCAGTTGGGCATGATGACACATGACTGTAGTCCCAACTACTTGGGAGACTGAGGCAGGAGAATCACTTGAACCCAGAAGGTAGAGGTTGCAGTGAGCTGACATTACGCCACTGCACTCCAACCTGGGCAACAGAGCAACACTCCGTCTCAAAAAAAAAAAAAAAAGGATTTTGATACTACCTCCACTCCCCTTTAAAAGCTCACTATGATTTAACAGAATGCGTTTGGTCCATAATTCATTTGCTGCTTCTTATTGGATCATGCTTTCAGTATTCCCTGAAGTTTAATTACAAAATTATTTCAATGCAATTCAGAATATTGGCAAATGTGTAAAAATCATTTTCATTTGAAAACATACAGTACTGTTATTTCAAATGTACCACCTATATTCTTTCCAGGACATTCGGTTCTTTGTACGTAGAGATGGCACTGCTGATCCCTTATCAGCAGGAAAACCACTACATTGTTCTGCTAGCAGTGAAAATTGTCTGTGGTTAGACCTCCTTGCTTCCTCAAAATCCTACTTATATTAGATATGTTCAAGGAGCATAGCTTTCTCTCAGCAATGCTAACTGGACTGTGTAGTAACTAAATTAGTCCTTGAGGTCACGTTAATGCAATGCTTATCACCTAAGTTATCAAACTGAGACGCTTTCTATTTTGGGCAGTGTTCCCTCAGGTACAACCAACAGACAACTAAACTGGCTTAGTCAAAATAGAGAATTGACCAATTCTTGAAACAATTATAAAGTCCAGGGGTATGACCAGCTTCAGACACCACAAATTCAGTGGCTCCCAACAGAACGTCAGGACCTGGGGCCTCACACTCTATCCCTCACCACTGATTTTCTCTAGGCTGGCTTCATTCGCGTATTGTTCACAATATAGTCCTCTTCAGGCTTACCTTGGCTAGTTTGCAACCCCAGTAGAAAGAGTGTCTCTAATTCCTGGGCAGGACACTTGCAAGCCCATCTTTCAATCAATTACTGTGTCCAGGGATGAGCAACAGTGATGCCCACCCCTAACTTCAGCACATGAGGTTCATCTTTCCTGAACCTCATGAATCGAGAAGGGAAAAACGGTTATTTCCTCAAAGGAAAATCTGCAAGTTGGTCCAGAAGAAAGGGGAATGGTGCTGGGCAGGCCAAAACAACAGATGCTGTTTTCCATGGATAGGCAGCCCCGTGAGACTGAGAGGGAGCTGGCCTTCCCTTCCTGAAACCTTCAGTGACCTCCGAAATGAAGCACATAACAAGGCTCCCCAGCAGCAGAAAGGGCACTTGGCTTCCTGTGTGAGGTCAAGGGGTCTCATTCCAGCCCTGCCATTACTCAGGAATGACTTTGAGCTGACTGTTCCAGACCTATTTCCTCACTATTTTAAAAAGCTCTCTGAACCAGTCCCCACCCAGAACAGTCTTCAACAGTGGTCCTGTGCCTGAAATGCCCCGGCCTAAGGTTTTCCAGATTTAATGCACACAGAATCCACCTATTTATCCCCTGAAAACGCATCGGGATGGCTCTCAGACCCAAGTTCAATATATATCCCAGCCCCATTATTTCTCTCGCTTTTGGGCATGCGCTCTCTCACGCGCGCTCTCTCTCTCTCTCTCTCTCACACACACACACACACACACACACACAGAGCCCACACCTGTTCCTCCTCCTCCTTTTGCGTTTCATACCACAGTACCACAGTAGGTGACCTCACATCCTAACCAAAGCCAGGAGCCAGAAATTTTCTAAAATAACCACCAGATGTCAGCCTACACGTATGTCCCCTTCCCTCAGAAAGACTCTCAGGTCTACCTGAACCCAGGGACGCTCACCCTAGAGTCCATGGGTGGGTTCCATTCAGATCCATGGGCCCCCTGAAATGATCATTGAGTTCTGTGGATGTCCACACAGGTGCATGTATTGGACATTTTCCTAAAAATATACTTTTTAGTTCTTATCAAAATTTAAAAGAATATCCATCCCTGTGTCTCCCTTTAAAAAAACCTCAAGAACCACTATGTAGCCCAGCACTAGAATGTCCCATGCCTCCCCTCGCATCCCTAATGATGCCCAGACACTCAGTAGTGCCTTCAGGTGGCGCTTAAACATGGCCTCAAATTCTGATACCCTCCCTGATGAGAACTGGGGTCTACAGTCCGTGCTCTAGAATCTGGGTGGATGTGTGACTGTAGAGGCCAGAAGAGAGCCGGGAACGGGACCCTGGTTAGCTTAGGAGTCTGGCCAGCTTACAAAGCCATGCAGCTTCCACCTGGTCACTACAACAGCATCATCTTTGGGAGCCCTTAGCTACCCATATGAACTCTAACTACCTGCAGCCTCCATGCTTGAGAGGCTATGGTGGGTGAACAGTCCCCACTGAGCACAGCCTCCCAGCCATTACCGTCATCACGAGGCATGTGAGTGAAGCCACCCTGGCCCCTCCGGACCAGCCCCTCTGGCTGCTGATCCTTACTAAGGGACCCTGTCAACAACCATGTGGAGAAAATAATCATCCAGATGAGACCTGCCCAAATCTGTGACTCACAGAATCATGAGATAGAATAAAACGGTTGTTGATAAAGCCATTAAGCGTTAGTGTGGCTTGTTACATTGCAGTAGATGACCAGAACATCCCCAAACCTCTTCCCCAGTTCAAATGCCATGTGGCTGCCTAGAAAAGATAGCTGGATGAGGCAACCTTGTTGAACTAAAGATTTCGAGATGATCTGTGGCAGTAAGTGAAGTGCCCAGGGTAGGACCTGGGGCTAAACATGCAAGTTTCTGCCCAGCAATTAAGAACAACTGGAGGCTTCTTAGAACTCAGCTCTGACCAGGCGCGGTGTCACGCCTGTGATCCCAGCACTTTGGGAGGCCAAGATAGGCAGATCACAAAGTCAGGAGTTCGAGACCAGGCTGACCAACATGGTGAAATCCTCTCTCTACTAAAAATACAAAAATTAGCCGGGCGTGGTGGCATACACCTGTAATCCCAGCTACTCAGGAGGCTGAGGCAGGAGAATTGCTTAAACCTGGGAGGCAGAGGTTGCATAGAGCCAAGACCATGCCACTGCACTCCAGCCTGAGCGACAGAGCAAGACTCCCTCTCAAAAAAGAAAGAAAGAAGGAAAGAAGGAAAGAAGGAAAGAAGGAAAGAAGGAAAGAAGGAAAGAAGGAAAGAAGGAAAGAAGGAAAGAAAGAAAGAAAGAAAGAAAGAAAGAAAGAAAGAAAGAAAGAAAGAAAGAAAGAAAGAAAGAAAGAAATCAGCTCTCTTTAGGGGATAGATCATGTCCAGAGAGAAAACGAAAGCAGCCTCGATCCAAATCAGGACACATCCAGATCAGAAGGGTATTGAAACCAGTCAGATATGGCTTAGTTTCTGAATATCTAAATGACAATCATTAAGAATTATCTTGAGCACTGTGACAGGCAGAATAATGATCTTCCCAAAGATGTCCACGTCCTAATCCCCAGAACCTGGAAATATGTCAGGTAACATGGTATATTAGTCCATTTTCACACTGCTATAAAGATACTACCCGAGACTGGGTAATTTATAAAGGAAAGAGGTTTAATTGACTCACAGTTCCACAGGGCTCGGAGGCCTCAGGAAACTTACAATCACGGCAGAAGGGGAAGCAAGCATCTTCTTCACAGGGCAGCAGGAGCAAGAAGCGCAAACAGGGTAAATGCCAGAGCTTATAAAACCATCAGATCTCCTGAGAACTCACTCACTATCACGAGAACAGCATGGGAGAAGCCACCCCCATGATCCAATCACCTCCCTCCCTCCGCACGTGGGGATTACAATTGAAGATGAGATTTGGCTGGGGAGACACAGCCAAACTGTATCACCTGGTGAAGAAGAATTAAGTTGCAGCTGGAAGTAAGGTTGCTAATCAGCTCACTTTAAAATAGATTATCCTAAATTATCTGAGTGAGCCCAATGTAATCCATTTACAAGCAGACAAGGAAGCAGAAGAGAGTCAGAGGAGGATGTGACCGGAGAAGAAAGTCAGAGAGAGGTAATGTTGGCTGTGAACATGGAGGAGGGGCCACGAACCAAGGAGCATGAGCAGCCTCTAGAAGCTGGAAAAGGCAAGGAAACTGATCCACCTCTGGACTTTCTGGAAGAGAACACGGCCCTGCCAGCACATGAATTTGAGCCAAGTGAAGACTTCTAACTAAGCCAAGCATGAGACTTCTAAATTACAGAAATATAAGGCAATAAATTTGTGTTGTTTCAAGCAACTATGTAATAATTTGTTACAGTAGCAGTAGAAATGATTACAAGCAACTACTATGTTGTAGATGTTATATTAGGAGCAAAGTATCTATAAGTTTACTGCCTTATTGAGTCCTTGCAAAGAAGTATTGCTATCACTGCTTTTTAGATGCCAAACCAAGGTTCAGAGCAGATAAGCAATGGACGAAAGGTCCTGTATTACTCTGTTCTCCCATTGCTATAAAGAAATACCTGAGACTGGGTAATTTATAAAGAAAAGAGGTTTAATTGGTTCATGGTCTGCAGGCTGTACAGGAAGGATGGCAGCACCTGCTTCTAGGGAGGCCTCAGGGAGCTTTTGCTAATGGTAGAAGGCACAGTGGTACCTGACAGGAGCAGGACCAAGACGGGGGGAAGGTGTTATGTACTTTGAACAACCAGATCTCGTGATAATTTACTTTCTCACTGTCATGAGAACAGCACTGGGGGGATGGTGCCAAACCATGAGAAACTTCCCCTGTGCCTCCTAAGCACTGAGCACCAGTAAATATTTAATGCTTAACAGACTGCCTGACTCATACTTGAAAACTTGAAGAATAAAAGATGCATGGATGGATGGATGGGTGGGTGGAGGTGTGGATGAGTGGGTGGGTAGATGGGTGAATGGGTGGATGGATGGATGGATGGATGGATGGATGGATGGATGGATGGAAAGATGGATGGATGGATAGATGGTTGGGTACATGGATGGTTAGATGGTTGGATGGAAAAATGGGTGGATGGATAGATGGTTAGATGAATGGTTGGGCGGATGGGAGGATCCATAAATGAGTGGATGAATGAGTGGGTGGATGGGTGGATGAGTGGATAGATGGATGAGTGGATGGATAGATAGATGGTTGGGTAGGTGGATACCTGGTTGGATGGAAAAATGGGTAGGTGGGTGGGTCGATGAATGGATGGATGGGTGGGTGGATGGTTGGATGAATGCATAGGTGGATGGATGCATAGGTGGATGGATGCATGGGTGGGTGAGTAGATGGATGAGTGGATGGATGGATGGATGGATGGACTGGTGGGTGGATGAGTGGGTGGATGGGTGAACGGGTGGAAAAATGAATGGGCAGTATAGTAGCCATTCAGAGACTGCTAAAGTGCTGAAAAGTTGACACAGAGCTACATAACAGTCATATTTGATATTTACTAATAATACAATTCCTTGAAGAAAAATATCAGTTTGTTTGACTTAAATACGACTTGTATTTACAAATCTCATGAAGAGAAACTCACACTGCTTTTCAAAAAGTGATCCTGCCCTGCAGTGGTGCTGATATCAAGCAGTGCCCCAGAGAAGGGAGGAAGCAGACACTGGTCAGAGATCCATAATAAGGGCTCTTGGCTCATTAACTTTCTACTTCCATCAGTGGCCTTGTCACCTCAGTCAACCTTCTTTCCCTCTCATTTCATTTCCCCTTCTCCCAGATGTCCAGGATACTTCCATTCTCTCTTCCATTAGGGCACAATTAGGAAGGTGCTTGGCACGTAAGGAAAGCCCAATAGGTATTTGTCAGTATTTATTAATGAATCCCACCATTCTTCCGACACGTTTATCCCCTCTAGTCCTTCACTCACGCAGCTACCAAAAATATCAAAACAGCATGAGATGTCATATTTTAATGTGTAACCCAAATGAAATGTGGCCTGCTTGCTACTGATTTAAGATCTAGCTTAGTCCTGTGACTCATTGCAAGTCAAACAACAAAAATCCTTGAAGAGTAAATAGCAAAATTTCCTAAAAATTTCCATTAGACTCTCTCTCCCTAAAGACCCTAATCATTGCTTTCCTTCTCCAAAAACAAGGCAAGGGTGGGGCTTTCTGAGCTGGCTTCGGGCACTCTCCCTCCTGCTCATCCAGACATTTCTCTCCTCTTGCTCACTTCCTGCCATTTCACATGCAATCAAATTTCAACTTCCCAAATATATTGTGAGTTCCCCAGATCTTCTCACTCCTTTTCCATGATCAATGCAATTAAGACATAGAAATCAGAAGGTAGGCATGTGAAAACAAATGCTCAACACTATTAATTGTCAGGGAAATGCAAGTTAAAACCACAATGAGGTATTACCCCACACCTGTTAGTATGGCTGTTATCAAAAAAATTAAATGATAACAGGTGTTGGCAAGAATGTAGAGAAAAGGGAACCCTTGTACACTGTTGGTGGGAACACAAATAAGCAAAGCCAGTAAGGAAAACAAGATGGAGGTTCCTCAAAAATTAAAAATAGAACTAGCATATGATCCAGCAGTCCCACTACTGGCTATATACACAAAAGATATGAAATCAGCATAACAAAGAGATATCTACATGCCCATGTTTACTGCAGCATTATTCACGATCGCCAAAACAGGGAATCAACCTACGTGTCCAGCAACAGATGAGTGGATAAAGAAAATATGGGTAAAGACACAATGGAATACTATTCGGCCACTAAAAAAACGAAACCCTGTGTTTGCAACAACATGGATGAGCCTAGAGGACATAATATAATGTTAAATGAAATAAGCCAGGCACAGAAAGACAAATACCACATGATCTCGCTTACATTTGGAGTGTTAAATGTCAAACTCATAGAAACAGAGAATAAAATGGTAGCAACAGGGAAAGAGGAAGTAAAAGTGGGAAGATGTTGGTTAAAGAGTATCAAGTTTTAGTTAGACCAGAGGAATAAATTCAAGAGAGCTATTTTACAGCCTGGTGACTATAGTTAATAAATGTTAATAATAGCAATGTATACTTGAAAATTGCGGCCCAGGTGCAGTGGCTCATACCTGTAATCCCAGCACTTTGGGAGGCCAAGGTAGGTGGATCACTTGAGGTCAGGAGTTCAAGACCAGCCTGGTCAACATGGTGAAATTTTAGTCTCCACTAAATATATGAAAACTAGCCAGGAAAGGTGGCGGGCACCTGTAGTCCCAGTTACTCTCGAGGCTGAGGCAGGAGAATTGTTTGAACCTGGGAGGCGGAGGTTGCAGTGAGCCAAGATCACGCCACTGCACTCCAGCCTGGACGACAGAGGAGGCTTAGTCTCAAAAAAAAAAAAAAAATTGGCTAAAAGATTAGCTCTTAAATACTCTCAACACAAAAGTATGATAAGTATGTGAGGAGATGGATATGTTAATTAGTTTGATTTAGTCATTTCACAGTATATACATATATCAAAACATTGAATGTTATACCATAAATATATACAATTTTCACTTGTCAATTATATCTTAATAAATCTGGAAAAAATTAAAATGTAAAAAAGAATACCTCACAATTATAATATTCTTTTAGATATGCTTTTCTGGAATCATTTCCTTTGTATGTTATGGATTAATGTATAATATATGAACATTACAGCAAGGTAATTCAATCTTTGCCTGACGATCTTTGTGCTGTTATCAATAATTTTACTTCCGCATATGTTAGACATGGTTACTATCTTTGCTTTAATCAGTCAAATATATTTTAATAAAAGTTTAAGATGAGAAATAAAAACTAAAATAAAATAGAAGGCAAGCGAAGTCTTGGAATAATTGTTTTTAGTGTCCGTCACGTGTGATTTGTTGCAGTTAGATTTCATCAAAATGCGTTGGCTTTATTTGGAGAAGGCCATGGATGTGCGTATATCTGGCACTAGGGGGCGATACAGCATCGCTTTCAGCCCTTCACTGTCAGCGCACACGCAAAATAAATGAATTCCCGCTAAGGAAAATCATTCCCAACTTTTCTTCTGCATCACAAGTCATTGACCCTTACGTCACTTGGCAAAGCACTCCGAACAGCAGGCCTCGAAGGTCCATTCTTTAAGTTACTGATTTATCGATTTTGTTTGCTGGTGTTTTCACTTAATCCTTGGTTTGATTTCACTGAGCTCCGAGAGTTTTTTTTAAATTGGTCAGTCTTGCTAGAATTCTAAACAAACAAACAAAAAAAACCTCTATGGTTTATAGTATAATCTACCGTGGATCTAGTGGTTGTCTGGATTCTGGCATAGGGACTGCCTCCGGGGGGCAGCTTAATTCTGATGCAAGAAAGCACTAACGCTAACGCGGAAGACCTGCGGTTGGCTGAGTCCCAAAGGAAGCCATTCCAGGCCCTGACCCCAGTCTGGGCCCCTGTTTCTCGGTCACAAGGGAGGCCAGCTGAGAGTTGCGCAACCTGGCTCCAAGGACGTCGAAGCACCCTCAATTTCATATGCGAATGAGGGTCAGCCGGAGCCAGTCTATCCAAAAAAGAACTGCAGGGTTTCCCAGAAGATCCAGCTCCTTGGAGGATTATGAAGCCACCAGCTGATTTCACATTCCACCTGACTTAGAGCATTAACTGCAGATTTTTTTTTTTAATGTCTAATACGATATGATGTCTACGTGTATCAAGATGGCTCTAGGGAACTTTAATTTGCATTGGGTTTTTTGGTTTTGCTTAGTCATAGCATGTTCTAGAAGCTACTTGCATCAATTTTCAGAGGGAAAGTCCCAACAGGACTCTGAGGAGAAGGCTTTCCTGTAGGTATTCAGACCCTTGGAAGAAGGGCAGTTGGACCCAGAATTTACCAAAGGGGCAAAACTCAGGCCCTCTGTATTCTGACAGTGAAGTTTGTGGTTCCCCAAGAAGAAGAAAGAGATGACACAGGTGCCCCCCAGGTGTCTCTTACCTCCTGGAACCGCCACCAGAAGAAGAGAAACAGCTGAGCTACGAAAGCTGTAAACTCAGGAGCGCAAGGCGGGCAGGGGCTGGGTCCTCCCTCAGAGAACTACAGTGATGAGCACAGAGCTCAGTCCGCATCAGGTCAGCATCTCTGTCAGATGGTGCTGGACCAGGCATCCTCCCTACCAGGGCCACCACTTGGGATAGTGGACGTGCGGCTCAGAGAAGCAAGTAGGAGCTGAGATCTTACCCAGGTTTCACATGCCACACAGAGTCCACAGAACTGTGCGTGCCCATATGTAGAAAGTCCCTGGGGGCTTTGAGGTGGCTCTGACATTGACACGGTGTGGTGAGGAGGAGCCGTGGCAACAGCGAACTCATTAAACTTTGGCTTCACCACCCAACCCCCTACCACCTCCCACCTTAGACACTATAACCCTCAGGTTTTTAAACAATTGGGGGAGCAAGTAGCCCTAAGAATGAGATACCAGCCTTTCTACTAGTCAAGAATAACCTCGGAGCTGGGTGTGGTGGTGTGGCCTGTAACCCCAGCCACTTGTGAGGCTAAGGCAGGAAGATTGCTTGAGTCGGGGCATTCGAGGCCAACCTGGGCAACATAGACCTCGCCTCTAAAAAAAAAAAAATGTTTTAATAATGATCTTGGGTTAGTTTTCTTTTTTTCCTTTCTTCTTCTTCTTTTTTTTTTTTTTTTTTTTTTGAGACGGAGTCCTGCTCTGTCACCCAGGCTGGAGTGCAGTGGCGCGATCTCAGCTCACTGCAAGCTCCGCCTCCCGGGTTTACGCCATTCTCCTGCCTCAGCCTCCTGAGTAGCTGGGACTACAGGTGCCCCCCACCACACCAGGCTAATTTTTTGTATTTTTAGTAGAGACGGGGTTTCACCGTGTTAGTCAGGATGGTCTCGATCTCCTGACCTCTTGATCCGCCCGCTTCGGCGTCTCAAAGTGCTGGGATTACAGGCGTGAGCCACCGCGCCCGGCCGGTTTTCATTTTTTAAGAGATGATGAGACCATGTGTGTGCTGCAAGTTTGTGAAATAATACATCAATAGCACTCAGAGTAACGCTCAGATGGCAAAGAAGTTATCACAATGCCTTTATGCCAAAATGAGGCTTAGAGGGATTAAGTGACTGTTGCACGGATAATAAATGAAAGAAATGTGAGTACCCAGTTTCTCTTCTCAGTACTCTCATTGATAGATTTTGGAGCAATAGTCCTGCTTTAATAATTAATTCATATTGCTGCATGGATGAGCTATGGGATATTATAGCCAATTCTACCATAAAATGTATCATTAAAAATTTTTTTGCAAACTAATTCTTGATTTGGCTAGCCAAGACCTTGGACTAATTCCTTGAACCAAACCCTTTCATTTCTACATCTACATGGTGAGGGGATTGACTTAGGTGATTTCCAAGGGCTGTTTCAACTGCAGAATTCTCATAGTCTGAGCAAAACTAAGCATTGAGTATACAACAGAAATTAAAATAGCTTTACAACAACGCTGCCAGGGATTATTTTCCAGATTGCACAGATAAGAAAACCAAGACTTTGAGAGATGAAGCCTCTTGGACAGGATCACTCAACTGGTCAGTAGAGAGGCAGAATCATGAGCGTGTGGCTGCAAAGCCCACACTCCATTGACATCCCACATGATGTGCATCGAACAAAATACTCTTCCCTTGGTTTCCCCCCCAACGTTACACACTATGATTCGGTCCGACATACTTTGGGAGAACTCACCACCAGTAGGAATGTGTTCAAACATGGTCACTCAAGGAATGGGGAGTTCGGTGGGGAACTGACAATACAGATGATATGGACAGTGAGAGGCATTATTTGACCAGCAGGCCTGGAGGGAAGAAGGGCTGCCATGGAATCAGGGGATTCAATCCTCTGGAAGGTTCTGAAAGGCAGCTCAGAGCGGAGGCTGTAAACTAGTGGCCTGCAGGCCATATGTGGCCACAGCTGTGTTTTTGGTGAGCAAAGCACATTTTTAAATTGAATGAGTTGCCAACATTTTTGGATTTTTTTTAAATCCAAATTTTTAACCCTGGCGATGCTGGAACTTAACAACAATAAGCTGGAGTAGAGGAGCCCGTCCCTCTGGAGCTCTGCATCTCTAAAGTCACCATCCTGTCTAGTTTTGTTCATTTAAGTTGGCTGCCTCTTCAACCACTCCCCATAGGCAGATGAGGTTAAGACCCTTGTTCTGGAGACATTGAGTTGGCGGGGAAGAGAGCAGCTGTAGCAAGTGGGGTGGGAAATGTCAGAAAGGATCAAAGGATGCTGCTGAAGACAACTTCCCATAATTCAAAATTTTACAAATGAAGACTGGCCAGATTCTGTGCAATTAAGAACCTGGCCTAGTCCAGGGCAGGGCTCCAGCCTGGCGTAAAGAGGATTTAAACGTGATCCCAATGCAAGTGCTCACGGCAATGAGAATTAGCCCCAGAACCTCTGCTTCCGCTTCACCTGCTCATAGGTTGTTCCGGTCTCCGATATCCCAGCCTCAATCCTTGCTTAATGTGCAGATTCTCTCCTGCCTCATTCCTCCAACAAGACTCTCCAGAGCCTCAGTCTTGGAACTCATTCTTGGGTTCCAGCGTTCACTTCTCTTGTCTTGGAGGCCGGTGCCCTGGTCATGTAAGTCACAGTACTGTGTCACTTTTAAAATATCTCTGGATCACAGTTTGTTGGGTAAAGGTTGTTGTCTGTCGCATTACTGGATTCTGGGGAGAAAGGGAGAATATCCCCTGAGGATTCAGAACCAACACTTGGACCTTACTCAAGGACCAATTATATATATATATGTATACATGTATATGTGTGTATATATATGTTAGAGTGTATATATATAAACACCTGTGTACTCTAGAAACCTTTAATCCAAGAAATCCAACAAATTAATAGAAAAGCTAGCCCCAGTCTTGTGATACCTCTGAGGCTCCAGGAAGAAGTATACATAAAACCTTTCCAAAGAGCATGTTCCCCAAGACCACACTGCAGTCCCAGATGTAAAATCCCACTGGAAAATCAGCTGTCAATTCAAGGTTATAAAATTCACAAGAAAAAAAAATGCACCAAGAATAAAAGCCTGCATATACAACAAATATCAAGATTAGATCCTCTAAAGTTTCATTTAACAGAGCCATCTGAGTATAAATAAATATGTTTAAGATTAATTTTAAAAATAGAATTTAAAAAATTAAACACATAGATAAACATTCTGAAAAAAAGAGCAAGTATATTTTAAGGGGATCAAATAGAACTTTTAAATTTATGAAAAAAGATTGTCATTGAAATAAAAAAATTCAGTTGATGGATTAAGCCACAAATCTGAGGTAGCTGAGTAGAGACTCAGTGAACATGAAGAAAGAGCTGAGGAATTTACACAACATGAAGCACAGAGAATTAAAAGACAGAAAATATGAAAGAGAAGTTAGGCGATATGGAGGATAGGAGAGAAGGTCCAACATGCTTCTAATGAAAGTTCTAGGTGGAATGCATACTATGGAATACTGTACTGCAATAAGAATGAATAAATTACAACACATACAGCATGGATGAATTTCACTAACATTATCTTGGGTGAAAGAGAAATAGAGTACGGCTTCATTTTTATACATTTGAAAAGCGGGTCACACTAATCTATGGTGAAAGAAGTCAAGATAGTGTCTACCCTTGATGAGAGGTAGACAGTGACACAAAGGGGGCCTAAGGAGGCTTCGGAGGTGCTGTGGCTTTATTGTTCCTGGGTCTGAGTGCTGGTTAAACAGGGATTTCCGTTTGTGAATATTCATCAGACTGAATGCCTCTAATTTTTGTACCTTTTAATGTATTTTATGCTTCAATAAAACTTTCACTGAAGATAAAAATGTTTGAGATAGAAAAGAGAAAACAGGACAGGACTGAGAACAGCGGCTCATGCCTGTAATCCCAGCACTTTGGGAGGCCATGGCAGATGAATCCCCTGAGATCAGGAGTTTGAGACCAGCCTGATCAACATGGTGAAACCCCATCTCTACTAAAACTACCAACCTGACCAACATGGTGAAATCTCATCTCTACTAAAAATACAAAAATTAGGCAGGCATAGTGGTGCATGCCTGTAATCCCAGCTACCTGGGAGGCTGAGGTAAGAGAATCGCTTGAACACAGGAGGCAAAGGTTGCACTGAGCCAAGATGGCGCCATTGCACGCTAGCCTGTGCAACAAGAGCGAAACTCGGTCTCAAAAAAGCTAGGATTACAGGCGCCCACCACCACACCCAGCTAATTTCTTGAATTTTTAGTAGACATGGAGCTTCACTATGTTAGCCAGGCTGGTCTCAAACTCCTGACCTCAGGTAATCTGCCTGCTTTAGCCTCCCAAAGTACTGGGATTACAGGAATAAGCCACCACGCCTGGCTGGAAAAAAATTTTTTTTTTTTTTTTTTTGAGATAGAGTCTCGCTCTGTTGCCAGGCTAGAGTGCAGTGGCACAATCTCAGCTCACTGCAACCTCCACCTCTCGGGTTCAAGCAATTCTGCCTCAGCCTCCTGAGTAGCTGGGATTACAGGCACCTGCCACCACACCCAGCTAATTTTTGTATTTTTAATAGAGGCGGGGATTTCACCACATTGGCCAGGCTGGTCTCGAACTCCTGACCTCATGATCCACCCCCCCCCACCCCACACAGGCCTCCCAAAGTGCTGAGATTATAGGTGTGAGCCACCGCACCCAGCCTTGTCTGCCTATTAAGCTAGGTTACAGTTCATCAACAAGGACTCAGATATAGAAGTACAGAGTCCTTCTCAGGCCATATTTAGTTACTATAACATTTGTAAACCAGTTCTTAAAACAAAGGTGGTTTTAGCTTCTACTCTGTGAGTGGTGTCAAAGGTGTAAATCAATATGCATTAGCACACTATACTTATACTGCATTAAATCTTCCCCAAGGATTTTGGAAAAAAAAAAGAAAAAGCATCGGTTGCAACAAATACTCTTGGGAAGATGAAAAATAGAGTGACGTGGATATTATCCTTATTGATATACCTGAAATGTATACCCAGAGCTTTTTGCAACTAAAGCATACAATCATCTGAATTAAGTGGAAAAGAGCCAGATGAAATGAAGACCATTACATTTTTACAGCTAAAAATATCTCTCATTTCACCTTTATATTTTATAGGTTCATTAATATTTCACTTGCATAATTACAATAACAAATATGTCTGGCCTAAACATACAAAAACAAAACTGATTCTTGGTAAGCATATCATTTCTACTGATGGGGGCTTAGCAGCACCGGCAAACCAGAGATAACTCAGCATCATCTCACGAGGGAACAGCACATGGAGCAGCCATCTGTGTTTTAAAGGAAGAGTCAAGAACATTGTTTCATCTATGAGTCCCTTGAGTGGAAGTCAAGACCATTAAGTGCAGATCAGTTAAGAGAGCTATTATATATTCCAGAATTTGTTAAGGCCAGCTAGGCATAATACATCAATTAGAAGGGCTAAAATTTAAAACACTGGCAATACCAACTTCTGGTGAAGACATGGAGCAACAGAAACCCTCATTCATTTCTGATGGGAACACAAAATGGTACAGACACTTTGAAAGACAGTTTGGCAGCTCCTTACAAAGTTAAACAGAGTCTTAAAATTTGATCCATCATTGAACTCCTTAAGTGTTTACCTAACTAATTTGAAAGTTTATGTTCACACAAAAACTTGCACATGAATGTTTATAGCAGCTTTATTTGTAATTGCCAAAAACTGGGAGCAACCAAGCCGTCCTTCAATAGATGAATAGACAAACTGTGGTATCCATGCAACAGAATACTACTCAGTGATTAAGAAGAAATGCACTATCAAAACGTGCCAAGAAATAGATGAATCTTAAGTACATTTTGCTAAGTAAAAGATGGCACCCTGAAAAGGCTGGATACCATGTGATTACACTTATATGAAATTCTGGAAAATGCAAAACTATAAAGACAGTAAACAAATGTATGGTTGCCCGCAGACTGGGGAGAAAGAAAAGTTGAATAGGTGAAGTGTGTGGGAGTGAGTATTTTAGTGCAGTAAAACTATTCTATATAATACTGCAATGGTGGATACATAACACTATATATTTGTCAAAATTCATAGAACTTTACAACACAAGGAATTAACCTTAATGTAAGCAATTTTTTAAAAAATCATATAGGGGAATCCCAGGATGGAATGCACAATGTAACAAACCAATGTAACTCTATTACATATGTAGGAAACAACACAACTGAAGAGGTAGAGGGAAAGGATGTGTATTAGTTCATTCTCACACTGCTACAAAGAAATACCCAAGACTGGGTAATTTATGAAGAAAAGAGGTTTAATTGGCTCATGGTTCTGCAGGCTGCTCAGGAAGCGTAGCAGCTTCTGCTTCTGGGGCGGCCTCAGAGAACTTACAGTCATGGTGGAAGGCAAAGGGGAAGCAAGACACTTCACATGGCTGGCACAGGACAAAGTTTGGGGGAAAGTGCCATATACTTTTAAGCAACCAGATCTCCCAAGAACTCACTCACTATCATGAAAACAGCACCAAGGAGGATGGTATTAAACCATGCATGAGAACCCGCCCCCATGTTTCAATCACCTCCCACCAAGCCTCACCTCCAACATTGGGGATTACAATTTAACATGAGAGTGACATGGGGACATAGATCCAAACCACATCAGGTACTGACCTAAGTAACTTTGGAAATGACCAGTCTATGAGATTAAAGGCAAATGGAACTGTATATAAGACTGTACTTTGGTTGATAATGTAGATTTACATGGGGGTACAGGTAAACAATTGTGAAACCACTATACCTGTATTCTGGAATTGAACAATGAAGAAAATGGATGACAGGCCAGACACAGTGGCTCACATCTATAAGCCCAGAGCTTTGGGAGGCCGAGTTGGGATAATTGCTTGAGGCCAGGAGTTCAAGACCAGCCTGGGCAACATAATGAGATTTCGTCTCTGCAAAACATTTTAAACCTAGCCAGACACGGTGGCACACACCTGTAGACCTAGCTACTCAAGAGGCTGAGGCAGGAGGATTGTTTGAGCCCAGGAGTTGGAGGTTACAGTGAACTATAATCACACCACTGCACTTCAGCCTGGACAACAGAGAATGACCCTCTCTCTAAAAAAGAGAAAGAAATGGATGGCAGATGGTGGAAGCCAGAATTCTCACTATTGAAGCAGCAGTTTACAGATAAGCAAGGGGACGTGGCCAGAATGATTCATGTGGTAATGGGTTAGAGCTAAAGACATCAGTATGAACTCATAATTACCTTAATATAGGTAGAGATTATTATATATAGAAATATTTCTAAATTTGTAACCGCCTGATGGGTTCTCCTTGCCCACTGCCTAGACAGAGCCAATTTATCAAGACAGGAGAATTGAAATATAGAAAGAGTTTAATTCATGCAGTGCTGGCTGTACAGGAGACTGGAGTTTTATTGTAACGCAAATCAGTCTCCCAAAAAACTCAGAGACGGGGGTTTTTAAGGACAATTTGGTGGGTAGGGGGCAGTGCGTTGGGACTGCTGATTGGTTGGGTCGAAGCCGTCCTCTCTCACTGAGTCAGTTCCTGAGTGGGGGCCACAAGACCGGATGAGTCAGTTTATCCATCTGGGTGGCGTCAGCCTATCCGTCAAGTGCAGGGTCTGCAAAATATCTCAAGCACTGATCTTAGGTTTTAGAATAGTGATGTTATCCCCAGGAGCAATTTGGGGAGGGTCAGAATGTCTTAGCCTCTAGCTACATGACTCCTAAAGCATAATTTCTAATCTTGTGGCTAATTTGTTAGTCCTGCAAAGCCAGTCTAGTCCTCAGGTAGGAAGCGGGTTTGTTCTGAAAAGGGCTGTTACTGTCTTTGTTTCAAACTTAAACTATAAACTAAAGTTCCTCCCAAAGTTAGTTCAGCCTATGCCCGGGAATGAACAAGGGCAGCTCGGAGGTTAGAAGCAAGATGGAGTTGGTTAGGTCAAATCTCTTACACTTGTCATAATTTTCTCAGAATTTTGCAATGGCAGTTTGAATGTCTATAAATACATGGCGTGTATATACACATATATATCTGTAAACCAAAAAATATCTGAGACATGTCTCAATCAGTTTAGAAGTTTATTTTGCCACGGATAAGGACACGCATCCGGGAGACTGGGTCTGTGATTTTCTCCAAAGATAATTTTGAAGGCTGTAATATTTAAAGGGAAAAGGGCAGATAGTGGAGAAAGAGGAAGAAATTTTTAAAGGTGTAGGTATATAGGAGACAAAGGGTTGCATTCTTTTGAGCTTTTGATCAGCCTTTCACCAAATACAAAATTTACAGGTCGGGGGCAAGGTAGAGATCTGGCTCTGTGAATCTGCATTTTTACCTATGGCAAAATAAACAATAGGGCCGAAGAAGCAATCAGATAGGCATTTGGTGAGCAGAGGGATGACTTTGAGCTCTGTCCTTTGTCCCATGCTTGTAAAGATGAGCTATCAACTTACATTGCCAGGGTGAAATTCAACAGAATAAAACAGGAGGCAGGTTTGCCTGACGCAGTTCCCCGCTTGACTTTTTCCTTTGGCTTAGTGATCTGGGAGTCCCAAGATTTATTTTCCTTTCACATATCTCTTTGCTCCGTCAGCTAAGACAGCCAAGAAGTAATGACACACCTGCAGCCACAAGCACACCTAATACCCAGATCTTTTGTCTCTAATGCCATTCTCCAATAAAAGGAACCAAGGGTCCTTGCAGAAATGGCTGAATCTCAGACTAGAGCAGGAAATATACAAGATAGGACTGTGTTGGAGGAAAAACCGGGTTCTTGTCACAAGATCAGGAAAGAATAGGCTCGCAGACACTTTGAAGGGTGAGGGAGAATGTAATTTATTGGGTGACAAGGAAAAAGTTAGAACAACACAGCAAAGTGAGATGAAGTCCTGCTAACAGGCTGACTCTCCACCTCACCCACTGAATCCCAGGTTACCACATAGGAACAGGAGGGGCCAGGCTCCTCCCCGCTGCAAACAGAGCAAACTTCCCTGGCTCCACCCCATTCTTCCAGTGCTCAGGCCAGTTGGAGATTCTCCGGGGTCTCCTTTATACTTGGCTGTCTCAACTGGAGCATCTTATAGTGCCTGAAATCAAGAAAGTGCTCAAAAAAGTACAGAAAAATGTTAAAACTCCACAAGGATGTGGACGTATCAAAGGTATACAGGAGCTAGGTGAAAGAGTTCTCTGTGCCTAAAGATAGAACGATTTGAGCAACAATATTAAGTAGTATTAGATTATAACACAAAACACAAAATAAGTATCCACAAGTCTATAATGGTATAAATAAGTGACTGAATAAATAAATAAATGGGAAGAAGAGACAAGTCTCCCGTGCAGAATTCCAATAATACACGTACACATTCTGCCCAGAATCCCAATTCTACAAAATACCTGACCAGTGCTTCTCAAAATTGTCAAGATCAACAAAAACAAGTGATACAGGAGGTAGAAAGAAATTATTTAGGCAGATAGTAGGGCAAAAGAGTCCTCGGCAGAGCTTCCCTTCTAACAAAAAGCAGCCCAAGAAATTATTTTTTTCGTAACAAACAGCAGCCTGAAAAATCGAGCAGCAAACATAAATAAGCAAGCTGGATGCCAGCATTCACAGGAGAATGCCAGCAGCTGTGCCAGTAGAAAACAGCTACCTGGGAGCCAGGAGGGTCCAACATGGAGGCTCCATCTTCCATTTGTTTGTTACCATGTATACAGTAATTAAAAAAAAAATGGCGCAGCTCAGGCAGAGAACCTACCTGCGTAATAAAAGATTAGAGTGGAGGCTACCAGATATTCACGTCCTATGCAGATGGCACACCTGGTCTAACCAGTCTTCCTCCTTACCGGCTCATCTATAAAACCCCCTGCATTTCACCACAGATCCAGCAACCCATTTTCCAGGACCCCACTCAGCAGCAGAGAGCGATTTCTTTCGCTTATTAAACCTCTGCTCTCAACCTCACTCTTTGTGTGTCGGTGCCCTCCTTCTCCATGGACATGAGACGATGAACCTCGGGTGCTACTCCAGACAATGAGGCCATTTCAAAAGGAAAATCTGAGAAACTGTCACAGCCAAGAAGAGCCTAAGAGGATATGATGACTAAAAGTAATATGGTATTCTGGGTGAGACCGTGGAACAGAAAAAGAACATTAGGTAAAGATGAAGGAAATACGAATAAAGTATGAATTTTAGTTAATAACGATATATAGATATTGCTTCGCTAATTGCGACAGATGTGCCATACGAATGTAAGATGTTAATTATGGAGGAAGCTTGGAGTAGGATATATAGGAACTCTGTACTATATTTGTAATTTTTCTGTAAATGTAAAACTCTTCTAAAATAAATGTGTATTTTTTCAAAGTAAGCTAGGTTAGAAAAGTCGCTCATTAGCCAGGAAATCTGCCTTTTGTGGAAAAATTATTACTTAACTATTACTGTATACCAAACAATTAAAAATCTATTCCTAAATCCTAGCCCTGTTCACAAAATTATAGCACAGCTGAATAGATAGGCCAAACCTTCTATTAACAATGCACTATTTAACATTTGCTAATTTGGAAAAGCTGGGAAAGAAAGTGCATACTTTAAGTGAAAATAAGACATTCACTAAAAGGTCTTAGCCAAAAAAAAGAATTAAAATATTTAAAATACAGATGTAATTATAGTATAGAGTGTTATGTATATTTGTTCATCAGAATTAAATAAGGTTTTAGGTGTTGCAGATAGCAAGGAAGAGTGATTAATGAGTCAATGAGAAATACTCAGTATAAACTGTATTATTAAGAGTTTTGGCCAGACACAGTGGCTCATGCCTGTAATCCCAGCACTTTGGGAGGCTGAGGCGGGCAGATCATGAGGTCAAGAGATCGAGAACATCCTGGCCAACATGGTGAAACCCTGTCTCTACTAAAAATACAAAAATTAGCTGGGCATGGTGGCGTGCACCTATGGTCCCACCTACTCGGGAGGCTGAGGCATGAGAATCGCTTGAACCCGAGAGGCAGAGATTGCAGTGAGCCAAGATCGTGCCACTGCACTCCAGCCTGGGCAACAGAGGAAGACTCTGTCTCAAAAAAAAAAAAAGTTTTTTCATGATTTTTAAATCAAGTGAAAGGATGTATGTATATTTTACAGCAAAGACCCAGACTTGGCCACCCTTTGCCTTCCCTGGCATATGTAAACAAGACCAAATTGCCTACTTCAGCTATAGTGACATGCGCAACACTCTGACACTCCTATCTGATATTCCTGCTGAGACTATGAGACACTGCTTGGCCTTCTGTTTTAACATTGCCCTGTGCGAATTTATTATAGGCTAGATCTTGGGTGGGACTGAAGCGTTGCAATGATGCTGTACTGCGATGGTCATCCTGTGGGAATAACTTTTAAGTGATGCCTATATGTAAGAAGGTCTTTCAAAACCAAAACATTGGCCAGGTGCGATGGCTCACGCCTGTAATCCCAGTACCTTGGGAGGCCAAGGCGGGCAGATCACCTGAGGAAGAGGTTGCAGTGAGCCGAGATCACATCACTGCCTGGGCAACAAAGTGAGACTATATCTCAAAAAAAAAAAAAAAAAAAAAAGTTTTCTATAGAGAATAGTTTGGTGGTCAAGTCCACTTAAGTGTAAATGGTTGACTGTAGTACTACATACTGATCCTAGACAATAGGGAAGTCACATCATTTTCTAGGTTAAAACAAGGCCCCTGGAGGGCATAGTCCTATTAGAACCACTCACTATAAGTGAATGGTATTGACCCTACTGACTGCAGAACTGAACAAGAGAGAACCAGCCTTGCCCAAGCTACAGATTGGTGCTATTTCATCTGAAAAACTAGGAAAAGGAAACTGAGCTCCTGCTCTAGAAGAGAGGAGAAGGAGAACAGGTCAGAATGACCCCATAGTTGCCTGGGATACCAAGGTTACCCAAGTGTCCTCCTCACAGTTTTTGAAAGAAAAATGCACGGAGTTTATGTCAACCATGACTAGGTAAATAGCTTTTGAAAAGGCAGGCAGGACATCGATGCGCTCAAGGAGGCAACCAGCGATACAGGGAGGCACCAACCATGGAGAAGGGGTACACCACTGGCCGGCTAGATGAGAATGCATCCTCACAAAGTTAGAGGGAGCTGTTGGGAAGTAGCCACGTGGTGGTTACCTGTGGCAAAAGAACACCCAGGATGCTTAGGTCTTACAAAGACTCTAGCTCATGTGTTTTCTTTGTGAGTTGGCTCTTATGTCCTAAACCATCCATAAGTATACAGCTTCTCCTCACCACAAAACTTGCATGTCTGCTGTTTCCAAGTTCAAGGAGTCATATGACTCTCACACAAGCCATCCAAAAGCTGCTTCAAACTGCAAATGACTTTGAGTTCAGGGAGGCAAGGATCCTTGCCACTAATTTCCCCAAACCATAGCAAGAGCATTAGGTACCAGTTATGATCCACCACCTTAATAGGAGTGTCCTTTTAGAAGAGATCCTTTTAAGCCAAAGTTCTGTAAGAAGCAGGCAAAGGGCAGAATCTTTGGGGAGCATGTTGAATACAGCACAAATGTCACCAGCAATCCAGGAATTCTCTGCAGCTGTTCAGCCTTTACAGACATGGATCCTCTTGGATATTTCTAGGTCGGAATTAGCACCCATGATCCATACAATCCCTTACATTTAGCTGACATTCTTCCTGCCCTTTCTGAGAAAGTGTTTGACCTGCGAGTGTGGGACAGAAAGCCAAAGAGCTTCTTGATGTGTTAGTCCCCTAAATAGCTATGCTTTCTCTTTAGACTTGCAAAGTCACTGGGCTACACAGCAACAGTGGACCATAGTTGACCCTAATAAAGGAAATTACTGGACTAGGCTAAGCCTACCCCCTTAACTCTGATCCAAGAGTGCAAGGGATGACATTACCATTTCCATATCTACAGTAGTCCTCAGCTCACGGTGATGAAAAAGCACAGTGGAAAGAGGGCTGAGCTGAGATCACTTGGCTTCCTACCATTGCTTCCTACCATTGCTTCTAAACTTGTCACTCTGGGAAAGTCATCTGAACTCTCTGAGCCTTCATTCTTGCTCTCTTTAAAACAGGGGAAGGGGTGTATTTGCAGGGTGGAGCAGTGCCCTGGCTCCTCTAGCTTCACTCTCCATCTTTCGCAACCTATTTTCTGTCCTCAGAGGCTGACCTGTAGGAATGACATCACAGGGCTCTTTTGCCCTCTGGCTTCCAGTCTGCCATCGGGGAGTCCCAGGAAGAGATAAGGAGGGAATCCCAAGAGTGAGGGTGGGGTATTCATCTGCCCCCTGCTCTTTTCCTGCAGGATCTCCTGGGAGTAGCAATGTCCCTCTCCTGAAGTTCCTTGCTCTCTCGAAGCAGCCCTGTCTACGCAGTCCTCCCCTTTCAGCTTCTGGTAATGGGTCCCTTGCCAGGGCCCTTAGCCCAGGAGGGTAACAACTAGCCCTGGGTTATTATACCATCCTGTGTGGTTCCCTATTCCTGCCTTCGTGGATGGCTTAGTTAGTTTAGACCCTCCTTAAAGTCCCTGAGCTTGAGAATGCAAACTGTTTCCTGCTGCAACCATGACTAATACAATGAGCTAGATTTACGGAATGCTGAGTGTCTTCGGGGGCCTTCTTGGATTCCATTTGCACTTTGATTTGAATTTTATGCCTGCCAGATCTGATGGGAGATTGAAACCAGCTTCCATAGTTTCGATTACGAGTTTTTGGATTTTTCAAAATAGTTTTACTGTTCTCACTGACTGATGCTAACACAAGTCAACAAAATACATTTCCACTTGCAAATATACCTTATTAGAAAAATGTGACTTTGTTTTATACATCAGGATATCATCTAAACTTTATTGAAGAAAAAAGTGAAGGGGACTTTACTGCTTTAAAATGTTTGGCAACCGCAGGTGGATGGCTTCTGGGATCCTTCCAAGATTCGAAGGCTCTAAAGCTCACACTTTGAGGACTTGGGCAATGCTTAGCCTCTCTCAACTGTGCTTCTGGGCAACAAAGCGGGGGGTGACACCTCCTATAGGCAAAAGTATAGGAACAATTCTGGGCTTCCTCCCACAGACCATTCCCACTCTGCCCAAGGTGCCAGCAACTGGGGCTTGACACCTGGCAAAGGCGATGGGGTGTAACAGTGTCTCATCCTGCTCCCCTATTCCCTCAGCTGAGTGGTTCATTCTTCTCATCAAGATCTCTCTTATGTAAACCAAAAATAAAATTCTAAACCCCCCAACCATCTGAATGGACCTCTCCTCTCGGCCAAGGTCATTCCAAAATTAACCTGGAAAACTAGTTCAGGCCATGATGGGAAGGGGAAGTTGGACACACCTCATGATACCCTCCCTTTTGGGATTACTAACAGAACAGACTCTTTAAGTCTGATAAATATTTACACTCTATTCTCTCTGAAGCCTGCTCTACCTGGAGGCTTCATCTGGGTGATAAAACCTCAGTCTCCACAAACCCTTATCATAACCCAGGTATTTCTTTCTGTTGATTCTGGGTCTTTAGATAATAACTCCTTCAACCAATTGCCAATCAGAAAATCTTTGAATCTGCCTAAAATCTGGAAGCCTCGACCCTTCCCACTTCCATTTGTCCCACCTTTCTAGATGAACCAATGTACATCTTACATGTATTGATTGATGCCTTATGTCTCCCCAAAATATATAAAAGTGAGTTGTAGCCCAGCCTCCTTGGGCACATGTTCTCAGGATCTCCTGAGGGCTGTGTCACAGGCCATTGGTCACTCATATTTGGTTCAGAATATATCTCTTCAAATATTTTACAGAGTTTGACTCTTTTTGTTGACATTTAATAACATAACATTACTCATAGCTGCCTGCCATTTCCTGATAGGCTACTATGTGCCAAGCACTGTGCTTAATGCTTTATATATGTGACTGGTAACTGAAAGTCTGGTACTTTCCCACGCTATGATGCCATGAGCCCAATTATGCTGACCAGCAGAAGGTCCAGCCCCTGCCCGTCTGATTCCCTTATATCCAGGACGAATCTGTCCACTCACCCATGGCAGGAGGAGATTTTCAGGCTGTCCTGCCTGCTTCGGTCTCCTTACACCAAAACTCAGTCAAAATGAAATGGGAGAGTTCCCTGACGCCCTTGCAGGATGTACCACAGGAGTGTGGCTTGTCTGTTCTGCCTCCACCACTGCTCAAACCCCTTACAGGATGGGGAGCATGCAAGTGGGCAGCTGCAGGAGCCAAGATGAGCACTTTTGAGTTCCAACCACACAGTGGCATCTAGGGATGTGTACCTGTGACTCTTGAAGCCCCAGTGGGCGTGCTACAGTGCTCTTTTAGCTCTGCCATCTGCAGATAGCTTAAGTGTTAACCAGCTCAGTGTCCACTTGGTACCCAGGTATCCACACACGTACCCAGGTTCTTGTCTGGTGTCCAGGAAGAATCAGGTCACACATGAACTCGAAGGATGGTGAATGCAAGGATTTTATTGGGTGACGGAGGTGGCACTCAGTGGGATGGATGAGGGCTGGAAAGGGGATGGAGTGGGAAGATGATCTTCCCCTGGAGTTCAGCTGTCCCATGGCCAATCTCCTCACTGACCGTCCCAAGCCAAAATCCTCTCGACATTCAGATGTTCCTCCTCTTCTCTCCTTCTCTGGCGCGCCACTCTTCTGCTCCTCTGCTCTTCTGTCCATCTGTCTGTCTGCTCATCTGCTTGTGGAGCCTGGGGTTTGGGGTTTATCTGGGTACAGGATAGGGATGTGTCATGGGCCAAAAATGCAACATTTGGGTGCAAAAACAGGAATGCCTGTTCCCATTTAGTGCCACAGGTTTCCAGGCTTGGGGGTGGGGACTATGCCAGGGAACTGCCCTTTTCTGCCCAGTATTTCCCTGTCTCCTGTCCATATCAAAAAGATTTCACTCTAAGCTATACAAGGACTTTTTTTAGGCAATTCCTATGAGCCACTTCCCCAAGGCCAAAGTCTGCCTTCAGGAAGGCTAGGTAGGGACAAGCAGAAAAAGGGACTGCCTCTCAAGGGACAAGGGCCACCTGATTCTTCTCTCTTCACTCACTCAAGGCCAAACGCACCCACCACCACAACCTCCAGAGCCCACTTCTTTCTACCCTGTTGGTAGTTTTATTTCAGGGCCCTCCTCACCCTGACCCTGCTCAGCATCCTCCTGAACCTTCCTGAAGACTGTTCTGAGCTTCAAATCTTAGGGACAAGAGGTTAGAGTCTTAGCCCCTTCTTTCTTAGAAGGTATAGAACTCCTCATACAAACTGTTGAAGGTTCACCCCAGTACTTTGCTTTCCAAAGCGTATGAGGTGGGAGGCCAATGAAGTGATTTCCCTCTCCAACTTAACCCCAGTAGTAACTCAAGTCTTCACCAAAGTGACATTTGTGGTCTCTACCAAAAGTAGCTGGCCAAGATTTTAGCACCCAACTCACCAAGCACTGCTGAGTGTGCATACCTGGTTTACTCACCTCTATCATTCCCTGATTACAGCTGAGAAAATCAAGACTCAGAGAAATTAAGTAACTTGCCCAAGATCGCTCAGCTAGATTTTGAAACTAAGTTAATTGAATTTCACAGCCCAAGCTTGATCCAGGTGGTGGCTCCATTCTCTAAGCATCCCTTCTTTGTTTCTTTTAATGAGGTCACAACAGTTGAATAATCGTGATGATGGAGCTTCCAAGGCTGCGGCTTAGGGTAGCTCTGGCCCTACATCCTGAAAAAGGTTCATCTGCATCTTCTTTTTGTAGAATGAAAGAAGATGCAAACAATGATTCCTATTTCAAATTTCTGATATGAAAAGAAATCTCTGGAATAAATCCTGCTGCTCTGGTTTTAAATTAATCTTGTATTGTCAGGAGACCAGGAGTCTAAAATTGAGCACTTGGGGAGCCAGGGGTAATTTTTAGAATCACAGTGAATGACGGAGCAAACAGAGGCTCAAAGTCAGAGTCAGGCACATGTCTCTGATGAATGAGCTAGCAAAAAAAATGTTGTTCTACTACAGTTCAAACTGCCAAAGTCAGACGAGGCTGTTTTTAGAATATATAAAAGTTCTGCTAAGTTCATCTCAAGTTCAGCATTGTAAACGAAGTGCTCCATTGGTGATACAATACAGAAGGAGGAGCTCCAAGCTTGGAGGCAGGAAAGTGGGCTTCAATCCCAGCCTGGCCTTGGGCACAGTATCTAACTTCTCTGAAGCTCAGAAGCCTCATCTATGAGACGGAGACAATGGTGCATATCTTGTTGTAAAGAGTCAAAGAGATAACATATCCCCAGCCCCAGAACAGTCCTGATACATGGAAGACACTAAGTATTCAACATTCAAATGAATGATGGGATAAAGCCCCCAATAATCAATCATAGACACATTCAGTGAGGGTTAGTTCCCTTTGCTCAGTCAAAGCCATGGGTGTGGTCAAGATCATCTAGGGGAGAATAAGGAATGAGAGGCAAAGGGGCCAAGAGGCACAGGTTGAGGCAGACCAGGAGACATCAGGAAGACTCAGGAGGAACTGGAAGGAGGTGGGTGGCAAGCAGGGGAAAGGAAGACAGGCGAGCCCAGAGAGAAGGGACTTATAAACAGGGAGGTGTCCACAGTTAGATACTGAAGATAAGCACTGAAATATATCCAGATAAATCATGGATTAGGCAGTCATTGGGGACCCTGGTCAGGGTTTCAGCAGGAAACAGATGGTAGCTCCAAAGAGAGTTGGATGAGGAAACTGTACAACGCTCTGAGCAGACTCAGGGCAAAGTGGCTGGGATGAAGTGCCCTGGGGTAGAAACAGCAGGAATCTACCACCACCTCTAGGCCTGAAGGAGTGAGCTAGGCAGGTTCTCCAAGCCCCATTAAGAACTGCATCCACAGGTGGCCATCAGTGGAGCTGGGGACTTCAGAAGAGGAGGCAGCCACTGCCAACCCTACCCTTCAGGGAGGGGCAAGAAAGCAATACTGATGACTCTCTGCTCCCTCCCTCCCCTCACCTCCCCCAACCCTGCCATCTTCCACTAGAAGCCAGAAATCCAGGTAGCTGCTGTCTACAGAGGTTGGTTTCCTGGGGAACAGAGCATGGGGAGAAGGGTGAAGGTCAGCATAGCCAGCCCCCTGCGTGAGAGCAGGCAGTTTGAGTAGCAGGGTGGCTGAGATGGGTCGGGAGAAGGGACAGCAGGCCGTCTACTCATAGCGACTCCATAAACAGCTTGAATCCCTAGATACACGTCTGAAAAATAAAATATAACATAATGCCACTTCTTTTAAGATAGTCTACTATTCAGAATTCCCACAAAGTCTAACTGGCCTTCCCCCAACTGGTCCAAATTGAATTGTACTGCCTGCTGTCACATGGGGAGCTGCAAAGCCACACATTTCAAGACTGTCTAAAAACACCTCCATGGCTCTATCAGATGGCAGCTAGCCACGGCACTACTACTTTTAGAAACTGCAATTCCCAGATCTGAAAACGATTTGAGAAAGTACTACGAAAATGGCTGTGTCTGCTCTGCTTCTCTGTCTGCGTCATCCTTGTGCAGAGAAAAGAACAATTTCAGCTCCTTTTGGGGATACAGATGTGCCCTGACCTACCTTCCCTCCTTGACTGGCCTGAGCTATCTTTGAAATTGGGTCTGCACCGGGGCCGGCGTGTCCTCAAAAGCCTGAGCGAACCGACCAGCCATTAAGGACTGAGGTATTTGGCTTTTGCTTTTCCAGCCCCTCCCATCAGGCCTGCCCACCACCTCTGTCCACACCCCTCCGACCCACACACACCTGCACACACACCTGCATGCACGTCTGCACACACACACACACACACACAGATGCATTTCACAGCACAGTCTGCAGCCCTCTTCAATGTGGAAAGCATGAGTGCATCACTCCTCCTGGGGCAGGAGTCAAACCTCCAGGTGAAACTGGAGCTGCAACTTTTTTCCCTTCTGGATGCCACAGAGCAGAAAGCAGACTCTCAGAATCACAGATCCCAGTGCGGGAAGAAGCCTTACAGTGCCTGGGCACCCTGGTCAGTGCGTAAACCCTCCACAGCCACTGCCCAGCTCATGGCAGCAATTCTGACAACCTCTTTCTTGGTCCACTTTCCTCCAGAACTTGTGCTTTCTGAGACCTTCAGAATGTGAAGTGCAGTGCAGAGAAGGGGAGGGAAGCAGGTTCAGACTCATCGACTCATCCTCCCTCTCTTTAGGAATTCTACCAGTTAGCATATGGATTGAGCCATCTGGAAATGCTGTTATGCTTCAGTCAAAATGATGTCAAGATCCTCCTGTAGCTCCTAAGTGTGATGACTGGGTTTTCAGGCTCATATGTGAGATGTGCCTCCCTCAGATCTTGTTACGATGTTGGCACATTACCCATCTGATGTGAAAAAGAAGTGATGTTGAATGTTGGCATTCATATAATTCAATCTAAACCATAGAGAACCAATAGTCAAAGTACCATATTTATGAATGGGTTGGAAAATGCCCAATAATGTCACTAAGACAAGGCTGTCTGGGTAAACTGAACTAGAAAAGAAGTATAATTGAGGCCTAAGTGGAGTTTCCAGTTGCCTTTCCCTAGAATGGATGATGACCATGGTTGCCAAGCACCTTTCTCTGAGGCAGAGGGGGAATGGTAGTCCTCCCCAACCAAGGGAGGGCTCATCTAGGTGTGCCGGTTGGGGACACCAAAAGAGATGCTGTGAGGCAGGGAGGGAGAAGGGTTTCCCGTTTTCCTCATTATGAATCCTAAAAAGTGCCCCCCACACACACACATTGTCCTGCGTTAGCTTATGGTGCAGACACATTGTCTTAGTCTATTTGTGCTGCTGTAACAAAATATCTGAGACTGGGTAATTTATAGAGAACAAAAATGTATTTTCTTACAGTCCTAGAGGCTGAGAAGTCCAAGATCAAGGCAACAGCATTCACTGTCTGGTGAGGGTCTTACACATCAGAAGGTGGAAGAGCAAAAAGGATGATCTCTCTCTGGAGGCCCATTTATAAGGGCATTAATCCACCCCAGAAGATCCCACCTCTTTGCAATCTTTGCACCACTACAATGTAGATTGTGTTTCAACATGAATTTTGGAGGGGATGTTAACATTTAACCATAGCACACATCAAAGTAAATCTGGAAGCACAACACGGTTGTGATGGTGAATTTTATGTGTCAACGTGACTGGGCCACAGGGTGCCCAGGTGAAATATGATTTTTGGCTGTGTCTGGGAGAGTGTTTCTGGATGAGATTAGCATTTGAACTGGTGGACTCAGTAAAGTACATGACCCTCCTTCATGTGAGTGAGCCTCACCCAATTCTTTGAAGACTTGAATAGAACAAATGGCAGAGAAAGGAAACAACATTTGCCACCCCCTTTTCTTGAGCTAGGACATCTCATCTCATCTTCTTCTGCCCTCGAGCTGGGATTTATACCATCAGTTTCCCTAGCTGTCAGGCCTTTGGACGTCAGACTTAATTATACCATTGGCTTTCCCAGGTATCCAACTTGCAGACAGCAGATAATGGGACTTCTCAGCCTCCACAATCATGTGAGTCAATTCCTCATAACAAATCTCTTTTTAGATAGATAAATAGATGACGGATGGATGGATGGGTGAAGGGATGGCAGATAGATAAATAGATAGATAGATAGATAGATAGATAGATAGATAGATAGATAGATAGACAGATAGAGTAGGGGTAGAGATAAAGATATCTCCTATTGGTTCTGTTTCTTTGAAGGGCCATAACTAAGACAATGGTTCACCTGATGAGCACCCTAATATTTTGCTTGCTCAGGCTATTCGTGGCTCCCAATAACATAAGCAGAACCGAGACATTCCCATAGTCCCCAGGGGAGACTCAGGAGACAGTTAAATTGAAAGAATCATAGGGCCTGCCACATTGAAGGGAGAAATAATCAACAGCAGAGGCTTGGGGTGGCCTCCTTCACCAGTGGCCAGGTGGACACTAACGCAGAAACCCAGAGCTCGCAGAGTACCAGCAAGAACCAAGGGAAGGACAGGTCATTAGGGAGGGCTAGCAGGTTCTGCCTAGCCAGGAGGAAAGATAACACATTTTTACCCACCAAGATTATAGAACAGGCCTTGGCCAACCTGCTGGAACCAGGAGAGGAAGAGAGCTATATGGAGCAGGGCCACCACAGTCAACCCTCAACATGAGACAAAGCTTTCTCAGCTGACTTGTAAACTCATAAGCAAGAAATACATGTTTACTGGGGTATGCCATTGAGATCTTGAGGTTGTTCTGCAGCTACAGCTGACCAATACAAAGATAGTTTAACATGACTTGATCATACCTTGTGACATTGTCTGTCAACATCAGCCACAAACACAATATTAGAAATTGGAGGCCAGGTGCAGTGGCTCACACCTGTAATCCCAGTACTTTGGAGGCCGAGGTGGGCGGATCACCTGAGGTCAAGAGTTTGAGACCAGCGTGGTCAACATAGTGAAAGCCCGTCTCTAGTAAAAATACAAAAATTAGCCAGGCACAGTGGCATGCACCTGTAGTCCCAGCTACTTGGGAGGCTGAGGCAGGAGAATCACTTGAACCTCAGAGGCAGAGGTTGCAGAGAGCCAAGATCACACAACTGCACTCCAGCCTGGTCAACAGAGTGAGACTCTGTCTCAAAAAAAAAAAAAAAAAAAAAGAAAGAAAGAAAGAAAAGAAAAGAAAAGAAAAGAAAAGAAAGAAATTAGAGTATATTTCATGATATCTCCAAGCAGCCCAGTTGGCACTGTTGATACAGGGGAAATGATACATCTGAATAATGGAAACAGATTGTCAATCGAGAAAAATGATGAGACAAGTCTCAATCATTTTAGGAGGCTTATTTGCCAAAGTTAAGGATGCACACCCAGAAGACAGGTCTATGCCTTTCTCTGAGGATGATTTTGAGGGCTCCACATTTAAAGGGGAAATGGCAGGATATTGAGAAATACACAATTTTCATGTAAGATGGGTATAGGGAAAAACAGTCATTCATGCCTTTGTCTGGCTCGATTAATTTGTGTTTTTTTTTTTTTTACGTAAGATGACATAGACAAATAGGACAGAGGGAAAATGCAGAGAATCTGCATTTGACATAAGACAAGACAGACAAAATGGGGCAGGGGAACAATCAGATATGCATTTGTGTCTGGTGGGCCGGGGGTGACTGCACCTATAAAGAGAAGCTATCCATGTACATTGCCATGGTGAAATCTTCACAGAAACACCTTAAAAGATCTTGCAGCTCGCTAGGAATTTTCTTGAGGGCACAATATGGGGGAGGTGTGTAGCTTTTTATCTCCTAGCCATCTTATTCAAGAACCAAAAGGGGGAGGCAGGTTTGTGTGACCCAGTTCCCAGACTGACTTTTCCCTTTGGCTTAATGAGTTTGGGGTCCTAAGATTTAATTTCCTTTCACAAGACTGCAGATAAAATTTCTTTGCTCCCCCACCACTGTCACAATAAAAATAAATCTGTGACAGCAACTTTCACTTCACTAGAAAACAAATGAACAAAGGAAGAACAGCTATCTGAACTTCAAGCTCTTCCAAATGAAGGATGCTATTTTGGGGAAGCAGTTAGCTCAATGAAACCTCATTATATAAACTCCCTTTGCAAACTCTTCCTGACCAGCAATCTTGGTGGTGATACGTGGTTTGGTCCAGAAATGACGGCAAAGAAGTATTAATTTTTAACATGTAAGACCCATTTTTTAAAGTCTTAAGGACTGAAAAACCCTACAGTTTTAATGTCTTTCTCTATTTAATGAAACTTGATATGGGAACATTTCTAAGTGAGAAGAAAGAGCAAATATCTTCTAAATTTACATTTTTAAAATAAGGGTGGTAGCAACTATACTTCATCAGGTTCTGGAATATCTTTTCCAAATCTTAGAAAATGTAACGTTGCCATAAGTTCAAATACAAGCAAGAAAACAAGTAAATGGTAGGTTTATTACTAGTAGGTTAACCCAACCAGGTTGAATTTGAGATTACCTTTGGTTCAAAACCGTTTCAGAAACAAAAGGAGACAGGGAGATTGTAAATTCCAAAAGAACTAGAAATTCACAGTCAAAGGCACCTTACTGAAATCCATTTTAAAGCTACTGAATCTCAGCAGTCACTTATTAAAGACCACAGTTTGACTTCTAATGAACAGAGGTTAAACCAGTTTTGACCACAACTGTCTAATAATATCTTTATAATATTTTTCCTCCCTTGTCAGAAAGAATTAACTCATTCTTTATTCATTCAGCAAATATTTATGGATTATTCATGTTACACTATGCATTCTTGTAAGTCCTAGAGGGAGTATTGACACAAATAGTGCACATTTCTGTCCTCAAAGAGCTCACAGTGGAGGAGCCAGATAAGACAACTGACAACCCCAAGAGAACACCAGCAGATTGTAATCTATGAGCACACAGATGAGGAGAGCCAGCCAGCAGGGTCAAGAGAGGCCACTCAGAGGAACCGAGACATTAGAACTCAGGCCTGAAGGACGATGGCAGGAAGCCCAACAGGAGAGGGCATTCCAGGGAAAGGGAACAATATTATGTTTGAAGGCAAGGCAGGGAGAGCTTGGAGTATCTGGGGAATGACAAGTGTTTCAATATGTATGAATTTGGCAATGGGGAAGATAAGGCTGAAAAATTATTCAGGGCCAAATCAGAGAAGAATCCCCGTGCATGAGAAAGACATCTCAAAGAATGACTTTTTTGTTTGTTTGTTTACAGAGTCTCACTCTGTCACCCAGGCTGGAGTGCAGTGGTGCAATTTTGGATCACTGCAACTTCTGCCTCCCAGGTTCAAGCTATTCTCCTGTCTCAGCCTCCCAAGTAGATGGGACTACAGACAGGCACCACCATGCCTGGCTAATTTTTTTATTTTTTCATTTTTTATTTTTTTGGTATTTTTAGTAGAGATGGAGTTTTGCCATGTTAGCCAGCTGGTCTCGAACTCTTGGCCTCATGTGATCCACCTGCCTCGGCCTCCCAAAGTGCTGGGATTACAGGCGTCAGCCACCACCCCCAGCCTCAAAGAATGACTTTTGAAGGAGATAAAAGACCAGCATTGAGCCAATAGATAGCAGAATTTACTTATGATTCTGCAAATCCACATTTAAGGCCATGGCATCCATAGTACTATTACTCTAAAAAAATAAAAAATAAAAAATAAAAAAAAATTAAATCAAGATCCAGAAGGAAGTGCTACAGATGTTACTATGGGCAACCTGATTCTATCAACTGGTTCTAATTAAACCAACACCTGCATTTTACACAGGAATGGACTTTTCTGGAATAAGGATCCAGCTTTTCCCAAAGAATAATAAAATAATAGAACTCATTTGCTATGGACAAAGGGTGCGGTAATGTGGAGCCAAACTGCAGAGGAAGTTTGTAGAGAAAAGGGAGGTCATGGTTTTCAGGCTGAGCAGATAGAGTAAAAATTGTCCTCAGGTTTATAAAACTAGTAAATTACAAAGCCAGGATCCAAAGCCAGTTCTCCTGGTTCCAAACCCAATGTTCTTCTCGTTGTCTTCTTGCTAAAGAAGCAGCAAGAGGTAATCAGCTTAGCTGAGAGTTCACTGGCCTTAAGCCAGACAATCTAAGTTCAAGTTCTAATTCTGCCAGTTGTAAATTTCCTTGTTAGCCTCTTCAGGCAACTCAGCCTCCCTGTGAATAAAATGAAGGGGTTTGGGCCCAGATCTGTGCTTACACCACTTGCCTAGAGATCCACAGATGTCCGGGTTAGCAGTTAGGTAGTATCACCTCTGACTGTGGACATATTTGCCTCCTACCCCTACTCCTTGAGAGATATGAAAGAGAAGCCTCCAGATGGCCCAGAAATGCTGTGTGTTCACGGGTGCATGGTGGCCCCAACCTCAGCTGCTACAGTTCCACATAGGTTTCACCAGGAAAAAAGAGTTCATTGTTTAAAAAGGAAGAAGAAATAAACAAGTTTGTCAAACACTAGCATGTATGAGCACTAAGATCATTTCCCCCTAAAAATAATTGACCTTCTAATGTTGGGATGATAAAGGAAACTTAGGTGATTAAATATGAGATTTAATCTCATACTGAGTGCTACATGCCTGATTAAATATGAGATAACTCTTACTGAGTGCTACATGCCTGGCACTATGCTAAGAGCTTCATATGTATTAATTCATTTTCTCTCTTCTTTTTTTTTTTTTTTTTTTTTTTGAGATGGAGTCTCTCTTTGTTTTTTTTTGAGATGGAATCTCTACAGTCTGCCCAGGCTGGAGGGCAGTGGCACAATCTCGGCTCACCGCAACCTCTGCCTCCCAGGTTCAAGCGATTCTCCTGCCTCAGCCTCCCAAGTAACTGGGATTACAGGCATGTGCCAACACACCTGGCTAATTTTTGTAGTTTTAGTAGATACAGGGTTTCGTTATGTTGGCCAGGCTGGTCTCAAACTCCTGACCTCAAGTGATCGGCCCGCCTCAGCCTCCCAAAGTGCTGGGATTACAGGCATGAGCAACTGCACCTGGCCAATTCATTTTATGTTTACAACAGTCTTGGAGGTAGCTACCATATCCATTTTACAGATAAGAAAACAGAGATGCAGAGAAATTTAACCACTTGCCTGAGATAATCCAGTTAATAAGGGTGAGAGCTGGAATTAGAACCCAAGTATTCTCACTCCCATCAGAATACACTAAACACGGCCCTCACAATTTACTCAGGCAACCATCACATCCTAAAGAAAATGTGTTAAGCTTTTATTCACCATGCACACTCTCAAGTAAATGTGACTCTGTAGAACTTCAGAGTCAGATCACCTCAAGTCCATTCTGTTTTCTTAACTAAATCCTTTTCCAATCCACAACTTGAAGTTTCCTTCCAAAAGGAAACAAACTAAGTTTTTTATTTATTCACATGCATAGATCCACTACTGATCAACAACTTGGAGCACACAATGATAATGACGTTTAAACACTCAGGATGTGTAAAGCATCATAATAGATACAGGTCATGAGTCACCTCATTGACCCTTACAGGACTCATATGAGGCAGGTCCTAGTAACAGAACTCTTTGGTTTCAAGAAGGAAACACCAACCAGCATAAGCAGGAATGAGGCTGCAAGAGTGCTCCCCAGAACCTGGGAGAAGAAAACCAGCAGAGCCTCTGGAAACAGTAACAACCAGAAACTAGGAGAAACTCCCCAGCTCGAATCTGTGCTTCTCCGGAGAGTATAGGGGAGGTGGGGAGGAAGTAAAGGCATAACACCATGTGAGAACTCAGGAGTTCAGCTGTGGCTGAAGTGTGTGGCATGTGTGCCTGTGTGTGCAGGATGGGTGGAAGAGTAAGCTGGCGAGATCAGTAGGACAAATTACAAAGAACTTATAATTTGTAATTAATAAATTATAATTTGAATTAATTTATAAATTATAATTAATAACTGTAGATTGTATTTTTAAAGTATGACTTTCACATACTTAAATATTTTTGGAAGGTTTCCACCTGAGCATGTACACACACACACACACACACACACACGTAAATAATTAATAACATTTTTTTAAACTACCTCTATGCCAGGCACTAAGTGTTATTCATATTACTTAATTTTCATAATCACCCTATGAGGTGATTATATTACTCTTCTTAATCCACATTGTCTTAGTTCAGGTTGCTGCAACAAAATAACAGACTGGCTAATTTATAAACAACGGACATTTATTGCTCATAGTTCTGGAGGCTGGGAAGTCCAAGATCAAGGCGCCAGCAGATTCAGTGTCTAATGAGGGTTCACTCTCTGCCTCATAGTTGGCACCTTCTTTCTGTGTCCTCACATGATGGAAAAGAGAAACAAGCTCCTTCAGGCCTGTGTTATAAGGTCACTAATCCCATTCAGGAGGACAGAACCCTCATGAGCTCATCAATTCCTGAAGTCCCCACCTTTTAATATCACCACATAGGGGATTAGGTTTCAATCTACGAATTTTGTGCAGGCACAAATATTCAGATCGTAGTACTCATTTTACAGGTGAAAAAAAACCAAAGTTCAGAGTAATTAATAACTTGCCCAGAGCACACAGTTACTGCATAGTGGAGCTCATATTCCAACCCAGGCAGTCTGACATCAGTTTCACGCCTACTCCCTGCTTCACTTGAATGAGGAAATGAAAATGCTACAACATACTAAGAAGCCAAAGACATCTTACCAAGGAATTGGAATGTCAAGACAGATGGTTAATAAGGCTAGTCATCATTATCAAAACTCACATTTGTATTGCACTTTGCAACTTTAAAGTGTGCTCACATCTGTCTCATTTGGTTCCCTTGACCCCATGGAGTGAGAACAACATTGTAGTTTAGGGTGAGTTCTGTACCCTGCTTTCCCTCATGCCAGTGCAGTAGGCTGCATAACCAAGCTTCCGCATTACCAGCAAGCATCCAGGAGAAGCATCACCTGCCCATGCTCAGTCCTGAAAGTGCAAGAGCACTTCCAAGAGCAAGAGACAGTGCACTCTCTCTGGGCTTTGTTCAGCTCACTTGTGCTTAATGCTCACCCAAACCCCATGAGACTTTTGGAATTCTGAAATTGATCCAGAGTCCAAAGTGATAGAAATGAGCCTAAGTTCCCAAACTCTTCTCCAGAAAGGCCAGGCCTCTGACTCCATCTGGCTTGGAATTCCAGAAGCCACCATGCTAAAGGTCACCCCTGGCCTGCCCCCATCCTGAGCCCTGAATTATTCTGAAGAGAGGTCCTGAGATGAAGCAGATGAGAACCCATGGACAGTGTGGGAAAATCATTTGTTGTATGGAGCCTTGGAACAGCAATTTGAAACAGTGATGCAAAGAAGGAGGCCAGGGAGTGAGGGGTGGGCAAGGAGAGTCTGCAAGGAGAACCAGGAGCTGGGGCTGGGAACATTCTATGCGCATGGACAATGGTATGGGTAGAGCCATTCTGTGGCTGGTCAGAGCTCTGGAGTCATCAACCTTGGCTAGAAATCCTGCTCTATCACCTACTGGGTGTATGATAGTGGGCAAGTTACATAGCCTTGTATCAGATTCCTCTTCTGTAAAATAGAGATGATGCTTACTTCCAGGGGTTATACTGGGAAAGAAACTAAAACCATATTCAAAGGACCGAACATACTTAACTGGCACATCACACTTCATTATCGATAATTTCCATGATATTAAAACATTCCCTCGGGCTGTGCATCTGTATTTCTCCTCTTTGCGGACAATAATTAGCCAGCGGGAAAACAGGAGGTAACCCTCGTGATCAACAAGAGGGAAATAGTTAAGTAAACTAGTTGTCTTAGCGAAACCAAACTCAGGGGACTATTAAGAAGCCATTTTAAAGGATAAATATGAAGGATAACCTTTCAAATGATTAGTTTAAAAAGACACAAAATTCTAAATGTACTCTCATTATAATTATGTAAACAAGTACTCTCATTATAATTATGTAAACATATGGGCCTTACTGCATTTATGTATTTTTTTTAAATATTCATATCATCGGGCATTGTGGCGCACGCCTGTAGTCCCAGCCACTCCAGAGACAGAGGTGGGGGGAATGACTTCAGTCCAGGAGTTTAAGACCTGCCTGGGCAACATAGCAAGACCCAGTCTCAAAATATATGCAAATATCTTTATATATGTATTTATTTAATATATTTATCCTAATAAATATATAATATTTATGCAAATCTATTATGTATTTATTATTAGAATAATATATAGTATATATTTTATAAATATAAGATACATATTTTAAAATATAAAAATATACATATATAAAAAATTTATGTGGTGCTCAACTTCATTAGTTATTGAGGAAATACAAAGTAAAACCACCATAAGATACCACTATACATCTACCAGGACACCTAAAATTGAAGGACAGATAAAACCAAGTGTTGGCAAAGATGAGGAGCAACTGGAACTCTCATATATTCTGTGGAAGGTTCAGCCCTTCCACTAGTTTGAAAACCATTTGGCAGTAGCTGCCAAGCCAAACAGAGTTATGCCCTATGACCTGGCATTTTCTTTCTTGGGTGTAATCCCAACAGAAATGAGTGGTTATCTTCACTAAAAGATAAGTTTAAGAACATTCATATAAACATTACTCAAAATAGTTCCCAAACCAGAAACAACCTTTGTCCATCTGCAGGAGAATGGATAAATAAATGTAGTATATTCATACAGTGGAACACTACACAGCAATGGAAAAGTACACATTACTGCTATAGACGAGGAAGAATCTCACAGATATAATGTTGAGCAAAAGAAACCAGCACCAAAAAGCTCAAAACAGGCAAAAGTAATTTGTGGGGCTAAAGAGAAGCCAGAGAAGTGGGTGTTTTGTGAGGGAGCATTGACTGAGAGGGAGTATAAGCCTTCTGGGGTACTGAAAATATTCCAAATGTAATTTGAATGATGGTTACACAAGTGTATATAATTCATTGAGCTAATGCCTTAAGTAAGATTTATGTACTTTGCTGTACATCAGTCATACTTCAACTCGAAAAGCAGAAAATTTTTAATATTAGTATTAAGATTTTTAAAAGTTCAAATCAGGCAAAATTTAAGATAAAATCTGATTGACTTTCTTTCCTCTCTCTATTCTCTTGAAGTTTTTAGTTTGGAGAATTACCTGATGTACTCAGTGAGAATACATTTCTAAGACAAAAATGGTTAGACATTGAAAAAAATATGATGCAAAGCATAATGCAGTTAAATATATTTTTGGTGTCTGTTTTTCATTTTTGTTGTGTAACATTGAACAGTCTTTTCCTTTCCAGATCCCTCTGAGATATAATTTGGCCACTTGTAAAAAGGTTGAGAATTTTCCCTGCCTCATTTGGGCCATAAGAATTTATGAACGAAACCAAAAAGGTTGAGAATTTTCCCTGCCTCATTTGGGCCATAAGAATTTATGAACAAAACCCTGCCGGCACTTAAAAATATTGGATACTCTTAAATATTTTAAATGCTTCATATGGTATTCCACCCTTGATGAGCCCATGCACTAGATGTATCTGTGGGATCCTTTATATTTAACCAGACCCCTTTTCTTGCAAACATTTCTCCTTATTTAACTTCTGTCTTTTGAATATATACTGTATTCTGAAACATAAATGCCTAAAATAAAAGTTTCTAACAAGTTATTCAAGTCACTGATACATCTTTAGTGGTTTCTTGAGCTTGAGCTTCACTCCTGGAATGAAATTTATGTTGAATGGTGTTTTCATCTGTTTGGAATGCTATAACAAAATGCCATAAACTGAATGGCTTATAAACAACAGAAATTTATTTCTCACATAAGGAGGTTGTGAAGTCCAGGATCGAGGAACCAGCAGATTTGAAGCTTGGTGAAGGCCTGTTTCCTGGTTCATAGATGGTGTCTCCTCTCTGCATCTTCACATGGTGGAAGAAGCCCAGCTCTCTGGAGCCTCTTTTATAAGGGCAATAATCTCATTATAAAGGCTCTACCCTCATGATCTAATCGCCTTCCAAAAGTCCCACCTTCTAATACTATCACCTTGGGTGTTAGAACTTCAACATATGAATTTTCAGGGGTCTCAAACATTCAGACTATAGCAAATGGAGTTCCAAAGAGATACCTCAAATTTCAAATTGTAGATTGTGATTATCTGTGCAGTTTATTTTTTATTGTATTATATTTTCTGCCTTTTTTATAAAAGCCATTTAACTGGGGTGAGATGATATCTCATTGTAGTTTTGATTTGCATTTCCCCGATAATTAGTGATATTGAGCATTTCTTCATATACCTGTTGGCCATTTGTATGTCTTCTTTTGAAAAATGTCTGTTTGGATCTTTTGCCCATTTTTACATTAGATTATTTGACATTTTTGCTATTGAGCTGTTTGAGTTCCTTCTATATTCTGGTTATTAATCCCTACACAGATGCGTAGTTTGCAAATATTTTCTCCTATTCTGTGTTATATTAGTCTGTTTTCACACCACTATAAAGATACTATCCAAGACTGGGTAATTTATAAACAAAAGAGGTTTAATTGACTAGCAGCTCTGCATCACTGGGGAGGCCTCAGGAAACTTACAATTATGGAGGAAGGGGAAACAGGCACATCTTACATGGCAGCAGGCAACAGAGACAGTGTGAGAGAGGAACTGTCAAACACAAAACCATCAGATCACGTGAGAACCATCAAACACGTATAAAATCATCAGATGTCAAGAACTGTCAAACACTTATAAAACCATCAGACCTCATGAGAACTCACTCACTAACAGCATAGGGGAAATAGCCCCCATGATCCAATCACCTCCCACCAGGTTCCTCCCTCAACACCTGGGGATTAAAATTCAAGATCAGATTTGGGCAGGGACACAAAGCCAAACCATATCATGTGGGTTGTCTCTCTATTGATTGTTTCCTTTGCTGTACAGAAGTTTTGTAGCTTGATGTAATCCCGTTTGTCTATTTTTGTTTGGTTGCCTCTGCTGTTGAGGTCTTGCACAAAGAATCTTTTCCCAGACTAATGGCTGAGACCATTTCCTCAATGCTTTCTTCTAGTAGTTTCACAGTTTCCTGTCTTAGATTTAAATATTTAACTCATTTTTGGGCTGGGTGCAGTGGTTCACACCTGTAATCCTAGTACTTTGGGAGGCCAAGGTAGCAGGGTCACTTGAGTCTAGGAGTTCAAGACCAGCCTGGACAACACAATGAAACCCCATCTCTACTAAAAGACAAAAAAAAAAAAAATTAGCCAGGCAAGGTGGTGGGCACCTGTAGTCTCAGCTACTTGGGAGGCTGAGGCAGGAGAATCACTCGAACCCTGGAGGCAGAAGTTGCAGTGAGCCAACATCACACCACTGCACTCCAGCCTGAGCAACAGAGTAAGACTCTATCTCCAAAAAATACTACTACTACTAATAATAATAAATATTTAACCTGTTTTTAATTGATTTTTTAATATAGTGAAATGAGATCTAGTTTCATTCTTCTGCATAAGGAAATGCAGTTTTCCCAGCACCACTTTTTAAAAAGACTATCCTTTCCCCCATTGTATGTTCTGGGCACCTCTGTGAAAAATGAGTTGGCTATAAGTGTGTGGATTTATATCTGGGTTCTCTATTTTGTTACATTTGTCTATGTGTCAGATTTTATGCCAGTACTATGCTGATTTGGTTACTATAACTTTGTAGTATATTTTGAAGTCAGGTAGTATGATGCCTCTAGCTTTATTCTTTTTGCTCAGGGTTGCTTTGGCTATTCAGGGTCTTTTGTGGTTCCATATAAATTTTAGGGTTGTCTTTTCTATTTCTGTAAAGAAAATCATTGGTATTTTGATAGGGATTGCATTGAACCTGTAAATTGTATTGAGTAGAATTGTCATTTTAATAATATTAATTATTCCAATCCATGAGCATGGAATATATTCCCAGTTTTCATGTGTCCTCTTCAATTTCTGTTGTCAATATTTGATCATTTTCCTTGTGTAGATTTTTCATTTATTTGGTTAATTCATTGCTAGATATTGTGCAGTTTAGATAGCTTTATGGATCTGATAAGAAGCTTGTCTTGTTACCACCTCATTGTGTACCATGGACTTGCCCCTTCAGGGTCTGCCCGGAATGTTCTCAAGCCCAGGAATCCCTTTCAGAATCCAGCTCCACCCTCCTGGAAAGGGGGAAGAGTGAGGAAGCCTCACTTCTGCGGATGTTCTCTGCTGATTTGGGGGTGGGTATGTGCATACTGACTGCAGTGACCTCACCCACAGATGGGCTAACCAAGCTGTAACTGTTTATTAGGAACTAGAATGGTTCCATGAAAATGTCATTCACCATTTCTTTAGTAAATTCAATTTACATCATCATCTGTCTGCAAGATAAAGAATACTTTATCTGTAGTATCGGCTCACTACAACCTCTGCCTCCTGGGTTCAAGTGATTCTCACGCCTTATCCTCCCTAGTAGCTGGGATTACAGTGATGAGTTCTCTTAATGAAGTCTTTTACCCACTGGGGAAGAGAAAACCAAGAAATCTTTCCCTCCACAATTGGTGGGGAGGGTGCTCATGTTCTGGCCTTTCTCTACTTTCCTACCTGGCATTCATCATTCTTGGAACCTCCTGCCCCTTCTCCTGCGTCACTGCTGTTTCCGTGCGCATTCTGAGCACGCAGTTAATTCACCATATGAACTAAAGTCAGAATAGTGACATATGGAATTTCAGGCTGATTCGCTGCACAAAGAGATCTAAGCATATGCCTCTTGAGAACAGGCATTGCTGTTACACGGTACCATGAACACATCCATACTGGATTGATTTGGAATTTGCAAAGTGTAAAAAAAAAAAAAATCAGACCTCTCAATAACTACGACCATGATTATAAAAGTCAGACCACCAGACTATGAGTCTATATTCAAGGAATGGCACTGAAGATTTTCAGTCCCACTAAGCCTCCTACATGGATGGCTAACAGAGTCTGGGCTGAAGAAGAGATGTGTACATTATCTTTTTCTGTAGGTCTCTCCTTAGACACCACCTGGGCAGCTGACCTATTTCATTGTCAGAAGCAGCGACATGAGTCTCATATGTGATATTTTTCCAACAATTTTAAGCTTCAAAACAAACAATTTTGAAAACCTGCAGCTCAGCCCTTGGCATTTCACCAGAACTTTCCCAACTCCCAAAAGCCAAATCTGTTTTTTATTTTACCATGGAGTGTCTCACTAATCTTTCCCAGGAGAAAATGTAAAAAAAAAAACAAAAAACAAAAAAAAAAAACCCAGAGAATTTGGTTTGGAGGATATATAATGAACAGATAAAATGATCCTAGAACAATAGTCACTCATAAAAGTTATATCAGGCCTAGATTCTTCTAGGAATATGTATATATAAATAATAATAATCCCAATTTTTATTCTCTTTGATCTCATTAGATTTCTCAAATACCAGGTAAGAGAGAGCAACCCAGATAAAATAGATGAACAAAAGACAGCGTGTATTTTAGTATAATTACAGAATCCTGAGCATAAATGTCCTCGTGTTGCTGATATCATACTTTCTAATCAACAGAGGACATAAAGATTTAATGTTGTCTTTATAACACATGAAAAATTTATTTTTGCTTACTGAGGAAAGAAGTAGAAAAATTGATTTGATGTAGTCCATTTTAAAAAAAAGATAAGTCGGCCGGGCGCAGTGGCTCAAGCCTGTAATCCCAGCACTTTGGGAGGCCGAGACGGGCGGATCACGAGGTCAGGAGATCGAGACCATCCTGGCTGACACTGTGAAACCCCGTCTCTACTAAAAAAAAACACAAAAAATCTAGCCAGGCGAGATCCGGCCACTGCACTCCAGCTTGGGCGACAGAGCCAGACTCCGTCTCAAAAGAAAAAAAAAAAAAAAAAGATAAGTCTTTACTATGAAGGGAAAACAAAAAACCTCAATGTTTGGTCATATTTACATATGTTGAGTTCTACAAGTACAGATTTAGATTGACCTTGAATGGCCAGATTTATTTCTGTGAGGGGAATCTGGAAAACCTCTCTACAAATGTAAACCATCAGGGAAACGGGTGGCATCAGGCCTGACAGGGGCTTGTTGATTTTAAATATGGCACATGTGTTATTTTAACCAAAATTTAAAATGCTGTCAAAATGTTTTAAAATGTTCAAATCAAAAGTGAAGTATTATTTCCAGGCTGGGCACAGTGGCTCATGCCTGTAATCCCAGCACTTTGGGAAGCTGAGGCAGAGGGATCCCCTGAGGGCAGTAGTTTGAGACCAGCCTGGCCAACACTGTGAAACCTCATCTACACTAAAAATACAAGAATTAGCCAGGTATGGTGGTGCACGTCCGTAATATCGGCTACTCAGGAGGCTGAGGCAGGAGAACTGCTTGAACTCTGGAGGCAGAGGTTTAAGTGAACCAAGATCGTTCCACTGCACTCCAGCCCGGGCAACAGAGTGAGACTGTCTTCAAAAAAAAAAAAAAAAAGAAAAAAAAGAAAGAAAGAAAAAAAAGATATTATTATCATTCCCAGTTAGGCCTACAAAATGGGATGCAATAATCACCTCTGTCTGCTTGTCAAATGCAGCTGTTATATCCAGCTGTGGTGGCAAAGAGTCTTCCTTTATAAGTGTTTGAAAGCGTCCCCTGAGATGCACCAGCTCACTCAGACCTTGGCCAGTCAAACAGCTACTCAACTGCTTAAAGTGGCCAACTACATTCAGGCACAGAGCAAGAAAAGCAGAGAGCTGCCAGAAAAGAGGTGTCCCCACTGAGACTGCCAGTCCTTTGAGCAGGTGTTTATAAAGTCATCACCTTGGTGGAGAACAAGAAGGATGACTGCACACATGTGGATCCCATTGAGCTGGTTGTTCTTCCTGCTGCCTTGGGCTCTAAAATGGGAGTTTCCTAGTTCGTTATCAAGAGAAAAGCCAGACTGGGTGGGATGTTTCATCCACAGAAAGACCCGCACCACCATTGCCTTTACATAGGTTAACTCAAAAGACAAGGGAGCCCTGGCTAAGCTGGTGGAAACTACTAGGACCAATTACAGTGACAGATATGACAAGATCTGCTATCACTAGGGAGATAATATTCTATCAAATTTATGGCTCTCGAAAACCAAGGCTAAAGAACTTGTCTCAAACTGGGATAAAGATTTAATGTTACCTTTATTGTACACAAAAACACAAATTAACCTTCAAACATATTAATCTCATTAAAATATCTTTATTCTCCAAATATGCATGGTACTATAGCCTAGAACATGCACACAGACTCATTTTTTATTTACAGTTCATGATCTCCTCACACCAATGAAATATATTCTCTGTCCCTCTACCTTATTTTTAATTTCTTGGGTGCCTGTCCTCACTCTCCTAATAGATAGACTGCAAGCTTATAGAAGAAAAGAAGTGTACGTTTCTTCTCCTTGGACTGAGTTGATTTAGGTCTAAGATCGTTTTTGTTGTTGTTGCTTACATTCTTACAGCTCCCAGCACAGTTCTGCACATGTGGAAACACTACGGAGGTCAATGGGCAATGCACAATAGGGCCCCTGGGAACTCAGCTGTGCACCCACATCTACAGCACATATATAAATACATATACATATATAGCACATACAGCACTCTCTGCTTCTGGGGATTATCTACACACTACAAGTGGTAAATTGGTCAGTAGGTACCAATTCTGTCATAATTGAATGTTTGTGCTTCTCTAAAATTCATGTTGAAACTTAATTTCCAGTGTAATAATATTAAGATGTAGGGCCTTGAGGAGGTGATTTGATCATGAGGGCATCTCCCTCATGAACGGGATTAAGGCCCTTATCAAAGAAGCCTCACCAGGAGTCAGCCCTTTTTGCCCCTGCACTTTCTGCCGTATGAGGACACAGTCACAAGGTGCCATCATGGAAGCAGAGAGTGCAGCGTCCACTAGACACTAAGTCTGCTGACACCTTGATCTTGGAATTCCCAGCCTCCAGAACTGTAAGAAATAAATTTCTGTTCTTTATGAATGACCCAGCCTCTCGTATTTTGTTATAGCAGTGCAAATAGACAAACACATACAAAATACCAGAGCCTGGGTAATTTATAAAGAACAGAAATGTATAAATATGGATAAGAGTCAGTATAACACTAGCCCATGCTGTGGTAACAAATAGACACCCAAATCTCACTGGGGTATCACAGCAAAAGTCTCTTTCCTATTCACAAAATGTCAAAAGCAGATAAAGAGCTCTCCAGGGATGTTTTCCTTGATGCAGTGACTCAAAGATAGAGGCTGCTTCTGTTGTGTGGCTCCTCCATGTCAAAACGGTCACACCAAAGAAGAAGACGATGAAAAGTCTACGGCTTGTTTTTAACTGTCTCGGTCCAAAGGTGACAAAAATTCCTTTTTCTCATGGCCCATCAGCCTGATCTAGATACATGGCCCCAGTTCAACCATGAGTGAGATGAAGAACTAGGGGAGCCCATGGAATATTTAGTGAACATTACTGTCTCAAGCATACAACCAATTTTTTTTTTTTTTTTTGAGACAGAATCTCACTCTGTCAGCCAGGCTGGATTGCAGTGGCTTGATCTCAGCTCACTACAACCTCCACCTCCTAGGTTCAAGTAATTATCATTCCTCAGCCTCCCAAGTAGCTGGGATTACAGGTGTGTACCACCATGTCTGGCTAATTTTTGTATTTTTAGTAGAGACAGGGTTACACCATGCTGGCCAGGCAGGTCTCGAACTCCTGACCTCAAGTAATCAGCCCACCTCGGCCTCCCAAAGTGCTGGGATTACAGGTGTGAGCCACCATGCCTGGCCACAACCAAATTTTTTTTGATGGAACCAGGGGACCAGTTACAGAATGCCACTTGTGTAATGATACAGCTATACCAACAAGGCACATAACAATATATTTTATTGTGTAAATTAATTAAGAGTTCCACATTTTTATATTAAAATAAAATTTCTATTCATGCAATTGATCTTTATGATTTTCAAGGAAAGCAAGTCCTATAAAGAAAATGTGTTTTGTATTTCATACAAAGCAATGAGGTGTTATGACTTGGCTTTGGAAGAAAGTTCTTAAAATAATACATCAGGCTCATCTGTTGAGGCCGTCCCTTCTGCTGCAGCTTGCTATTGCCCAGTTTTCTATCTCTTATAATAGTAACCAGCTTTGAAGCCAAAATAAACTCTCTAGTTCTCTAGAACACCCCATCTGCCTCATCCTTCAACACCAGGAGTCCTTCCAAGGCTCTTAATGGCTGAGGCAATGCATACTATAAATTAATTGTCATGTGGCTTCATTCCATCAGGGCTAAAAAGATGTGCCCATTTCATCATTGTTGCAAGAATAAACTTTTGAATTTCACACAGCAATCTTTCCCAAATCACTAGCTTAAAGACTATCTTTGGGATGATAAATGAAAATAGTCATTCCTCACGTGAAAAATAATCTGAGACTCTAAAAACATTCCATTGGGATCAAAATAATATAAAAAAGAATGGTCACAAAAATGTTTTACCTCCATTAACAAATGCATCTATTCTATTTGTTTGCACACAATCATAATTTCATTATAGCCCTTTCTTAGTTTGCATCCCTAGGAAAAAATAAGAATTGCAAAGTGTTATTTTTGTAACTTATAAATAATGTTTTTACAAATTAGAATTCTGATAATCCCTTAAAGGTTATGACCCCCAAAACATATAAAAATTACATTGGGCGGGGCACAGTGGCTCACGCCTCTAATCCTAGCACTTTGGGAGGCTAAGACAAGCAGATCACCTGAGGTCAGGAGTTTGAGACCAGCCTGGCCAACATGGTGAAACCCCATCTCTACTAAAAATACAAAAATTAGCCAGGCGTAGTGGCGGGCACCTGTAATCCCAACTATTCAGGAGGCTGAGGCAGGAGAATCTCTTGAACCTGGGAGGCAGAGGCTGCAGTGAGTTGAGATTGCATCACTGAACTCCAGCCTGGGCAATAAGAGCAAAACTCTGTCTCAAAAAAAAAAAAAAAAAAAAAAATTACATTGACATTCTGTCAAAACTAGGAAAGTTGTGAAGTACAAATTTAAAAATATAATTGGAAAATTACATATAGTCAACTCTCCTTACTCTTATGAGTTCTCCCTAGAGATACAAATGGAACTTTGGTTCTTCTAGTATCTCTCCCATGTGTTACATCATGGCATCATATTCAAATCAAAGAACTAGAACTGGGAAGTGCCAGCAGCTGGCAATAGATACCAAAATAACTTCTCTTTTTCAAATTTTTACAATCACTAACATTGAGAAATGGTTACCCAGTACAGAGCTAGGTAAACATGCACACACATATATAGACATTTATTTAATTACACGTATACCCTACCATAAATGTCTATGTGGTCTGTTGTCTTTTTACTAGATTCACTACAGTATAACATAAGATACTCTGGGCTGTGAATTGGAGAAAAGAAAATCCATATTGTCTTAAACGATGGGGAAATTAATTGACTCACATAATTATTGAAGTCTATAGCAGTGTTTCTCAAAATATCTGTGGACAGTTGTTCTTGCATTGATTTTATTTTTCAATTCAGTGCAGATTGCTACATGGTTATAAAGCACAAGATTTGTACACAGTTTGCACAACTTACAACTCACCCCTTTGTTGGACAACACCCAAACTAGTCTAGAGCCTGTTTGGCTAGATAAGTGCACTGACCACACACTTGGAGGCGATTGCAATATCAAATCCCTACAAAAATTCCTAAGCACATCTCTCAATTTCTGTGTCTATGTTATCGTAGAATGGTAACAAACAGTTCCCAGACACCCTACATTTTGAGTGGCCCGGGTCTAGAGATAGGTTGGCCACGGGATTGTTCTTGCTGCATCTCCCTGACATTTTTTAGGTTTTCCTCCTTTGTGTGCCAGCTGACTCCTTGGGCTGGTGGGAAGCTGTGTGCAATGGTTCCAGTCTTAATACGTGACAACATCCAGCAGAGATAGGTCACTTCAAAGCAACAGCAAAAGAGCAAAGAACTATCTCGGGAGGCTCTAGCAAACTGTCTGCACATCTCATTGTCCTTAATTGGATCACATGTCTATTCCTGAACTTATGACAGGCAAGAAAAAGAGGATTACTCTTGGAGCAATTGGGCCCACTCCTGGAGCTAGGGGTGGTGATCTGTCCTTCGAGCATGTGAGTTGCATAGTAGAGAGTAGAGACTGAGTTGCATTAAACATAAAATTGGGTTTATGTGGTAAAGGTGGGAAGGAAAACTGGATGATAGGTAGACAATCAACAATGTTGGCAGTATTTTAACTAGGCTTGTATAATTATTAGTCAATCAATCAAAGGATATTATTAAGTAGTCATTAATTTAGTAGCTTTGTCTTGAACTTGGGCACACAGAAAGCCTGACTTACCCTAACATTTCCAGCACCTGAGGAAAGAATCCTGTTGACCCTATGTTCTCCAATCATTGTGACCAAGAGAAAAGGATTTCACAGAACAATTCTGGCTGCTTAAGAGAGGAATCAGGAGGGTAACCTTACGTATTTGAGAGAGGGCAGTTCCTAGGGAGTGGGAGGTCACGTGAGCTGGGCAGATGCTTCAGAAAATGTCTCCCACAATCATTTAAAAATTAACTCCATAATTTTCTCCTCCTTAAGTATGAGTTGTGCACAGTGACCTCCTTTCAAAGAGTACAATGTGGAAGGGAGGGGAGCAACTTGATAGTGGAGAAACCTCACAAACAGCACTATAGCCAGGTGGTCAAAGTCAAAATCAACAGTGATAAATCACGTTGACAGTATGTACCCTTGATGTGATAGGATGACAATGGTACTTAGCATCTGTGGCCTTCCTCCCAATAACCCATAACCTCAGTCTAATCATGAAAATATCAGACATCAATGTGTGGCCAGGGGATGAAATAAAATATTTAAAAACAAAAATTAAATAAAATAACAAAAAAGAAAACATCAAACAAATCCCAGTTGATGGACGTTCTACAAAGTAACCGACCAATAATTCTCACAACTGTCAAGGTCATAAAAAAAAAAAAGTCTGAAAAACTGTTATAATGAAGAGCACCCAAGGAAACATGACAAATAAATGTAATGTGGTGTCCTGGATGTGATCCTGAAAGATAAAAAGATAATTAGATAAAGACTAAAGGTACCTGAATAAAGTATGGGCTTCGATTAATAATAATTTATCAATATCGGTTAATTAATTGTAACTAATGTACGCTACAAATGTAAGATGTTAATAATGGGGAGATGGGAACTCTGTACTATGGGCTCAAATTTTCTGTAAACCTAAACATACTCTAAAAAACAAAGTCTACAGCCTGGGCAACAAGGCAAAACCCTGTCTCCACAAAAAACACAAAAGACCAAGTGTGGTGGCATGCATGTGTAGTTCCAGTGACTTGGGGGAATGAGATGGGAGAATCATTTGAACCTAGGAGGTCAAGGCTGCAATGAGCCATGATCATGTCACTGCACTCCAGCCTGGACAACAGAGAAAGACCCTGTCTCAAAACAAAGTCCATTCATTTTTCTAAATAGCATGCTACTAAAGAGGTGTTTAAAATTATTTTTTAATGGTTATAGAGTTTCAGTTTCAGATGAAGAAAAAGTTCTGGAGATGGATGGTGATGATGGTTGCATGACAATGTGAATGTCAGTAATGCTATAGAGCTAGTACACTTAAAATGGTTAAAATGGTAAATTATGTATATTTTACCAAAATTTAAATGTATATTAATAAAGCATTCAATTATATTGGTGTTATTACCCAGTTTAATGACAGGTTTCACAGGTATGTGTTCTCTGTTCCCAAGGAATTCCAATATGTTGAGCATGAATATCAATGTAGAGTCCAACTATAAGTCAAAATCTCAGTAAGTTTTAGTGAGTGAAGGTGATACGGTTTGGCTCTGTGTCCCCACCCAAATCTCATGTTGAATTGTAATTCCCAATGTTGAGGGAGGGACCTGGTGGGAGGGGATGGGATCATGAGGGCAGATTTCCCCCTTGCTGTTCTTGTGATAGTGAGAGAGTTCTCATGAGATCTGATGGTTGAAGAGTGTGTGGCATTTCCCTCTCTCCTGCTCTCCCATGGTTAGACGTGCTTGCTTCCCCTTTGCCTTCCACCATGATTGTAAGTTTCTGGAGGCCTCCCAGTCATGCTTCCTGCTAAGCCTGCAGAACGGTGAGTTAATTAAATCTCTTTTCTTCATAAATTCCCCAGTGTCTGGTAGTTCTCTATAGCGTTGTAAAAACAGATTAATGCAGAAGGATGGGGAAACTTTCCAGAAAAGGTGTAACTTAAAATCCTTCTAGAAGAAAGGGAAGAATTTAGCTGAGAGGAATATGGGTGATATTTGATCCCACAACACTGGAAAGAATTAGGCTTCTAACTGATATTGGATTTCAATCTGCTTGAGGTCCACCACCCTGCACAAACCTTCTTCAAATTATCCACATTTGAGCAAGTCTCCTGTTCCTCATTGGGACCCTCTGACTGATATATTTTCTTGGGAGTCGGTCTTGGGAAAAATTGAAAAGAAGACTACAGGTCAAATGATGTTTGATGAGAAGCCTTTGGAGAGAATCATATGTTAACATATAATTTGGAAGCTCAAACAGGTGTTGTTTATTGTCCTTCTCAATAACATGAGAAAATAGAGACCGTCCATATAGGTTATCCCTGCTCCTATTTTGGAGCTTACAGCAGAATACAAAACAGTGGAAAATGGATCTGGAAGGGCAAAGGGAAGCTATATAACACATTCTATAGGTCTCATCCCTCATTCTCCTTCCACTGAACCAACCCCTCCACCTCCCCACAGTTTAGGGAGGACCTCAGCTAATAATGGGGAAATGACTGATAAAAATGTTACAAAAAGATTGTAGGTGCATCAATTGTGGTGCTTCTGACTATAAGAAGAGTAGACCCAACTAATAGAAGTTAAAATAAAAGATTATTCTATAATAAGTCCAGAAGAAAGGTTCAAGCCTAGGTCAATCCATGATCCCACTATGTCCTCAAGAGCCAGGGGCTTTCTCCGTCTCGGTAGCATGAGAGCAAAATCTCCCCTTGGCTGCAAGATGACTGCAGATGTTCCAGGTCTCACACATTAACTCAACAACCTCTAGTCAAGAAGAGCAGCATTTCACCCTAGGGTTTTCTTTGTTTTAGTGAGGAAAATCTTTCCCCACATCTTCAAATAAGATACCCTCGGATCCCATGAGCCGGAACTCAGCCTCAAACCATTCCCTAGGAATGTGAATGAGGTTGTCACTTAAGTCAATCATGATTTACCTCCTGGGACTGTGAACGAGCCACAAATTCAAAGTTCTACCAACAAGGAAAAAGGTGGTAGTTGCTGCAAGGTAGTATCCAACATTCCTGTATGGAGGGGGGCGGGAATCCAATGCTCTGTCCTCAAAGAACCAAAGAATAGGCTTTCTTGTAGCTTCTTCCTTCTTCCCCCATAAGCTGGAAATATCTCCAAAGCAAAATTTTTAATAAAAGGTGCACCAAAACTTTATCTTCCTTTCCACATCTCTGCCTTTAAGAAAATATATTATGGGGACTTTTGCTTTTGTTCTTTACTTTTTTGACTGTTTACCACCTTTGGGGATATAACAATAAATAAACCAAAGCCCCTGAATTCTAGGGGCTCATGAGTGATGTTAAGAGAGTGGAAAGTTTTTAATCCTTCTTGAGTTAATTTTTGTGTAGGGTGAAAGGTAAGGGCCCAGTTTCATTCTTCTGCATATGGCTAGCCAGTTATCCTAATGCCATTTATTGAACAGGGAGTCTTTTCCCCACTGCTTCTTATTGTCAATTTCAGTGAAGACTAGATGGTTACAGACCATCTATAAAAATCTAGAGACTAAAACTGTAAAAAATCCTAGGAGCAAACCTAGAAACTACCATTCCAGACATTGGCCTTGGTAAAGAATTTATAACTAAGTCCCCAAAAGCAACTGCAACAAAAACAAAAATTGACAAGGGGGACATAATTTAACTAAAGAGCTTCTGCACAGCAAAGTAAACTATCAACAGAGTAAACAGACAACCTACAGAATGAGAGAAACTATTTGCAAACTATGCATCTGACAAAGGTGTAATATCCATCATCTATAAAGAACTCAAACAATTCAACAAGCGAAAAACAACCCCATTAGGAAAAGGGGACAAAGGATATGAACAAACATTTCCCAAAAGAAGACCTACATGTGGCCAACAAACATATGAAAAAAAATGCTCAGTATCTCTAATCATTAGAGAAATGCAAATCAAAATCACAATGAGATACCACGTCATACTAGTCAGAATGGCTATTACTAAAAAGACAAAAATTAACAGATGTTGGTGAGGTTTCTGAGAAAAAGGTACACTTACACACTGTTGGCAGGAATATAAATTAGTTCAGCCAGCGTGGAAAGCAGTTTGGAGATTTCTCAAAGAACTAAAAATAGAATTACTATTTGGCCCAGATATCGTATCACTGGGTATGTATCTAAAAGAAAATAAATTATTCTACAAAAAGATATATGCACTGGTATGTTCTTCATAGCAACATTCACAATAGCAAAGACGTAAAATCAACCTAGGTGCCATCAATGGTGGGTTAAATAAAATATGGTACACATACACCATGTAATACTCCACAGCCATAAAAAAGAATGAAGACATGTCCTTTGCAGCAACATAGATGGAGTTGAAAGCCATTATCCTAAGCAAAGTAACATAGGAACAGAAAAACAAAAACTGCCATGTTCTCACTTATAAGTGGAATCTAAACATTGGGTCCACATGGACATAAAGCTGGAAACAACAGACACTGGAGACTACTAGAGGGGGAAAGGAGGAAGGAAGAAAGGGTTGAAAAAGGACCTAACGGGTACTATACTTACTACCTGGGTGATGGGATCATTTGTACACCAAATTTCAGCAACACATGATTTACCGATAAAACAAACCTGCACATGTATTCTCTGAACCTAAAATAAAAGTTTAAGAGAGGCCGGGGGCGGTGGCTCACGCCTGTAATCACAGCACTTTGGGAGGCCGAGGCGGGCGGATCACAAGGTCAGGAGATCAAGACCACGGTGAAACCCCGTCTCTACTAAAAATACAAAAAATTAGCCGGGCGCGGTTGTGGGCGCCTGTAGTCCCAGCTACTCAGGAGGCTGAGGCAGGAGAATGGCGTGAACCCGGGAGGCGGAGCTTGCAGTGAGCCGAGATCGCGCCACTGCACTCCAGCCTGGGCGACAGAGCGAGACTCCGCCTCAAAAAAAAAAAAAAAAAAAAAAGTTTAAGAGAAAGAGAAGAGGCGAACACTCTCTGTACAAAGGAGCGACCAGTAACTGAAGTCAGGAAGTGAGCAAAGGGGTCAAGAGCTACCTTCTGCCCTGTAGAGCTGGGTGACGCATTGGCTATAAACAAAAGGAAGCCCAGGAGAGATCCGCTTAAGACTTACCTTAGACACTGACTTTAGAAGAAAGAAGTAACACCTTAGTAAGGTAGGAAAGTGACAGGGAAACAGGGCACAGCTTCTTCAGGCAAAACTTGTCTGTTTGACAGAAGCCCTCCCTGAGCTGTCTCAGGAACTTGAGTGAAACAGCAGTGACTCATACAGGACACCCCCTCAGAACAAGGCAGGGAGCGGCACTGCTGGCCATCCCAGCCAAGGGACATCACAGGAGCAAAGAATCAGGAGCAAAAGTGAGAATCCCAATGCCGAATGCGTACACATGTGAGATGGGTATGGAATGGAGACAGCTGAAATCTAGAACTGCAGCACATGCCATTAGTTCACAAGAGAACAATGCTAACGATGACTGTGAAGATGTCAGTGATGACGAAGACAATGACAACAGTCGTGTGATGGCTGTGGTCACCTTCACATATCGGCTGGATTAGTGGAGGTTATCCCTGCAGTGCCACCTGCAGGTAAACTCGAGAAAGACCTGGCCCTTTCAATCCCTGGACCCACAAAGAGAAGACTCCAAGTATCAACCTGAAGACTTGGTTGATACTTTTGAGCAAGATGTTGTTAAATATTTAGCTAAGGATTTGCAGTTGGATATTCATCCATACCAACATGACTGCTACCGTTCTGTTTGAAATGTTCACAGCTCAGAAAATTGCACCACCCCACAAGTTAATCAGCTTTTCTATACATAGTTTCTCCTAGTGTATAATTACTGGCCAGGCTTTATATTATTTTAGGATAGTGTCAGCAGCTAATTGTGGTACAGTCTGAATGCTTTGAAATGAGCTCGGCTGACTATGAGAATAGCTCAGCAAATTTAAGGCTGTGTGTGCATCATTTAAAAAGTCTATTGTTTAGCAGGACACTGAACATGGCAGATTAATGGTGGAGTCCAATTCAAAGGGCAACCAATTATGGAATCTGACCTGCCTCACACTTCACTTTGAACTTCCTAAGCTGCTCATTCTTTGATACCTACTTACCACACTCAACTCCCAGTGGATGTTTGTGCTGGCCCACATGCACAGGGAAGCCTCCAGCCCTGGATAACAGCTGAGCCTCAAACATGGCTACAGGCTCACAAAAATCAAGTCATTTGGACTGTGTAGGAGGGAGTGTCATTCTCGCCTCAGCTATCC